>NC_066584.1:465129336-465493711 GCF_024323335.1 Lathyrus oleraceus | reverse complement strand
CATACCAATAGAGATGTGTACCACCACAGAAAACACACATTCTGAATACATGATCGGTTTCACAAATCATCGGTTCCACGAACCATAACAAATTCATAAATCATAGGTGACTTCATTCACCACAATACACAACAATAACATGGCATGTTCCATACAATGCGTCTCATTCTCAATCATGGCAACAATTCATCCACGACCTCCACATAAGCGTCGTACGAATGAATACCGTATTCTCATACATGTATCACACATGTTCCATAACCTGGATTATATTTCTAAGTTATTAATCAAGTTATTCTCCTAGGTTTCCTCATTCATCTTTGTAAGGTCTTTAATCATGTTATTTCACAATCAAACATATCAACAATGTTTAACATTCATCATAATATATTTCATAGCATTTATCAATCACATGATATTTTATAACATGGAACAATAATAATAACCCTTTACGTTATCTTTCTAACGCATCCGTCCGTGTCCAAAACGGAGTTATACCACTCAATTAATTCATTAATCTATCTTAATCAAGATTTAGATTAATGTTTATTCATTGCATAAGTATTCAACAACAACATCTTTGGCCTAATGGTAAGGCTTGTACAATTCCAAGGAGGTCCCGGGTTCCAACCCCATTGGTGACATATTTTAATTCATCAAATAATTAATTCATGTCAATAGATTGATCAAATGAATCAATCGATTGAATCAATCCATTGGTGACACCATTTTCTCTGTTCTACCATTTCTACAATGTCCACTACTTCTTCCAACAACAACCCATCATATTACATGTAAATCAAGGACATATTCATTATCATGGATTATCATGATTTGTCTAACATTCTACAACCCTAACTTTTCTAGAAACCTAGAGTTTCTAACTAGAACTCACCTAGGAGATGAAAATGGAGAAATAGATGTGAAGTGGGTGACGATGATGATGAAGATGACATGATGATGGAGGTTTCCTTCTTCTTCTTCTCCCATGAGTCTTCTTCTTTTCCTCTTCTTTCTCTTTCTCTTTTCCTCTTTCTTTCTCTTTCTCTTTTCCTCTTTCTGATAACTCTCTCTTTCATTCTTATCTCTTCCTACTACTTCTTATCATTTTCTTCTTTTCTTTTCCACCACACAAAATACTATATAATATATATAAATAATATATAATATTAAGTAGTAACATAAAATATCTCAATTGATATTTTATCTTCCAGTACCAATTGACCAATTATTAATGTTACCAAAAATGTCCTCTCTTGTACTTATTAATATTGGTCTGTCTCTTTTATTAATAATTAATCCCTTCAGAGTTCACTGGTTACTCTATTGGTCCCAATTGACAACATTTAGAGCACATAGGAGCTCTAATTGTTACAACTAACAAAAGATATAGTACACAGGAACTCAATTGATCTCAACTGACAACTAATTGAGCATTTAAGGGAATATGGGATATTACACTGTCTCTACCTAGTAAGGCATTGTACGCCACCAAAAATCACTAACCTTGCAGATAAGAATATCAAACTCGAAAACAAAGTCCTGCTTGCACAGGTCGACGACAAGGCATGGGCCTTGCTGCAGGCGTGGTAATCTTAGCAAGAGGGTTGAACGTCTCCTCATAATCCTGTCCATATTTCATAGTGAACCTCTTTGCCACTAAGTGAGCACCGGGCCTACCTTTGTGGGTCTCTAACTGTCTGTGGGTATCGCGAGAATACGAATACTTTGTAACCTTGACTTGGATTGGCGCCTACAACCAAATGCCTTTTTTGTGTAATGGAGTAATCATTCTCTTTGAGAAGTTAGTCTATGGCCTTGTAAGGATTAGAGCGTCTTTGGGGATTAGAAGAGCTCAAGGATTAGGCCTCTGTCGCGCAACTTGTCCACAGAAGTCTCAGTTCAACATCTTAATGAACCAGGCCATTAAGGATTTTGAGGGGACCCATGAAGGTTATATTTGAAATGACAACAAATGTGAATTATTTTTGTGTGCGTGGTAACCCGATGGAATGGCATTTTCTAGGAGTTCGAGAATAGGGGCTCTGATAGTTATCTCGAAGTAATATGAATCTGTCAACTTGAAAGGTGGGGCACTAGCCGCCAGAAAGGGGAAGTAAAAGCATTTCGAAATCGGCTTATAGAAGGTAAAGGAAGCCATTATATATTCAATTCAACCGTAAGGTATAGTATGATGGCACGACTAGTTGCTTATTTCCGTCCATCGAATCGGCTTGGCCTATCGGCCCTAAAAATCTCATCAAGCTCTCACTCTTTCAGACTCAACGGTTCAATGTTCGCTAATGTCTGAAAGAATGAGAATACCCCTGTAATTAAAAAGTAATGTAAAGAGCTAAACTTTCTTCAGTCTCTTCCCTGCGCGGGTCCGAGACTTCTATATGAAAACTCTCTTAAAGCTATTGAAATGTACGATCGGGCAGTCAAATAGGCATGTAGTCTTTACTCTGGCTTTACTATATGATATATAGACCCACTTTCCCGCTTTTCTTTGGCGTTTTTATTCTGGCATTAATGATTTTCGATTCGCCTTGCCAAGATCCATTCAAGTAGATTTAAGGGTCTTCCCTTTTTTATTATAACACGCACAGGCCCTACCTAATGGTTTTTGAACTGACCGAAAGTCCTGCTTAAGGAGTGGCCTTAACGGATATATACCTCTGCCCTTCTCCCTTTGTTAGAGATGCCTCTTTAGTCTATTGCTCAACGACATATGGCTTCTAGAGTAAAGAGAACTCCTAGAGCCTTTCCAGACCAGATAAAGTCCTTCTATCCAGGTTTAAGCTATGGCTTCGATTAAGAAATTATCTTCCCGACTATAAAGAAATCCTTAGGCCCTCCCCTTACTCTAAGGTCAAAGTCTTTACCGGTACAAAGAAGAGATAAGAACTATTGCTCGCTCGTATATATCAGTCTATTAGATATTCTTTTTTTCCCTAATCATGTTCCAAAAGGTCCCAGTACCTACTTTAGTCATCTATCATTCTTCTTTCTTTCTTGTTATACGCAATTTCTTTTTTATCCCTGGTACAAAGAATGGAAGCAGTAAAGCTCGTGAAAGAAAGTTAATTTTCTGCACTGATAAAAGGGCATTTTTTCAGTAGTTGTATTACCTGAGTTATTTTTTAAGTACTTTACCAATGTGATCTAGGGAAGACAAGTCTATGATATCAATTGGATCAGTATCCACCCATACATCTTTGTGATATACTGGTATCCTCTTGGTCCCCTGCTTAATCCCAAGTCTGACATCTCTTTCTTGATGATGTTAAGAGTGTGCCAATCAATCCGGAAGTTGGCTTCCACCGCTACCTGTTCTGTACGAGATGGATCTGCGTACTGTGACTCAAACCATTCTGGACTGACCAGGTTTTTCGCCGGTCCCTTGTACTTTAGTACATTGGTGCTATCTTTTGCGACGTAGAAATTGTGCTAAAAAGTCTCCTTTCATGACTCTGTCCTCTAGCTTAAACTTACCTAAGACAGAAGAAGAAAGAACTTATTTAGGCCAAGCACAACTGAGTATGTGTCCGTGTAGTAGCAGTCCTCTCTTGAGATATAAGGTTACATATATATCCTAGCTGAGGCTGTGATCGCAGCAGCTAGTTGTACAACAGAGTTTTGGTTCAAAAACTATGAGCCCATCTTGGTATTACGGCTACGAAGTATTCTCGCTAAGCATATCAGAAATATAAACTCACTATTCCTGGGCCCAACCTCGAAATGGCCAAGGCTTGATAATCGGGTATAACTCAGAAGTCGGCTTGCACTAAGTCTATACCCCTGGCAGGCATCGCAGCTCTTAGCATGTGCTATGCAATCTGACAGGACTGTAGGCCAGTAGTGGCCATGTCTCCGGATCAACCAACGCATCTTCACAAACCCATGTGCCCCACTTAGGGGAGTCCATTTTTTTGAGCTAACTAGAAGCTTAGAGTAGAGCGCTAGCATGCACACTTCCGTTAATGTGTTTCACTGATCGATGGAATCTTTTTTACATTGATTAGTCAGACCAAACAGGGAGATCAATGCCACTCATTCTGATCTCAGCTGCTTTGTATCTTTATCGGGTACACCCCATACATACAAAGACTGAAGGAAGCTACTTTGCCAATGGTACTTCTTCCTTCTTCAAGCTCTTCCTTGCCGTCAAACTACTTATATCTTTCAGGTGTAGAGAGTCTTAAGCAACAAGCATGAGTGAACAGAGACTGCTATAACCATGACCCTAGTTTTTAGTAGGCGTGGGAAGATAATTTATTGATTGTTTAGTTTAAATTCAATCAATAAATAAATCCTTCTGACTTAAGCCGAATGAAACCCGGGCAAGAATCGGGCAGTACGAAGGGGAAGTAGAATCGTATCTGGCAGTGGTTCTTCGGATCGATCACTGATTCTCGGCCCCGTCGTTTGGTTTCCACTCCCGTTGACCTCTCTTGTTCTCCCCCCCCCCCCTTACACAACCGGGTGGAGCAATCATGTTAACTCTTTCCTGTAGGTCCCCTTTCAGGAAGGAATTTTCAACATATAATTGGAACAGAGGTCAATCTCGATTCGCAGCAATAGAGAGCAGGAGACGAACAAACTTCATCTTGGCTACCGGGGCAAATGCTTCCTCGTAATCTATCCCATATGTTTGAGTAAAGCCTTGACTAGCCTGACCTTTTCCTCCTTTCTCCCACAAAGCTTCCCTTCACAACCAGTCTCATATCAAATTAGTAGAATTCAAGATGGGGAGAGTCAAAATGATACAAATGCGCATTTCCTCTCTAAATCAAGAGGTATCAGATCAAATTCACATAAGTAATGTTTTATAAAAAAAAGTTATTTTCAGGAGAACAAAGTAGATTTATGAGCAAATTATGGCATGAGAGGACCAATGAGACAGAACACTGTTGGATGCATTCCTTCGCTAGCAGGGCTTCGACCTCACCATGAAAGAGTATATGGTTGGTTGAAGCGCAAGATTGGCAGTATCCTTGAATTCCCGAAAACAAAGCTATCCATTTCGAGAAACTATTAGTGCAAACCACTTGAATAAGAATGAGATCCATAATCACACCATTTCATATATAATAGTTTAATGAGAAAAGAAAGAAGAGAAATTTACTCCTCGCCCTGCTCAATTACTACTGGGATAATAGGAATAAGACGCCGGGGGGAATTAGTCACTAGTAGGTTGTACGTATTGCACTTAGTTCTCTCTTGTTACCATCTTAGACTCTGAGTTCTTCTAACTAATTACAAGTATATCTAACCCTAAAAGACCTCGAAACTTGAAGTCTTAGGAACCTTGTTTCAGCTGCTTTCCTTATTTCCTTACTTAACTTGCCTCACTGTCTAGATACCTTCCCAATACTTTACTTGAATGTGAAGGGATAAAAAGTACTTGTTGCTTGAGAGCTTTCCCACTTTCAACTAACGCGTAAACTATCTCCCTCCCCTATAACGAGCTAAACCATTCCTACTCTATTATAGTCTTTGTTTGTTTGCTGGTACAGGTAGTAGAGGCATTCTCCATATGTAGAATCTGAAAGTTAAAGGCATCATTGGTAGGCAGACAAGCGAGCATTCATGTGTGATTGGGGAGAGAATAAGGTGGGGTAATGTGAATCGGGAAATTCGAAAAAGGATATTTGTATAATGAGTACCTCTTATGAAACCATATCGCTCCTCTGTTTTCTTCTGGTAAAGGGCTGGAATCAATCCACGAATGAGTTCCTTCTTAACTAAAAATTGTCTCCTAAACCAAGGCATAGTAGCTTGTTTATGTCTGATTAACCTCCAGGTGCTTTTTATGGAAAACTGAGTGATCAGGAATTCATATAATTGTGTCTTATCACTCACCATTCAAGGGCCTTATGGCTTTGATACACTCCCTAATTTATTGCTGGTGTTTATTTGCACCTGTAGGGAGGGACCATCTGCAATTAGAAAGTATGTCTGTAACTTTTACATTTTTTTGAACACCAGGCTCCCCTATGATCTGCTCAGCATACATACCTTTCAACTATAGAGCCTATAGGCAGCAAAAAGAGTCATACCAGAGAGATGTATTGGTTCCATTGCCAACATCGTGTATAATATATATTATAGCCAACTCTCTCACCTGTAAAAGTTTCCTAAAAATCCAGCTACCATTATTTGGTTTGTGGTTAAATACACCAACAAAATTCTTATAAAAAAAGAAGCATTGTATGTAAAATACCTATAATCTATATAAGGACTTTTTGCAACCAGAACCCAGATATGCTTCAACATAGCAGCTTTATTCCACTCCACCAATGAAGCCTGAAACCACCTTATTTTTTTAATTTAAAGGGCAGCGAATTTCCAAGCAACATTCCCTTTGTTCTTCACCATATCAGGACCAGACCATAAGAACCCTCTACAGATTTTCTTGTCTTCAAATCAAAACCTGCACTGGTAGTATGAACACAGTACTCCAGTAAACTTGCATGCTAAAGAGGACACTCTGAACCAGTTGTCCAACATATAAGAGGTATTTTCCAGTTCATCTCAATACTCTAGCTATGATTCTCTCAATTAGAGGCAAACAATCACTAACTGAGAGCTTTGAAGGACTGGCCCAGGTACTTTATTGGAATTTTACCTTCATTGAATTGAAGCCAATTGAATTTTAAATATTTAACTTTGCAGCATCAGAAAGATCTCCATAGTCGATTTGACTCTTGGATATGCAGTAAGACCAGAAATATTTGCAAATTCTTTTAAGCATCTATTGACCACAGCAATGGAATCTTCAGCGCCTGATCAGAAAATTAGTAAATCATCCACAAAACAAAGATTGTTAGTCTCATTCTTTCTGCAATTTTTATGATAACTGAAGTTTGGATTAGTTATGGCTTCCTACTTAAGTTTCCTTGAAAGATACTCCATTCTTATTACAAATAAAAAGATAAGGCGCTATAAGCCCTTATCTTATTCCTCTATCAATTAAAGCAGCAAATCCTTCTCATGAACTAGAGATTTAGCAATCAATTGAGTGGCTTTCGCTCCTTGGTCTATTGTCTATCGACACCCTTTTTTATTTCTTTTTTTTTTCATCCTTTGACTCAACAAGGGAATGAAAAGAAATTTAATGGCAACTTGAAGCAGAATGTTCGTCTTTCTTTATGCTATGTAAATTAAATAATCTCTGGCCTCCTGGCAAAGACCCTTCCTCGAAAAATATTTTATCTATTCTCTTCGACCCCCACTTTTTAGTTAGGGACTAGGTAACCTATTAAGTAAGTTAAGGAAATTCATCATCTTTCCACATTTTTATAGAAAACTCTCCTCTAGACTGGAATTTTCCTCTGGCTAAGAGAAAGGGCTTAGAAAGCTATAGAGAAGCCTCTAAAACCCTTTTTCTTATTAGATAAAGGAAAAAGAGAAGACGAAGAAGTCATAGTAGGCTCTAAGAGTACAACTACTCTTCTTATCTTATTCTCTTAAATGAAAGGGTATTGTATTTAAAAGTAGAGAAATAGGATCCTTGTCCTTAGCTCTCAAGGTTGTTATACAACTGCATCGTCACCCAAAACCTAACTCCAACAGTCAAAAGCAAAAGTTTCACCCGCGACTAAGAGTAAGAGAAGACTTCTCTTCTAACCAACAATACCTAAAGGAAATGAAGGCTTGTTCATCATTAACTTATATTTTAAGCCGCAACATACATGACCACTTTACTTAAATAATATACCCGGACGAAAGGCACCTGTGTTATGGGAAGATTACCAGGTCAGGCAAATCCTCAATCGATGAAAGACGAGCGATTATGGATATTGATTGCGCCAAACATTGTTGTAGAGGCTCTTACTAGATAGGGTGGCAGAATAGGAGTCTCACTAGTAGTAGTATTAATCAGGCAGCGGTAGGGCAAGTGAAACATTCTATCTTTGTCAGGCTTAAGCTAAAGGGAATTAGAGAAAGAAAGTTATTGTTTCCGGGCATATCTATGGGAATAAGAGCCGGCGGTAAGTGAGGTAATTTCTTCCGGTAGTGGATGTTGGTGGATCAGAGTCAAAACGCTCATCATAATAATCTGATTCTCCGACACATGATATGAAATGGAAGTCCTACCAAATATAAAAAGAGCATTGCATACAACAAAGAAGATTCAAAATCGTCTTCCTGAAGGACACTGAAATTCTAACCGGACTGGTTACTACATAACCCTTCCACCAATAAGCGGAAGATGGTGCTAGACCAGTCAGACTCGCTATCGACTACTCAGAAAGAAAGACTAAATCAAAAGAATGGATTAAGGTGATACTAAACACTTAGCCGATTCGAAGGCTTCAACCGCTGTTAGGACCGATTACCGGACTGAGAGAATGGAATGATAGAGCGAGAAAGGTAGGTGGAAATTAGGACTATGATTTGAAAGTTGTTGCTTTGGCTATGGCTTGCTTGTTAAAGTCGGGCTTCCTCATTTTTTATTTGAGACTATACCTTGAAATTAAGAAGCTAGATCTTTATATTACATAAGGGAAGAAGCTCAGATCAAGATGCCCACTTCTCCTTATAGACTCTTCACAGTCACAAGTAAGTATGAGGGATCCGAGATCTTTTCAAACAACAAGAACGGAACATCCGAACTTTTTCTAGTTATACTTCTTTAGACAAGCTAGGCTCGCCCACCAGTAGGCTAAGAGACTTTCAGAGCTGAATTTAAGATGTTTATTGCTTTCAAGATGCTTTGCTTCAAAGCAGAGAAGAGCGGAAACAACTACGAGAGCAGTTACTCTTCTAGCTTTAACACCGGAAACGCATTCAGTTACCTTTCCTTTCTAAGAGCTACTTTAATTTATCTTCTTTGCTTCACTGTTAAGGCTCATCGGTCTTCTGGCCAGGCATATAATCGATTCTTTGATCGGCTTTCGAAAAAGCACCTTTGGGCGCTGGCTTTTCACGCTTAATGATAGAGACTAGTCTGATAGAATGATTCTCCTTGCTAGATGAAATTTCTTTTTTAGTAAGACATAATTCATTCACTCAATTAGAAACCGCCTCTAAGGATAAAATCTTTCATCTGCAGGGTAGGCGTTGTGATATCAGGCCTGGGACTACTAAAGTACTTTATTACTTTGTTCTATTGGTAGTAATAGTAGTACTGTAAAAGTTTTTTCTCACATAAAAGCTAAACTTTATCGTGTAAGTGAAGACTCTTTCCGCACCGGAAGAGGGGCCCCTACAGAGGCCAGTGACCCACTTTCTTCTCTAAAGGAGTACTAGGTCATGGAGGCTCTGGGCTACTTTTCCCGAAGGAGCTTGTAGCGACATTTGAGAGACATTCAGATCCCTTCTTCTCTTGAACTTCCATAGGAGTCCTCTCTTCATCATACAAGGCTTAGGAGAGGATGTTAACAGTGATGAGTCTCTTCTACGTCTGCTCTGGTAGGCGTTGTGATAGCAGGCCTTTAATTTAGGTACGGGAAAAAGCCATGCCTTACTTTCTTCCGGAGGATATAATGTTAAAGGCTTCACATATGATAGAACTCTTAAAGGGAGAGCATCATTACTTTTCGGATAAGATATCTTTATAGAGGTCAAGTCTCTTGGAGAGATAAAATTTAATTTCTTGACTCTTGTGAGTAAGGGCATTGAACTTATTACTCTAATTTTTGCAGAGTTGTGAGATTGTCTCCTACCGAATTTTATCGATGGAAAATCCTCTAGCGTCTAACTCTTCATCAAGAGTCCTTTAGACTCAGGAAAACTCAAGCCGGGAGAGCCTCTTATATTATAGGCCCTGCAAGACCGCGTCTACCTCCTTCTTAGATAAAGGCATAGAGTAATGGTAAGATCAGCCTAAGGAACTATCCATTGCTCGGCTACAATTGCTCGTGCGGGTCTAGGTCTATTTTCCAGAAATAGTTGTCAAACATCACAACACTTCTTCCCCAAGGCTAAAAGTAAGCCGCTAGTTAAACTTAACGCGGGAAGCGCAACATGGCTTTAGGGAATCCGGTAGGCTATTCTTTATTCTGGGAGAGACTTCTGATTCCTTCCACCTCAAGTACATTCCAAATTCTGCTCACAAAGGTCTTTTGTCTGCTAGGACCATCTTCCAAAAGACTAAGAATGAAGCGAGGCAACTAGCCTGTCTCTACATACTAAGGCATTGTACGCCACCAAAAAGCACTAACCTTGCAGATAAGAATATTAAACTCAAAAATAAAGTCCTACTTGCACCGGTCGACTACAAGGAATGGTAATCTTAGCAAGAGGGTTGAACGTCTCCTCATAATCCGGTCCATATTTCATAGTGAACCTCTTTGCCACTAAGCGAGCATCGGACCCACCTTTGTGGGTCTCTAAAATGTCTGTGGGTATCGTGAGAACACGAATACTTTGTAACCTTGTCTTGGATTTACGCCTACAACCAAATGCATTTTTTGTGTAATGGAGTAATCATTCTCTTTGAGAAGTTATTCTATGGCCTTGTAAGGATTAGAGCGTCTTTGGGGATTAGAAGAGCTCAAGGATTAGGCCTCTATCGCACAGCTTGTCCATAAAAGTCTCAATTCAATATCTTAATGAACCAGGCCGTTAAGGATGTTGAGGGGACCCATGAAGGTT
Organism: Lathyrus oleraceus; assembly: GCF_024323335.1. Taxonomy (NCBI): domain Eukaryota; kingdom Viridiplantae; phylum Streptophyta; class Magnoliopsida; order Fabales; family Fabaceae; genus Lathyrus; species Lathyrus oleraceus. The sequence continues at coordinate 465,483,106 of NC_066584.1, read as the reverse complement.
ATATTTGAAATGACAACAAATATGAATTATTTTTGTGTGTGTGGTAACCCGATGGAATGGCATTTTCTAGGAGTTCGAGAATAGGGGCTCTAACAATTATCTCGAAGTAATACGAATCTGTCAACTTGAAAGGTGGGACACTAGCTGCCAGAAAGGGTAAGTAAAAGCATTTCGAAATTGGCTTATAGAAGGTAAAGGAAACCCTTCTATATTTAATTCAACCGTAAGGTATAGTATGATGGCACAACTAGTTGCTTATTTACGTCCGTCTAATCTGCTTGGCCTATCGGCCCTAAAAACCTCATCAAGCTCTCACTCTTTCAGGCTCAATGGTTCAATATTCGCTGATGTCCGAAAGAATGAGAATACCCCTGTAATTAAAAAGCAGCGTAAAGAGATGAACTTTCTTCAATCTGTTCCCCGGTGGGTCCGAGACTTCTATATGAAAACTCTCTTAAATCTATTGAAATATACGATCGGGCAGTCAAATAGGCATGTAGTCTTTACTTTGGCTTTACTATATGATATATAGCCCCACTTTCCCGCTTTTCTTTGGCGTTTTTATTCTGGCATTAATGATTTTCGATCCGCCTTGCCAAGATCCATTCAAGTAGATTTAAGGGTCTTCCCTTTTTTATTATAGCACGCACAGGCCCTACCTAATGGTTTTTGAACTGACCGAAAGTCCTGCTTAAGGAGTGGACTTAACGGATCTATACCTCTGGCCTTATCCCTTTATTAGAGATGCCTCTTCAGTCTATTGCTCAACAACCTATGGCTTCTAGAGTAGAGATGATTCCTAGAGCCTTTCCAGACCAGATAGTCCAGAAGTCTATACTACCTCCTAAATAGGACTCATTTGGTTAAGCAGTAGATCCAACTTATGACTCTATTAGATAGACGATGCTCAGATAATCCAGTTCTCTAACGTTAACTAAGAATACTATAAGAAAGAGGAGAAGTCGACTCATGTACTCTATCTACGAAACCTGTCGTGCCTTTATCATTAGAGATAATATTATTGATGGCGAGTGGTTGAGTATATAAGAGAAAGGCAGCTTTTAGGAGGGATCTTTCTTTACTTCGGAGTAGAATAGGTGCAAGGGGGATTACTCTTAACTAACTAAGCCTAAAGGCTATCCAGCTTAAGGATTAAATTATTTAGACGGGAATACCCGGTAGCAAACGCAGAAGGAAAAGGCAGGAATGCACCATAAGGGGGAGTTCCTGGGTCACGAGTTAGGCTTGCACCAGTGCTTTCCAGATGCATGGTCTGGATTTATTTCTGTTCGTTTGATAACTCAGTTCATCCTCGACAAAAGGAAAGACTAATGAAGACTACATCCGGGGGGAGAAGAGGTTCTTCTTCCAAAGTCTGTCGGGCTGACGACAACCATACCAAGACCTAACGAGATATTTTTCTCTCTCCCTTCGTTTTTGGCGCCAAAAACCAACTTGTCATCCCGGCCAGGGCGCACAGAGGTCCGGAAAAAAAAATACCAATTTCGATCCATTAGGTTCTTCGATGTGTTCATTTACAAAGCAAGTCATTCCGTTTGATCTTTCTCCCAATCGACAATTCTCACAGCTAACTCGATGTGGAGTTTGGAATTCCTAAATTAATCTTTATGTTCGACCATATCTTCTAGAATGTTAAGGATTCTGAGTCGCTTCCCTGGGGAAACTCTTTCAAGCTTCAGATCCTCCAGACAAAGTTTCTTTAGACTTCTGGATGAGGTTCTCCGCCCTTTTATAATATAGAAGATTCAGAGAATCTTTTCTTTTAACCATGAAGGACTATGAGCCTCCGGCACCATGACCTCGGTTGGTTGATTCGGAGCAAGGGGATCCTCCTGGTTTGGGTCCGGAGATGACCCCTCCTCTAGAAAAAACCACTTATATATCCACGAGCCACTCCACGAGGAATAGGAGGATGCACCACCTAAGGGGCCCGTTAGAGCTTGAGCTTGTTGTGAAGCTAGTAGGTCCATCGGTGGGGTTTGGAAAGCAGGGCTTTGTTGGCCGCTGGATGGTTCGGGAGCGGAACTTCCCTCACGATCTGAGGAGAGGTTTAGGTATTGTTTCCAATTTTCCTCATTGGTACATTACAGGTTCCACCCACCCTCACTCTCTCCCTTACGATGTGCTCTACCTCTCGGGCTAGTTTCAAGTTCGACCATAGACGCAAGCAATCTAGTATAGCAAGCCTCCCTTTTAAAACAAAAGGTTACTCCTTTCTTTGCAACTGGAATAGAGGGATTGCTACTTCCAAATCCGGGAAGTCCTTCTCGAAAGAGTCATCTAAGGCTTTTCAACTTCGACTTGCCTTTAAGTTGGCCAGTCTGCTTCTTCGAGCGAGGACTTGCTCGGCCAAGCTCGGTTCTCTCACTACCCGAAATCCTTATCTTATATGATATGGATCTGGGAATTTCCCTTAAGATCCAGCGCCTGCAGAAGTAAAGTGATAGGAGAAGTTGCTGGTGGGAAATCTCTATTTATCACACCCCTCTCACCCGAGCCACCTGGAAAGACCCTTGGTCTCCAATCTGCAGATGAGTGTCTTCCCTCTTATCCCTTACCCATTGTTAGGGTTTAATTTCAAGAGCTTGCCTTAGTATGAATCCCATCTACAGTTGAGTCAATAGCACCCTCCAACTTTAGTAATTCAATTGCAAACAGAAAGACAATTGCAGTTGCTGGACTTGCACTTCAATTAGCTGTGACAGTATCCGTTGGTGCGAGTGAGTGTTCCCGCTGCATCGAGAATGGTAAAGTATTCAATTAACCGGTGTAAGCCTATACGCTCTTACTATGAGGGTTTCCGGTGTGCTAGAACCAACAGCTATAGAATCTGCCTTACCTTCTTGACTGGTGTTACTGGTATGGGAGTACAAGTAGTTGGTGGTGAAGGCAATGATAATTGTCGTGGGAGCTATTACTTGAATTCATGTCTACCCGGTCCCAGTTCTTTTTGGTGAATGCGTAGACGCAGTTGGTGAAATAGAAGCTCTTTAAATAGCCTTTGGCTTACGTAAGATCTATCTCTTCTCTAACAACTTTTCTTTGAAAGAGCTTTCACACTTCAAATCAGATAGCGAAAGTAAAAGCTAGTTCCTCTTCCAATATACTACCGCTACCTTAATCCTATCAAATATAAATATTTATCCTTTGAATTATTCATATATATCCTATGTATTAATTTAATTTCACACCGGAAACTATTCTAGAAGAAGTTCGAATTCGTTCCGTTCGGATATTGATCGGTCTTGGTTTGACATGGTTTACGCGTTACTGGTTCCCAAAAGAGTTAATATCTCCATTAACTAAACCCTTTCTTACCCTGTCTTTGGACTCATATTTTGTTTGTACACAATCAATGGAGGCCTCCCCGACATATGTTGCAACGTCTTCAATAACATGTTCTTACTTCGTCTTTCCCTTAATAAGTCATCAAATTTGGTGCTTTTTGATCCCTAGTTGCTATGGGGAACAAAGGAGGAAATACAATTGATTCCTCTATTTAAGTGGTTCTCGCTTCTCCTTGTTCCTGTTCCTAACTCTTCCCCGGGTAGTTTCCAATGTTTGGTACTTTCTATACTTTCTGGGTGCAACATCAACAAATTCGCTCATGATCAAGTTACAACCTAAGATCTATGACCATATTATGCTAACTGTTCGTATTTCGTTCATTCCATCGGTATGCTCTCCGGTACATGTAATTGTGATTTGTTTTCCAGAACCAAGGGGTCTTTCTGTGGAAACCTTCATGAACAATCGTCGTTTTTTGATGGTTTTTCCGCTTCTCACCGTTGCTCTTTCCACACCTCCGGATATATGGTGCCAAATCATCGCGCGTTTCCTTATTTCTTTGATAATTGAGTTGACTATCTTTGTGGAAACGATTGCACAAGTTCGCGAAGAGGCTGGACGAGTGGAATGAGGGAAAGCGGCTCAATTAACAAAAAAGAAGAGTAGCCCCCTCTAGCAAAGTAACTATAAAAGAATTCTCGAGTAATTCTCAACCAACATATGCGATTCATTCCCGTCTTAAATAACAAATAAGACTTATAAATCAAGCAGTTAGGAAGCCCTAGACTTTAAGTCAGGCTGCTTAATTATTTTATTGAGTTGCCTACCTTCAGGTCATTCGATGCCTTAAGCCCTACAGTTTCTTTGCTAGCCGTTGTTGGGACTTAGTTAAGAGTTAGCCTAGAAAGGAAAGGCTTTGAAAGCAAGTCAATCATTCCAATCCCAGCGGATTAGTCAATAGCAGTAGAGTCATAAACAAGAACAGCAGAGGCTGAACAAGTCACTTCCTTAGAGCGTGAACAAAACAATAAGTTAGGTCGTTTGATTATAAAATTCCTATTGTTTGTTTAGGAGATTTATTAAACAAGCCTTCTAAATAAAGGCGAAGAAGAATCATCGAACTAATGGACTTACCGCTCGCTCCCAGCCAACAAGCAGTTAGCCTTCTTTTCCAAGGAATAAAAATGTGGATGACTGGACATCAACAATAACAGGAGCCGAGCTTTCACAAAAACATACGAACCTACCATCTCATTTAAGGGTCAGTGCCTTAAATGAGACGGTAGGTTCATTTTGGTCTCTGTAAGTTAACGATCTTTTGAATTTGATCCATGTAATATTTTTTGGGCCTGGAAAAATTGAACCCATGACAATTGCATTGACATAGTAATACATTACCACTAAACCAACCAACATAACTCTTTATTTTGTTGCAACAATAATATATATATATATATATATATATATATAATATATATTATATATATATAATATATATATATATATATAATATATATATATTATATAATATATATATATATATGAGAGAGAGAGATGGTCTAGAATTACCTAAATAGTTAATTAATTAGTTCAATTATTTCATATTATTAAATAGTTTAATTAGAATTTTAACTATTTATTTTATTATTATTTCAACTATTTAATATTTCAATTATTTAGTTTATTAAATAATTAATTTATTAAATATTTCAATTATTTAATATTTCAACTATTTAATATATCAGCTAATAATTAGTTTATTAAATATTTCAACCATTAATATTTCAACTAATAATTAGTTTATTATAAATATTAATAATTGAATTAGTTTAAATATTTCAACTGTTAATATTTCAATTATTAAAATTTTAATTAATATTAAGAATTCTAATTTAGTTTAAATATTAATATTTTATATTTTATATTTCAACTATTAAACTATTTTAACTATTAAAGTATTTCAACTTATTAGTTTAAATATAAAATATTAATATTTCATATTTCATATTAATATTTTAAATCATAATTAAACTAATTATTATTTCAAATATTTAAATACTTAATAGCTGAAATGATAAATAGTGAAATACTAATGAAATTATTTAAATACTTAAATAAGTGTTTAATTATTAGTATGAAATATTAAATATTTGAAATAATAATTAGTTTAATTAGTATTTCAAATATTAATATGAAATATGAAATGTTAAATATTAATAGCTTATATTTAAACTAATTAGTTGAAATAGTTTAATAGTTGAAATATAAAATATGAAATATTAATATTTAAACTAATTTAAATTTTTTTAATATTGCAATATTAAATAATTGAAATATTAAATAAATTTACTATTTAATAAACTAAATAATTGAAAAAAAACTATTGAAATATTAAATAATTAAACTATTTAATAAACTATTTAGGTAATTATAGACCATTTATGTAATATATATATATATATATATTTGTTGAAATAGATTAAACAAATGTGTTGGTTGGTCTAGTGGTAATGTATCATCATGTTAATGCAATGGTCATGAGCTTATCAAAGACTAACATCAACACAAAAGTGACATATATGGACTGAGACAAAAAAAAAAGATACAGTGACCAATTACAGAGATCAATAGACTATTTAAGCCTATAAAAAATAATTTAATACTTAAAAATGTATTATGCTTAAAATAATATAATTTTTATTATATTTATAATAAATATTATTGAGTTTTTATTTTAATTTTTATATAAAAAATCATTTTTAAAAAGGTCATTTAAGGTCGGGTAGCCCGAAGCCCGTAGAAGTCGGGCTCGGGTAGTGATTTTTGAGGAGGACTTCTTAATGCACTCTTAATACTTCTTAGCCACCACACGAAATTATTTAAATCCCCATAGTTTTCGGAGATCCATCTCTGACGCACCAAATTTTGAATGAACTTTGAAATATTTTGGAGATGCATTTCCGTAACGATTTAAAACATACACACACATAAGCCATTATACACATGAATTGGACTGGAGATAAATCTTAGTGAATATTATGAAGATACATATTCGTAACATCTCAAAACTTAGTCTTTCATGTTATATTTTGTTTATCTGTATTGAAATGAAGACTTAAACCATACCATACGATCAAAAAACAAAAATCTATGTACATAATTCTAGATGGTCAAAAAATGACATACATAAATAAAATACCAATAAATGTCAAAATATCATACAATCGAGACTAATAAAGTAGCAAGTTCGTCAAAATAAAATACATACCATAATATTACTACTATATACTAAGACACTACTGTATGTATGACTACCTCTCATCTAACTCATATGCCTCCTCTTCCAGCTCTACCTCCTCGGCCATCAATCTCACCCGTCCTTCAGCGTTGTGTCCAGTACATTAATACCCCCATGTGCCTCTGTCATGATAGCATCTAGGACTTGCCTCACATCAGACCCATATACCTATGTCAATGCTTGCTTGCGTAATCTCTACTATGCAAAGACACCTACGCAAGACATCATCAACATGAACTTCCTTGCATGCTCCTTCTCTAGTATCTCCTAATGAACTGGTCTCAACGGATCTCCTGGAGCAGCCTGATCCATGTACGGATGTGACACCCGGAAGAACCATCTAATGTACCATTCGACGTAGCTCCAGTCGCTCTTAGTTATGGTAGCATGTGTCTCCTCTAATACCAGATGACTCTCATAATCATCAAACATGTCATCTATATGTATATGTGTTAAGGAAGGAGGAGAAGAGACACCACATTGTCTAGGAATGGTCTGAGTATAGCCGAAGTTCTGCATGACACGCTCGGGAAGATGAGGAGAAATGAGACGTTATTCGTATGTCAACCATATAGAGTATAACACTATCTCGTCAAATGATCCCGTCTCACGGTGATCAACATAGTTGTTGAAGTTCATGTCCTTAGCAACCAAACGGTCAATATAGACTCTGTAAGGCTCACTCGCTTGGTTCCATCTAAGCGGGATAAAATCAGTAGCATGTGACATATCCTTAGTGTAATCAGGTACACTAGCCCAACCAGAGATGCACGGGAAGTGATGGAGGATCCAACCTTGAAATGAAAAATTTAGAACACACGAATCATCAGTAATGACTTTACAAAGATGAAATGAAAATGATAAAAAGCATTCAAAGACCAATAATTATTATCGTCAGTAGTGTGACACTGCCTATGACCTGCTTCGTCTTCCACATACATCCCTCTCTCAGCTTCGAATACAGGTAGACCAGACAATCCATCCCCAGTTGTACTCATGAATCCGCTCGAAATCCATGAAGTAACGTAGGTACAAGACGTCTGTATATGTGGTACTCTTGTCCATAAAAATCGTAGTACCAATCAAATAAAGCAGGCATGATCTTAATGCATGCGATCTGCGGAGCGCCACTAGCTCATCATCACCATCAGCCTACTGTGCACTTAGAAGTGCATCTTCATATACCTTCTTCAGGTATACAAATATAACATGAGCATCTCTATTCTTATCCAACTCATCCATCGCCTCCCCTGGATCAACCCCCAGATACTCTACCATCATCTCTAGTGCCTCCTTAGCAACCTCACCCTCCAGAGGTGGCACTGGATCAACATGCATAGTAATAGGAGGTGGGAGTGGATCAGCAACATCAACAATATGAGGTGGGAGTGGATCAACATCTACAGTAGGAGGTGGCATTGGTGAAACATGGTGCATGTGGGAGGATAGAGGGAGTGATGCGTCAGATAGTAAATCATGTCTCCTACGAGAAGAAGAAAATAGAGTGGCATGAGGAGAAGCATGAGCCCTAGAAGTACATGACTCTTCCTAATCAGAGGGACCAGGAGCATTCGGAACCTGCTGACTCTTCTTCCGCCAAACAGATGCGTGTTGAACAACCCTGTCATGCCTCAATCTATCATGCTTATCAGTTATTATGCCTGTAAGTTAAAGTAAGACAAACCATTAGTGCAGACAAACAACACAAGTAAGAAAATAAAAAAAAAGACTGAGAATTTCCCAGAGATGCATCACCGGTTTCTAGGAAACTAAACCGCTAAAAAATTACGGAGATGCATCTCCGGTTACTAGGAAACTAAACCGCTGAAAAATTCCGGAGATACATCTCCCGAATTTTCTACAACTCAGAGGTCACGTCAATGGCGTAATGTACCACAATGAAGCTAAACAAAATTGTTTTGATCATCAATTTCAGCCAACAAACAACTTATAGACTAGGCTAAACCATCTTAAATGTGATTTCTACTCATTTTTAATCCTAATCATTGATTTCTATTCATTTACACCAAAACTCAAATATTTATCGAAAACTCAAAAAACTTAGAAGAAATTGATGCTTTTGATGAAGATGGATGATGTTACAGATGAAAATTGATGTTCCCTTGAGTTCCCTTGAGACTTGTTGAATAAAATTTGACTTGGTGTTGATAAGAAATTTAAGAGTTGAAGTTGAGTTGAAATTTGAGTAATGTGAATTGAGGAAGGGAAAGAGTCTGACGCAATTTAACCTCCAAAATATTCAGGAGATGTATCTTCGGAATATGTTAATGTTAACTGATCTTTTGGTGGGTCCAGAGATGCATCTCCAAAAATTTATGACATTTTTGAAATTTTGCGTGGTGCATAAGATGATTTTTTTGGCTCAGTCCTAAAAAGATCGAGACATGTCAGGATCGATCCGTTTTGACAATTATATACTCTCATGCGTATATGATTTGACCCCTCCTTAGTGCCTTTAATTTTATTTTGTGGAAGTGACACGTCAATATAAAATTTTAACTAATTTGAATAGAGATTCAAAATAAAAGAGTATTAATATTACAAAAACAAACAAAATCTATATTTTAACAAACAAAATCTATATTTTTTTAAAGGTGTTTTTAAGATTCTCTTCATATGGTATGAGACAAATTGGATATAAATTCTATAAAATTTAAAATTCAGAGAATGCTTTTGCCCTAAATAAAAAATATTTGAAGTGCTGATGTATGTAACACTTGATTTAATAATCTACCTGTTAACTTCAGTTATAGTGGTGACTGGTGTGTAATATTGTAATGTAACCACTTTGTTTCTGCTACAAGGTGTGTGATCGTCTTCATTGGAGCTACTCCAAAATCTTAAATCAAGATTTTACGTTTATTACAAAGAGTGACAAAATGTTTAAACCGAAGCCGTGAGAGTGATTATTTACTATATAGATAACAAAATTGAAACAGTATAGTATTATATATTTATGTTAGTTATTATTTTTATATAAATAAAATCCAATATACCAAGTGGTAAAATAAAGTTAGAATATTGGCCGAAAAATATTCCCACACATTAGTATATATTTATTGAAAGAGTACATCTTTCTTATAAAATGCCCCAATCTCATTTGTCTTTCTAATGCATTGAAGGGACGCATAATACAGATATGGTGTGATTAAAAATATAAAAAATATACACTAATAATTGTCTCTATATTTCACAAACTATAGTTTTGATTTGTGTAGTTACTAACCAAACTTAATTAAAGTGTTACCAAGGTTATATTGGAAATACCAGTGTTAGAAAAATGAAGGAAGATGTGGTCCATTTTGGATAGAGATGGCAATTGCCACGTATTCAACTTCTGGCTGTTATTTCTATGCCAATAATAATAGTCATCCTTATGCATCATCATACCTTATGCTCCACTTCTGAACAATTAGTATATCGGTATCTCCACTGTAAAGTTGTCATCATATTCATAGCTAGCTTTAATGGTTAACAACTCATCATGAAGTAGGTAAAATATAGTAATTTGATTTTTTTAAATTGGATTTTATTATGGTGATATAATGGATCGGTTTAAATTCAGGGGTTAGATAATTAGATTTTCCTATAACATTACTAGTTCATTAAGTTTTACCATAAACAAAACTCATCTATAGTCGCTCCAAACTTGTACGACATTACTTTAGGATGAATTGAAAGATAGAAAAAAATTGTAAGGTTATGTATTGTATGTTGTTCTTTTAACACCAACCTTAAACAAAATATTTTTTCTGCTCTTACAATCTATATCACACTATCGTGTTTTTGTTGTTGTTGTTGTTGTTGTTGTTTCCACCTCTTGCAAGACCATTGTTATATTTTGGAATAATATTCATATGTTGTCAATTAAAGAAAATATTTCATAATTTATTGTTTTCCTTGGTTGAAAATATTGAAAAATTTATTCATAAACATACTGTAAATTGCAAACAATATTGTTGTTTCACAATACAAGATCTGAAAAAGCTTATTTTAAATATTGCAACACATAAAGAAAGTGGTGAATGGTAAAAATATTGAAAAATGAAACAATACATGTTATTTTTTAAAAAAAATTACCATTCACCATATTTTTTTTTTCAAATATTTTATTATCTCGGTTCCTTTATAAAATCGAGGAAAAAGTTCCTAATTCAAATTTATTTTTAATTAAAAAAATAATAATTTTTCCCCTCGATTTAAAAAAATAACTTAGGGGTATAATTACTCAGTCAACCTACACCAAGTCAATGTCATATATTCATAAAGTAGCAACGCTCAAAATATTGCCAAGACATCGATCCATAAGAAACATTGTACATACAATAAGAACGCGAACACCACCACTATATATCTTGGACGTTATCTTGTGAAACTCAAACATTGATAATGAAAGTATTTGCCATGAAAATAGTGAAATTTAAAAAATATTGGAAGATCTCTGGGATGGATTGCAAGTACATAAAAAAAATTGTTCCAAGGTTGGTGTTCTTACATAATATCTTATCTTTTAATTGAAATTTCATGTTATGTATCTAACCTTTTTTTTATGTTATATCATAAATTGGATGAGTGCATAACCATTCAATTTGAAAAGCAATGGATATGCAACAAATCTGGATTTGTTCTTCAAGAATAACAACGACAATGATGAATAAGATTTGTCAAAAATTTATAGTTATAGATTGAAAGTAAAACAATGTAACATAAGAAACTTTGTATTTTAATAAAAAATATATATATTTGTAAACAATGTAATTTATATATATTTTTTAAAATATTTTCTTCCCCTCAGTTTTTGACAGAAATCGAGAGGTTAGTGGTGCTAGTTTTGAAAATATAAAAATGTTGTTGCTAAGAATCGAACCAATGATCATTTCAACTATCCTCTCGGTTAATCAAAAACTGATGAGTAAAGTGGCAAGTTTTTATGTCCCATTTTCTTACCTCGTTTTTGTAACCGAGATAAAATATCTTCCGCGTCCGAGGTAAAATGTGTTTTTTGTAGCAGTAGTCCAATTCCACCCTTACTTTTTTTTGGGACGAATCAAGGTTTTAAACCTGAATCCTCTACTATGTATGCCTCGTCCTGTCTCACTTTTTGCGGCCTTTTACGGAGCGAACATACCTGTTTTCTATCCCTATACTTTATTGGCTCATATAAAGTGTCCAATGAACAAAGGACAAGCTAGTGGAACAACTTCACTTTTATCTTTATTGTTTCGTCCAACTATTTGTTTGTTGTAAGAAGCGTGGGGGTTATCACCTCCTTGTATGACGGGAAATGAGACAAATTAAGTCGAATTTGATTCAGTTTGATTTGATAAGAGATATGATTCAATTTAAAATTCGACTCAAGTTTGTCATGATTTTTTTAATTTAAAATTTGACCCGATAAAAGTTTGTAAATAACTTGGTTCAACTCGATAACTCGAACTCAGTTCGATTCAATGATTTAAAAGTAGACCAAAAATTAAAATTAATGGAAATATATAATTCACACTAAGTCCAATAAACATTTTTTAGAAAAGAAAATGACGTATTTCATTGGCAACCATACCTCTCCAGTATGGTTTAGGTATTGCGGTAATTTGAATTATAATATTTAAAAAAGACTTCAAACACCCTAAATTCCACCTCTTGCATCTTACAATGTTTTTTTTGTTTAAAAAAGTATCCCAAAATGAATCATCAATTTCAATTTATAATGCAATATATATATATTATATATATATATATATATATATAATATATATAATATATATATATATATATATATATATATATATATATATATATATATATATATATATTTCAATTGTAGCTTTAATACTTCTTTCATCACTCCTAATATTTGATATTGTGTACTTTGGTAAAAGTATTATTCTCTCCCTCTCTTTCATTTATACATTTTTCTTAATATGTGAGAAATGATCAACCAAGTCACTCATTGTGGGATGATGGGAGTAATTTTTATTTATCATCAAAATAATACAAAACTCCGGTAGTTATGTAGTCTGAGATGTAAGAGTTAATTATGAGGGCCATACATAAACATCCTTTAGTCCAAGGTTTCAATAGATTGAGTAAATCGATAGAGAGTAAATGTAACACTAGAGTATACATATTAAGTGATAGAAAATATTTAACTACTCATATTAAGATATAATAAAATCATATAATTTTATTTCTAGCACCATCTCTTAAAAACGAGAAAAATCCTTATAACCTAATTCACCCCCTCTTAGGTTACATTTTGGACTTACATATTTTTCCTCCAACAAGTTCCAATTTGTCATCATCGATGTGGGTTGGTATAGTCGTATAAATACCACTCTTTTTCTTTGACAATTAGTTGAGGGTGAGCACAATCATAGGAATAATGTCTCTTCCCCGTCTGTTGGTGCTCCTAGTGTACCAACAATCTTGTAGAATTTTGTGAGATGTGCCTACGGGTCTTCATGATCTAAACTTGTAAAAAGGTTAACATAATTTTTTTTATAACAAGCCCGTTTTCATTTCACTTTGCCGAACATTCCATTGTGTCCTAGCTAAATGAACCAGACATTTGGGACTATGTTGACATGGTGCGACAACATTGTTGTTTCCATTTTTGCGTGTGGTTCTTTCGATTTCGAGATCGAATAAGAGTTGTTTAACATGAACCTTACCTTGCATAAACTAGAAAAAATATACCTACTTCTAAAGGTTAGTAGGTTAGTGATTATAAATAAATATAAAGAATATATAGTTACACACAAATATATAAGTACTTACAATAATAATATATGCTTTTATCTTTAAAACTTAGCACCAGTCCCTGACAATGATGTCATTTTTCTATGTTAATTTTAAATTATTGTATACACAAATATCAGCGTTTTAAAGACAAAGTAGCAGTGGTTTATTATTCTAAGTAAGAGAAGGATTTTTGGTTTGTTGTGATGCGGGAAAAGTAAATGACAAGAAAATAAATAACATAAATTAAAGTTGGAGATGTCATTGTTAACAGTGAGAATGCTTGTTAGGGGTAGATTTCATCATTACATATTTATCATGTACATCCATAGGTCAGTAATATGCTCCTCTACCCAGTGTATAACACTACCACTTGTTACCCTCATTTGTATCTCCTTTCAGTCTCTATACTGTGAGATCGGTGCATTACTCAATAGAACAGTATATGTTACTATTAACCAATATAGAGCATTAAGTTCCAATAGTTACAAAAGAGCATTACTCCACACCGATCCTGCTACAATGTGTGTGGATATTGAGCTTATAGGTCTAGGCTAAGTACTCAATAAATGATTATATTCAATTTAGTAATTATAAGCACCTTTCGATGTTAAGTCACACCATGAAAATAAGTTTTAGGTTACAAAGCTAAAACAAGTATTAAGATTAAAGAGTCACTAATAATACAACATGAACAGATTTACATAGAACACCATGACTTATTTAGTACATGAATATAATGACTACATCTAACCCCAATAATAGAAATTTTAGCCACCTTACATATGGTTAGCATAATAGTTGGTCTTTCTAGAGACTTCGACTTCTGAAATAGATCTTCCCTGTCACTTGAGCAGCACTTCTGCCTTCAAACTTTCTTTTTTATCCTCGTGTTGCAGATAAGAGTGAACCTACTCTGATTATGTGATCCTCTGATCCACAAAACTCTCTTTGCACAAAACTCACTTTATAGGCAAAACTATTAGCCTCGCGTTTGATGCACCATTGTCTCGCCCAACGCGCCTACCCTGGTCTGACAAACTTGACCAACCTACTTTTTTCTTTAGCAAGCAACGCTTGAATGCCTTCCATGTGTTCATAAAGAAGGCAACATCAAGCTTTCTTAACCACTTAAGATTCCAACAAAATAGGCAAATCGAAATATTACCATTTTCACATAAGTCACAACTACAACAATAATGATTACATCTAACTGAAGGATGCCATTGAAGAGTTAATAAAGAATGGACACCTTACCAAGTACACCCAGGACGAAAGCATGAAAAATAACCAAGGAGAGAAGGGGGAAACCTAAAAGATTCACCTAAGAGGAAGTGGTCTCCCTTTCCGATCGAATGAGAGGTCTCCTATGACCGAAAAACCCTTCAAATGATACTATTAAAAGGCAGATAACCGAGATGATGTCCTCCAATAAAGAGAAACGATAAACATCATCCAAGAAGCTAGAAAGGCCCATCCTCAAATTCATAGACAACAAAAAGATGGGGGCATTTAGAATGATATCTTCTTTCTAGTCATAACAACCACCATGGACAACAATGATGCCTCTAGATTTCTCATCGATGGAGGAAGCTCATGTGATATCATGCATATTAAACTCTTCAAAAACATGGGAATGAATAAGGAAAAACTTTTGTCGTATGACAACTCTGATTTGCAAGCTTTTAATGTAATTGTGACCTGCTCAGGTTGTATATTGTTCTAACAGACACCTTATGAGAAGGAAGGGATATTATAGCCGTCGATATACAATTCCTAGTGGTTCCATGAAAGAGCGCCTACAATTGCTTCCTGGGCATGCCATTCACGACTACATTGGACGTGGTAGATTCTCCAATGCATCTCAAGCCAAGTATCAAAATGTACATGATGAGTCAATGACTATAATCACCGACCTGGTTAGAGCAAAGAGAATCCATAAAGCTCTAGAATGTGACCAAATCAAAAAGGGAAAGAAAAAGGAATGGAGATCAATGTGGCATTCTTCGTAGGACAACTGGAGAAAGTGGCATTATTCAACCTCCTAAGAAAAAAAAGCACAACTCCTCAGGTATACTGAATACCATGCTAATGTGAGAACTGTAGGAGTAAACTCCAAACAAAAATAGTGGTCGATCTTTCTTATCCAAATAAGCGGTGGTAAGCCCACATGGTTATTTTTCCCTTATGTTATAATTTGACGCCCATAATGCAAATGTAATACGAAAGTTATTTCCAACTAGTAGATAAATTTATTTTTCTATTTTTTTTAACCGTGATGGCAAATAAATCAATCAGAATAGGGGAGCAAAGACCCCAGAGTGTTTCTAGAAATGCCCAACGCGCATGACTAAAGCAATATGAAAGCACCGAAGAGCTCTATAGTGCTGCCTTAAATGCTTCAAAGTATATGACCAGAGCAATCAAACCCCCATAAAGTTAGGGTGCTACCTTAAACGCTTCAAAGCATACAACCAAACCATCAAAGCCATATAAATATAGCGCATTACAAAGAGATGATAAACAAGTTCATGTCGCTCCTAGTTTTTAGCCTATCCAGAGGTCGAGATGAGTCCCTATCACATCAACCTCAAACAAGGTTTCCATCTGGGGGAAGAAAATGGGTATCGACCCTTTTCCAAACATGATCCCCATAGATGTCCATTAAAATTTGAAACACAACCTTATAATGTAAAGCTATCACCCAAAGCAATATACTAGGGATCTAGCATGAATACCGATTCAGGAAAAAGAAGATATTAAACTAACAAATTTATGTATAGGCGTTGTCATACAAAGATTATGAAGTACAAATACACTGGGAAGAAAAAACAAAATATGGATTGGCCTACTAATCTTTGAGAGAAACCATTTTTCGTCCTCTATTTTCTAGTCTGGGCGAACTCCCTCCCTTGAAATATGAAAAAGATGATATAAAGGCTTCAATTTTTGGATAGCATTCTCAAAAGAATCATATGTTGAGACAAGAACTTTATCCACGACTTGGTCAAATCCTTAGTGAGAGTAATATTTTCAAGGTTCGGGTTCTGAGGACGTCTTTCTTGAGCCTTCAAAGATGCCACAAATTCTGCTACCCTGTTATGTGAAGGATCTTGCACCCGAATTTCTCCAATAAGGGCATCCTCAGTTGTAGACGATGATTCTTGAACATAGCTCATAACTTCATTCTTATTTAATAGCTCCCCCATAAGAAGCTTCACCATGTCAACCAACATACCATATACTCAAAAGCGTTGACGATAATTTCCATCTCCATGAAGGAAGATGAAACTCTTTTAAACTCATCAAGGTATTGTTCACGCTCGATGGTAAGATTCTAGATGTGGTACTGAAACACTTCTTTATCCCCGGAATGATAGATTCCTTGAGGGTATAGTAAGCCAAATCATTTCTCCTCTCGAGCAGCCTCTGACAAAAAAGAAAACTAGGAACAATCTTCCTCTTAAATAGAAGCCCAAAGTTATCTTTCAGTATGCAGAGTTGGGATGGCCAATAAGATGGGAGGCGGAGTCCCCGGGGAAGAAGGCAGACCTACTGAGACATGTGTCCTCTTTAATTTCTCTCAAAAATTGGGGATAACCATGTTCACGGTCTCCATTCCCCGAGAATTTTGGCTTCGGAACTAGATATCCTCTCCTACCCTAGATGGGGGTAGACCTAGATTATCGTATACCACAACCTAAATACTTGAACCAAAGACTTCTGCAGGTGAATCTTTTGGAATAAATCACATCAATGATTCAACAGGGTTCACCGAAGCATGCACTACCCTTAGAGATGTGGCATGTTAACTGCCAACCATAGTCGAAATGAATCGAGATGCCCTATTCATATTTCAAATTATTTCTTCACAATTCATGTAATCTACATGGTCCATGGTAGAATTTTCAGAAATAAAATATTCAAGAAGACTCAAAAACCTATAATACTTAACCAAAAAGACTTTCTTCTCCTTTTCAGTATCGGCGTATACGAACAAACGAGTCTCGATGACTCGTTTCAGCCATTTCTTGTATGCCGCATTCGGGGAGTGACGCCACCAATGTAACCCAACTCCTTGACGAATGCCAACAATTGATTTTTTAAGTAAACTTCTTCTTCGGACTGGTCATCTTCCTTGTAAACATAAGACCCCTTCTGCTTTAGGAAGTGACACTGGCACCAAAACTTGTGGATCAAACTCGTACCTATGTAGTTTGGATCTGTCTCTATAGCATAAATTTTTGCCTGACCACTTTTCTTGAGGGGGCGACTAGAAAGAATCAATCCATGAAATGTTTCATGCTATTAGAGTAAACATCAAAAAAATGGTTAACCTGTCCCAAGGAAATCAAGACCTAGCCATGTCCGTGGTTCGTCGTGCTATGCAAAGCCTTGAAAAAGTGAAATAAGAGCTACAAGGTCGAAACCCCCTGATATTTGCACTAGTGTTGGAAATCCTTGATAAACGCCCAATCTACTAGGTGCAATTATGATAGAGAAACCATAAAATGATTCAAGACACCAACCTCAAAGTCATTGAACGGAAGATGAAAACCTAAGAAGAAGAATACATACTTATAAAGAGGGATGACACGTCCATCATATTCCCTACATATCCTTTTATCCTTGTATGAAGTCAACACCCCCAGCCCGAAGAAGGCCCCATGTCACCCAAGGCACGGTCAAGACCACCTTCATAAGCAAAAGTAGAAGCAATCCCCAAAATCTCTATGTCCATCCAAGCAGATGAGATATCCTTCTTTGTTTTCCGATGCACGACAAATGTAACCTCCATGATAAGAAATCCTTTAGAGAAGACACGAGAAGTGACAAAGCAAAATAAGAGACCCTAATTAAGGAAGATAAATATAAATTAATTTTATCTTTAGGATAGTGAAACTAAGGGAAAACATTAAAGGAAACTACAATACGAATGAATGCAAAGTAAAGTTAAGAGTATGAGAATTTTGGTGGTGATCATAAATAAAACGAAGAGAAAGAAGAACGCTTCATAACTTCAAATGACCAAAGAGTAGGAAAAATAAACAAAGAAACTTTTATGGGTACTCCTAACATGAGAATAATGTGATCTCCCATGATTAGGAGAGAAGAAGGCACTAGCACAAGTTCATACCTCCTCGAAAGTTGTCCCAGATACTCAAGTGTCCTAAGATCAGAAAGTCGTCATTATTAGCATGCGAGGGGGCACGCATCAAGAGTTCCTCAACAGAAAGACATATGGCACAAGAAATGCATTTAATGCGTAAGTTCCCAATGCTAGTGGTGATCCATCATTAACCTTCTAATCGCTTAAAACGACAGATGATCTTGGGGCATGGACGACAAAACCCTTCCCCTGAATGATAGAGAAAAGAGATTGGTGGGTAATTGTTATGGGCCGCCCAAAATTCTCCTTGAAATGTTACATGCAAGAAAGGAGGACTCGTACTCTTGAGCACATATAATCCCAACCCCTAGCTCATCACACACCGTCCGAACCAATCAGACGATCCTCAACATGATACGCCACATTGCACATGAAATAGTTATAACTGCTTTTGTTATATAACAAGAGAAGACGTCATTTACATGTAATTCAAATCCATCTCTATTACTCATCATTTCTCATTGTCTCAATGACTTAGACATCAGAGTAGTAATATTGCAAGCATAACTTTACGCCTCTATACCGAAAAGCTCAAGGCACTGCATCAGAATTTCAATCATTTATCCATCTCACATTTCTAATTCCATTGCTGAACACTTTTATCATAACTATTTTTAAAATTTTGATCATATATAATTGTGATGTAATAATAATTAAACTCAAATTTTAATATGTTACAATAATAATACTTAAAAGGACAAGCATTTGATCTAATATTTAATAAGTTTATCTTGTTACAATCAAAATTTATGTTCATATTTTATGGCTCTAAAAATAAATTAGGATTTTTAATCAAAAAATAAGTTAAGAGCTAGCTTTCTTTTATAACATTAACAAAAATAGAGTATATTTTTCTTTATTATTAATGAGTTTTGATGGGATACCAATATCTTTTAACGTAAATAAATTTTTATTTTTATTTTATTTTAAAATAAAATAATATTAGAATATAATATGATATTAAATATTATTTTATCCATTCTTTTATATAAGAGATACGTTATTTTTTAAATTCTTTAAATAATCAATATATCTAAATCAAATACAATGATCTTAAAAATTGAATTGTCTATTATATAAAGAAAGGGAGGTGATATCATTTCATTGAAAGTGTTTAACTAAATTCAAGTTACAAAAGTGTCCATCAAATTAAATTTATTTAAACAGCCTAGGCACAGTTACATGGCCTTAGGACTAGGGGTGAAAATAGTCTTGGTCGATTGATTTTGGTGTATGTAGACCAGACCACATGTCCTGTAAATTAGTATGAGTTATTTCACCTTCTTATTAATTTATTTTATTTTATTTTTATACTATAGTTTATTATTAATAGTACTAGTATGTTTATGTGGATGCCGGATTGGCATTAATTATCAATGTGTGACGTGAATTTTAAAGTATGTTTATGTGGATTTTAGTGGACCAATTTTGTTTCTTTTTGTGTTTTTTGCTATACAGTAAACAAATAGGATAGTTAAATTATACAATTTCAGAGCATTCACCTGCACTTTGTCACTCTTGTATTGGTCCAGCACATTTGAGTTGTTTTGTTTTTACTTCTTATGTTTATATTACTGTTGTCTCATTTTGGATTACACTTGCACCAATTCCTTTGTACAATTGTGTAAAAAACAAAAGTAAATGAATTGCAATAGTGACCGTTAAATTATATGGATTACACAGTTGCTCTACATATCCTCCAACTGTAGCTTTATTTTAAAATGTGTCACTTAAAATAAGTGAGGAGTTTTTGATATATTAACATGGAGTATTAGGGGTACTCTAATTCAATTATTCAAAAGTTTTCCAATTCAATACATACAAAGATTAGCTTGCTTTAGGAAAATCTATGGAGCATTTATACAACTCATAGAAACTAAATTTAAACCTATATTTGAAGCCTATTGCAAACCATAAGCAAGACACTCTGATGTTAAATACTACTTCATCTATGAAAAAGATAGCATTTCTCTTGTTTCATATATACCATGTGGTTGCCAACCAGACCAAACACTCTATTTTTGAATACCTTGCCATGAAGTTAGTGAACTGATTGCAAGAAGTGTAAAGTGTTGATATCTTCATTAGGCACATTAGTGCCAACCCAAAGACACCATAGGACAATTAAATAGCAAATGAAACAAGTTATCTTCTTTTTATTTTATTTTAGTTTAGTTTATAAGTAAGAAATAATTTGAAATTAAAAGTAAATACTAAGGTGCTCACCCTTATACAATCAAAAAATCAAAAGGGGAGAAACTCCAATAAATCAATCTACAACAAACCCCACCTCAAAAATCACCAGCAATGAACTCTAACAGAAAGAAACTACACCTAACACTTACCGAAATTATTATACAAACCGGACCGAGAAATATTCCTCATTTTTTTATGAAAAGCCATATACCAATCCCAAGATAATGCATTCATATAACTCAACACCTCCAACTTAACATGTGTGCTACCTTTAAAAATAACCGAGTTCCGACAAGATCAAATAGACCAACAAAACACAAGATCAAAAAACCAAAAAGAAGGGGAAGAATTAAAATTAATTAGTTTATCTAAAAGCATACCACCTAAAGCCGGAGAATCTACCCCAATCCATAAGCAAAACTTGTTCCATAAGAAGTTAGAAAAGAAACAAAGACAAAACAAATGCTCCACATCTTCATCTTTCAAAAAAACACAATGGACAAACCACATTATGAGATCCTCCAATAATGCCTCTCTTTGTCAATTCCATTATCCATTATGGTAGGTAACTTATTGAGAATTAACCGCCATCCAAAAATAAGAATTTTGCTTGGAGTTTTGGTCTTCCATAATTGATCAAGTGATTTTACTTTGATATGGTCCAAAGTATGCTCCACCAAACAAGACTCGTGAATCCTCTTATAACAATCTTTAATCGAAAAACCAAACAAAACGGTTCTCTTCATTCGGATTAGACTTCACCCACTCAAAACCGAAAACAACTCATCTAACAACAATGCCTCATCTTCACCCAAAGTCCTCCCATTAAGATCCAAGTCCCACACGCAAGAATCATTAATCCAAGACTCTGCCTCGGCCACTTTGGAAAAAGACAAAAGATTCATTATATGTAAAGAAGGAAATACATCTATAAAGGAGGATGAACCACACCAATTGTGCCTCCAAAAATCCAAAGACGTACTGTTACCAAGCTTACAAGAAATAGAAGAAGAAAACCAATTTGAATGGGGAGCAATATCAATTGAATCCCTTAAAGCACATAAACCCCTCAACCACAAAGAGGCTTTCTTAAAAGATGTCGAACCCCCCAACACCACACTCTTAACATCCTCATACCGAGACACAAGCAAATCATCCCACGAGGAAGGTTCACCATTTAAGATCCTTTATTTCCACTTAGAACGTAACGACAAATTAAACATACCACAATGTTTAACTCTAAGACCCCATTCCGCCTTCGTAAACAAATGGTGTCCCAACTCACCCAACAAACCTTCTTCACCTCATCACCCCCTCCCCACAAAAAAAGATTTTTGTTTCTTGATTATCTCATTAATAACTACCTTGGGAGCCTTATGACACACTGTTAACCTTCTTTTCAACTTGCCAACAATCAACGCCCAAACCTCTTTTCTTCTAGGATTAATCCGTATTGGAATGCCAAGAAACACAAAAGACATCAAACCAAAACCATAAGACAAGAAAGAAGCGACCACCTGTAAAAAAATAGAATTAAGGTTAAAACCAAAAATACGGCTTTTGGATAAATTCACCCAAAGCCCCGATGCCAACTCAAAACCTTTAAGTAAAGCTTTAATGGTCCAAAGGTTATTCCTCGAACCCTCTCCAATCAAGATAGTGTGATCTTCAAATTGAAGCAATCCAACATGCATATTATCATTAATATCAAAACCTTCAAAATCCCCTAAAGAAACTGCTTGATGTAATAACCCGACAAAACCTTCCGCAACCAAAAGGAAAAAGGTTCCCCTTGTCTAAGACCTCTAGTAACTTTGAAATTCATCGTAGGGATCCCATTAACTAGAACAAACATAGAAATACTAAACACCGATGCTTCTAACCAACCACACCACCTAGCTCCAAAATCCATCCTTCTTAACATGCTTCTAAGAAAATCCCACGAAACACAATCGTAAGCTTTTTCAAAATACACTTTAACCAACATACACCTTATCTTAGCTCTTTTAAAAAAATCCACTAACTCATTCAAAATCAACACATCATCCGCCGTTTGTCTATTAGCAACAAGCGTGGTTTGGCACTTAGAAATGAGTTTATGAATCACCACTTTTAATCTAGACACAAGAAGCTTAGCTAGAATCTTATACACACTTCCCACTAAACAAGTTCTCTTCTTGATAGAAGCAGAGGACACAAACTATATTTTTGGAAGATTGAAATATACCTTTTCTACCCAGTTGAATTCTTGTTGGATGTATATAAAAAAAATCTCATGCCAGAATTTAACTTTGGAGGGAACCTTTTTTTCCAAAAAAATTTCAATACCAATCTCAAGCAATCATTCACAATAAGAGATTCACTAATCTGCATTATCTTGACATAGCATGATTTTACTGTAAATAAGTTATAAGAACATACAGGCCATATCAAACCATCTTTCCTTTACTACTCGATTCTCTACTTCAAGAACAATCCAGTTAAAGCTCAACTGCCAACTTCCCTCATTCTAAAATCTCATATATGTCACATAGAGATTGCGATACAAGACTGCCAAGTTGTTTGACCAAACCATCTTTTTGGTTGAGATTATATATATATATATATAATATATATATATATATAATAATATATATATATATATATATATATATATATATATATATTCTAGACTGACTATATGGATTCTCGACTGATAACTCGAAAGGAGTTGTGATCCTTTCAAAATCTTCTCAGCACACGAGAACTAACATGCATATAAGTACAAATTTTCAAATACATCCAACAAATCTTCGCATGTCACACCTAACAAATATAAGGTTGTTATTTCCTTTCCACTATATATAAAGAGCGTGTCAATTCAGGTACTCATTTTCAATTTCAAATTCAATTCACTATTCTCCCTCATATACTGACTTAAGCATTAGAGTGCTAACCTTGCAAGTCAGTCCCCTCTCATTTTTACTAGAAGCTCATATCTGCCATTATCCATGATCCTCACTCCATTTCTGGTTCTAGAACAGAAAAGTGGCTCCATCTATAGGAAAAGACTTTTGATTTCCATGTTTTCCATGATATCATGTTCTCTCTTTAATTCGTCTGTTCGGAACCATTTCCTATCATCAAACCAATAGCTCTAAAAATTAAACACGAAAATTTGTCGCGTTCGATCCAATCAAGTAGCATATTAAACCTTGATTTCCTGAATTTCCATATCTCTAATTCCTACACTTATTGGTAATGGTTGGATCCAAAGCGATTCGCTCCACCACAACACGAGAAGCCACTGCCAATGTCGCAACTCAAGAAACGGTCAATCAACCACCTCCGCCTCATTTGCAACGTGTTATGAATCCATAAGTAGAGGTTCTATTACATGTAGATATGCTTCAGGCTCCTCAGATAGTTTAATTTGTCCAAACGCCTCCAATTGGACCTTCAATTCCACAGCCAGTTTCATAACATGAAGCCTTACATTGTTTCCAACTATTGCGAGCTAACCTTAGGTTGCAAAGCGCCAACAAATGCTAAACAGCATGTACAACATCGTCTGACAGCAGAATTCACAATCAATAAAGAAAAGGTTACTTCTTCTTGAATAAAGCCCGCACAATGCGTCTCTATGAGGAAACACCGTTCAAGAGGCTATATTATAGAGAACTCAAATTGTCATTCCTAAGCCAACTACAATAGGGAAAGATGAAGCTCCTAAGTAAAATAAAGAAACACTAGATTCCTCCCCCAAATCCCTAA
This sequence comes from Lathyrus oleraceus, assembly GCF_024323335.1. Classification (NCBI taxonomy): domain Eukaryota; kingdom Viridiplantae; phylum Streptophyta; class Magnoliopsida; order Fabales; family Fabaceae; genus Lathyrus; species Lathyrus oleraceus. Next base: position 465,458,621 of record NC_066584.1, on the reverse strand, counting down.
GGGACATCGAGGTAGCCATGATCCTTCATCGAACTAGGCAAAAAATCACCCATCAAAGAATTAGAGGGAGCATACTCTACGCGCTCGCATTCTGGACAGAAAAATACCAAAATCCATGGATAAGCCTCCCAAGTTGGGCGAGTATGACAAAATGGGAGATTTGGACTAGCACATTCAATTCGTCAACAATCGCATGAATTACTTCAGTGTTGACGAAGCCTCCAAATACAAAATCTCTGCGCTAACTCTAGTTGGGCTGGATAGGATATGCTTCAACGGTATTCCGGACAGGAGTATCAAATTCTAGATGGATTTTTGTAAAAGATTCACTACTCACTTTACCTCCCGGAAAAGGCGACCAATGACAGTAGATGCTTTGAGTGGAATCATTCATGGAAAAAAGGAAAGGCTGCAGTTTCACATTGACCAATTTACATAAGTAGCCGTGGAGGTAGATATATATGAAGAAGACCTTAAGTGTTGGATATTCGAGAACAACCTCCTATGGGATCATCCCTTCAGGTTGAATCTAGAAAGGAAATGACCGCGAACCACGCAGGAAATGTTAAGCATGGCTCAATCTTACATGATCCTGGAAGAAAAACTTAATACACAATTCAACAATCTCACTTCTATTGACGCCAAATCTATCCACCCTATGGAAAATGAGTCCCATCGGTGGAAAGATGATACCGACCAGGGAATCCAGGGTCGGTGTGACAAATACACGTCGTTGAATGCATTCTAGGAGAAGATCTATAAAGATTGTGCTAACACAGAATCTCGGAAAGGAGGGATTAGACCCTCTTTTCCCATCAGAGAGTCGCCATGGACTGAAAAATTGAAGTATTAACGTTTCCATAAGGTTCGTGGATACAACACCGAAGACTTTCTCCAACTAAGGATTACATTGAAGGGTTGATCAAGAGAGTCTGGTTGGATAAATACCACAAAAGGAGGAAAAAGAGAAATGTATGAGTCACCCAAGAGTAAATCTCCCTCAAAAGTTGCAGAAGCAAGGACTAGTGGTGAAGATAAAGAGGCGAGCAAGGGGAAACGCCAATATATCAATATTGTCACTGAAGGAGCATCCCGAGAAGAGATCCCCTCCAAAGGAACCATGAAGAGAAATATTGACGAGATGTTGGCCGTCCATAAAAGGGACGCAAATGCATCGGTGAAGACCCTAGATTGGCCTATGTTAGGGTTTCGAAATTCTGAGAAAGTGGGAGGAACTCCAAATGAAATCTTCCCCTTGGTGATTACACCTACAATCAAGAAGTTTGATTTCTACCAAATTCTAATTGGCGGTGGAAGCTCGTGTGATATCATGTATTATGAACTATTTGAGAAAATAGGCCTAGAAAAAGGAAACTTATGGTTGTATGAAGGTTCAGACATGCAGGAATTCAACAGTATGACTAGCGTCCATGTAAGTAAGTTGAGCTAATGATATCATTATGAGAAGGAAAATACATCTAGTATGTCAATCCATAACTCCTCATTGTCCCTTGTAGGAGAATTTACAATATCATTCTAGAAACACCCTTTGCAACCACCTTAGATGTTGTAGCCTCGTAGGTCTACCTTAAGCTCAAATACCATAATCTTCAGGAAGAATTGGTCACCATCAATATCAATCTTGAGGGAGAACAGAGAATATATACAGTGCTCCGTTGAGACCAAGGAGAAGGCGCGACAATGGGAATCAACATTGCTTCCCTAACCAATCAACTCAGAAGCATGAAAATCCACCCCCAAAAATTGGTTGAGAAAACTAAAAGCGAAACAGGAAAATAAGCAGCAGTTAAATTGCTTGGTTATGTTATTCATTATTAATTTACATTATATGTTATGTCTATATGGTCACTTTCCTCGTATGAAGGATTAATTCTCAAGTATGAATGAAATGTTACAAGTTCTGAGATATTCATTTCTTTGTGATTGTGTACAATAACACCGAATTAAGGATATGGCGGAAGGGATCGAGTCTCCATCATAAAAACTCATGGGTGTTTTCACAAAGGCCACGTGCATGTAATTGTAATAATCAATTCCCTATAGTGTAAAGCACACACACAAAAAATCTGTGGTGTTGTGATAACATACAATTTTATTACTTATTATACTCGACTTTCACATGTTTTTTAGTGCCATTTATATTGCTTTTGCTTGGTTATGTGGGTATTATTTCTTTTATTTCCTATACTTATCATTTAGAAGTCTTTGCGTTGAAAAAGAGATAAAAATGAGAAAAAAATGGTGAAAAAGTACCAAGTTCCGACTGATATGACGGGCCCAATAGGTCATGGTGCCCGTCACAGTCCATCAAGCTAAGATCGTCAGCCAGGCATGGTGAAAAATAGGGATCGCATGTCCAAGTTCCGTGATGGGTGGGTCTTTAGTCGAGCTGAAGTCCATCATAAGCCCATAATTTAAAGTCTGTTTGAAGAGGTCATGACGGGTAAGCCTTCAGCCTAGTTGACGTCTGCCATGGCGTCCTGAACTAGAAAAAAATGCACCATAACTATTGATTTTTCTCCATTTTCTCCCAATTATTTTTTTGCACGATCTGCATTGTTCTTGAGCGAAAATTAGCCTATAAATAAGACCTTAGACTCATAATTTTGGCATCCAAACTTTGTATTAGCACTATATTCACTTGTAAAAGCAAAAAGATCTCACATTAAGGTGTTTTTACAACTTTAATTTCTACACTTGGAGCATTTATTTTCACTTCGGTTGCTGCTTTATTCTCAATTCCTACATTATTATTTCAAGTTTAACATTGTACCGGATCAAAAGTCTCCCTTTGAAGCATTCATACTATGCAAGCTTTCATTTTTATACAATTTCCAAGTTTATTTTATTTGCTGAATTTTAATATGTATGTTTTATTTTTATGTTTTTTAATTACTGCTTTTACCTTGTCTGAGTAATCCGATTGAGATTGAAATGTGAGGACTGTCATACCGACGTGACTCGTATAAATTGCATGTTAAATTTATTATAGCGAGAATTAAATTGTTGTCTCCTAACTTTTGTTTTTAAAATGAAATATATTTTCTACCAAAGTAGAAATATCGAGATACCATTTATGCACCCACAGGGTGGTATGACATAGAAGTTCGATCAATAGATTATGATAGACGTGCGAAAGCAGGAGTAGAATCAGAACCTATCAAGAGAATACTTAGTTTTTTTTGTTTAAAAAAATTGTTTTTAAAATTAATGTTTACTACGACAGAAGGAACACTAAAATACCGGTTGCAGCTCGAAAGAGCGAAAATGGTATTGGACTTATAAATTTAATAATTTTTTTTAAATAGAAAAATCATTTTATAATTAAATAATAAATTAATATTAAAGGGATTTTAAACTTTTAATATGTATCACACGAAGGCTGGCAATTATGAGTTTAAAATCTGGTAACGGACACGCGAAAGAGGACGGTACCTCTAGCTTAGTTTTTCTACAAAAAGTATTTTTCTCGTTATAATAAATCGTATCAATTTATATGAATAACATAGGTATAGGGAAATCATGTTTCGGCCTCTCGTCATTAAAATTAGATTTAAATCCATTATTTTCACTATTTGCATAAACCAACCATTCGTGTAGCCTTATATAAACATAGTAATAATAGATAGAGATACTTGCTTATTGGTCTTTGTGGGATTCAACAATGTTTTATACTAAAAATGATAAAGCCGAGCCCTTGCAGCCATATCATACTGTCGCAAACTCCACGCAGGTGCGACTACAACAATCAATTCTCCACAGTGTAAAGCACACACAAAGAAAGTCAGAGGTGATGCCGTAAATGCCACGCGCGCGCGAATTTAATTATCAATTCCCCATATGGAATAATGGTTCACCCCCTCTAGCAGCTAGCCACTCCATAGATCTTGGTGGGTTGACCATACATCGACCTCAGACCGGGTTTTCACCTGATGGGGGTAAGGGTAACCGACCTTTGGCCGAGAATGGCCCCAGAGACATCCAATAAACTTCGAGGAAAGATCTCATAAGTTCAAAACAAAGTTGGAGATCCGCACTCGGGAACATATAAACACACCTTATAGAAGTAACCAAGTACTTCATTGCAAATATATGCACACATATTTTTCCATTACAAAGGTACTTTACATACAATACATACGCACACAAATGTGCGACAGGGATATCCCAGTAGGGAGACGACCTCCCCATCTTTGAGAATTTGATCACACCAAACCTACTCCCACCTAATACATAGAAGATTGTGAAAATGTTGCCCTTGTTACAAGGCATTTTTGAAAAGACTGCGAAACCGCCGCAAGACTAACGGTTGTGCCATCAGCCAAACGTTGAGTCAAAGAAGCGTTATCAAGGTGTATAACTCTAACTCTCTCTAATTTTCCTAAAGAGATGCCCGAGTAGACTTCAAAGTGTCCCAGGAAGAAACTAGAGACATGTCCCTTGTTGCTACACTTTTCACCAAAAGGGTCGCCTGGTCGGTAAAAGAGCCGGGGAGGTTGAAAGGGCATAAAGCATTACCTATCCTGGTAAAAGTGAGGTGGAAATTTTCTATATTTCTTGTAGGGATTATTTCTTCATGTTGTTAGTTAGACCAAAGAGTGTCCCGTCTTCCGGATCTACCGAGAACCAAAGAAGCAGAGGCGCGCTGATTTAGCCACACTAGAGTAGTCAGTTCTTCCTCCAGTGCATGCCCGAAAAGCTCAGTTAGGTATGACAATTGCTCCTCTAAAGGAGGAACTCGGCGTTCCCTGGAGGAACATGGGCCCAACCCTGTCAATTGCATAAGAGTCGGAGGACCCGAAGCATGCAGTGGACTCTGAAGAGCTTTCAAAGAAGAAGTGCCCTTAGAGGGCTCCAAAGTAGAGGAAGACCCACTATAGTTCCTCCTGGCCGGATTCCCCGCCTTAAAATCCAGAGCGTTACCTCATCCTTCATTGAATCTGCACACTATCATTACCAAGGAAAACACGCTATGAGTACGCAAGTTGAAAATAAAGAGACCAAGAACTTTTAATACTTACCAAAAATAATCTTCCTTTCTTCCCTAGTACAGGCATCCACCAGCAAGCCGATTTCGATGAGGCATTTCAAGCATTTCCGATTGGCCTCATCCTGAGGAATACTGCTCCCGATATAACCCAGGTCGTTGATGAAACTCATCAGTCGCTTCTTCTGATACAACTTTTACTAGTAAAGGTCCTCCTATTTGTATACATACAACCCATTTCCTATTAGGAAATTTTTCTTGTTCTAGAACTTGGGGAGCAAATAAACATATTTACCCTCTACTTTGTCTCCAACAGAACAGGTCATTTCATGAGCTTTTGGGCGGATATGGGGAACCAGATAATCGATCTTCAGAATGGTGCAAGCTCTAATAAAAAAAACCCTAAAACCTACAAATTTTTAGAACTAGATAAACTAAGCATCTACCCTGCGTACGATTCACAGGGCCACAATGAACTTTGTAGAGATTTAAGAAAAGGGCCATAGAAGGTTTCCCCTTCATATTCGCATTAATACTGGAAAACTTTCACATACGCCCAACTCGTAGGATGAAGTTGCGATAGAGCCACTATCAAATACTTAAGAACTTCCATATCGAAAGCATTAAGAGGCAGCCAGAGACATAGGATCGAGAAGATGCATTCATAGTAAGGAATGTCACAATTGCCATACTCACTGCATATCCTGTCATTTTTTCCAGGGGTCAAGTCACCCCAATATGAAGATGGACTAACCTTCATAAAGGATATATCAATATTACCCTCCCTTGAAAAGACAAAAATAGTTGAACTATAAGCAAAGTTCACCCCACAAACATTGGGCATTCTTTTGTGTTCTTTACTTTTTATGTACAATTCTTTCCAAACATAGGAAAGCAAAATATCAAAAGAAAGAAGATAACAACAAACTGGGAGAGATAACTCAAAGAAATATGAAATTAAATTTTGAATAATCTTAGGCTAGCATGCAAGGAAAGATAGACTCTATTAACGCTTCAAATCAACTACACACAACACTTAAGTGCTCTAGTTCCCAAAAGTCATGACGAGGATACCTCCAAAAAGACGTTTGAAGTATGAGGCATTAAAAGCGCGAATCCTCGAGAAGCTAAAATGCTTACTTTTTCTCACCTAGGATAGCTAAAAGAGTAATATACAACTGAGGCCAAACCGACAAACCCTTTCTTTCTACGTAGAAGCAATGGCTTATGGGGAAACTGTTATGGGCCGACCATATGGATCTCCCGTCGATCACTCAAAAGAAATGTGATCCTTCTTGAACCTTATCAGCATACGAGAAATCGAGAACTACCCTGCAGATAAGTACAAAGGATCCAAACTTCAAATACATCCAACAGACCCCCGTAATTCACAACTAAAAAACAGTGCGTTGTTATTTTCTCTAATATATATATATATATATATATATATATATATATATATATATATATATATAACGCTCCAATTCAGGTACTCAGTTTCAAATTCAATTTCAATTCACTATTCTTCCACACAAACTAATTTAACATTGGAGTGCTAATCTTGTAGGTTAACCCCCTTTGTGCTATATCAGAAGCTTAGATACGTCATTATCTCGGACCATCACTCCATTTTTGGTTTCAAAATGGACATATATATATATATATATATATATATATTATATATATATATATATATATATATATATATATATATATATATATATATATATATATTATATATATATATATATATATTATATAATATATATATATATATATATATATATATAATATATATATAACGCTCCAATTCAGGTACTCAGTTTCAAATTCAATTTCAATTCACTATTCTTCCACACAAACTAATTTAACATTGGAGTGTTAATCTTGTAGGTTAACCCCCTTTGCGCTATATCAGAAGCTTAGATACGTCATTATCTCGGACCCTCACTCCATTTCTGGTTTCAAAATGGACATATATATATATATATATATATATATATATATATATATATATTTCATGGTGAAAAAAAATATCTAGACGCGTCACGCGCTTGGAATAACACAACAGAGTCGCCGCCGATATTTATTTGTTCCAAAGGAATGGGAAAGTATCGAATAAATCCCAATAAATATAAGGGAAATGGTTGTCGCAATCAGATCGGGTTTGGGAGTCGGTTATGCAAGAGTAATGTATTAACACCCCTTACATCTGTTGTACTCAACAGAGCTCATTTAATTAGTTTTACGAATGCTTATTTAGCGTGAATCATTGTGATCTTCTACTTATTATGCGAGAAAATAGAAAACAAATGGACTAAACTTAAGTTTTTATTATTGTGCTCGCCATGATTTCAGAATCTTATGCCTACGTATTCTCATGATGCAGTGAGAAAATCAGAGCTACGTAGTTCTTTGCAACAAAAGAATTGTTTGTTGATTGCTTTTAAGGAGTGATCTTTGAGACATATCCAGTGGTAAAACCTTTGCTTGTTGCTTGCTCTTGGAGACTGAAGTCTTTGCTTGTTTCACGTCGATATGGATAAAGCATACTCATTTTTGAAAAGGTTTCCAAATTCGCGCAAGGGCGAGAAAGAAGTTTGATTGGTTAAATTGCGTTTAGGTGGAGACAATTATCCGGACAGGGAACTCTACAACAGTATCCAAATACTCAGAAAGGAAGAGACTTAAACTCAAACAGTCTCTTTTTCGTTCCATTTATTGATGAAAGAGATTTTGAAGTGTTTTGGTTAAATGAAAAAAATACGTGATGTTGATCAAATTATTCGGGTTTTTAATAAAACTTAAATAATTAATCAATTTAGATAAATCACTTCACTAAAAAATAGAAAATGGATTTAAAGTGGGGTGTGAATTGGGTAATTTGAGCCTAACCCAAAATGAAAAAGAAACCCTAAAAAGACTTTTAATTTTGCAAAATAAATAATAAATAAATAAGATAGAAAAATAATAAAAAGATTCATGGGAGCCGCCCCCTTCTTTTCATTTTGTTAGTTTTTTTTAAATTAAAAAAAAGGAAAAACAAAAACAAAAACTATATTTTAACTGAGAAATGATAATTAGTACGAATGAAAATTCATTAACTCGTTATAACAAGATGTATTCCACCTAATTCCTATTTTACAATATTTTATTTTTAAATTATTAGTTGCTGGTAATAAAATGGACGTTAGCCACATGCTTATTTGTTGCTTTCGACGAATAAAATGTCGTACAATATAGCAAAGCCCATTTTAATTAATCCTATTTCCTAAATATTATTTATTAAATTTGACAAAACATTTCATTTGGAGCACTAGGCAGAAGAAAAAAAAATCATATACTAAAGATTTTGAAAGCATTACAAAAGGAACAACCTTTCTGAAATATTAGTAGTTATAATCTGGTCAATTTCTTTTTAGGATATCGTGTAAGATCGAAGGAGTAATGATGGTTAACATTGAGTGTAAAAATTGTAAAATATAATTAAGAAAGTAGTAAATAAAATTAATTGTGAGGTGGAAACGAAGAGGTAGATTGATGTTTCAGTTTAAAGTAACCCACGTAGAATAGTAACATTGAAAAACCGAAACATTTTGAAATAATAATTATGGTCAGATTTGAGTGTAAAAGTGGTAAAGAAATTATAAGTGGGCCCAACTTTTTCTGAGAGATAGTTAAATATTGTTGGGCGCAATATTGGAATATATATTTAATACCTTGTGTAGTTCAATGTTAGCAACATAAACAATTTATTTTTTTCATTTCGTGTGCTTCTGGAAAATTGTCGACGTACTCTTCCTAGAAATCATTTGTAGGTATAATATATTAACTAAATAAGTTTTTGAAACGGAATAAGTTTGTTTTGTAATGAAGACCCACGTTCAAATCTTAAGATATGTTTCGTTTGTCTTGCCTGTATTTTCTTTGTGTAGCAGATCATCAACTATTAAGACGGGTGATGGTGCGGATAGGGGTAAGGAGAAAACAATTGCTGTAAAAGCACAACCTGCTGATGTTGTCGGAGAAGAAACAACAACAGACGGTATGCAGCATAAACGAAAGAGAAACATTGGGTATGGTGTCTCATATTTCCCTCTCATCCGATTATGATAGGTAATTACAAATTCATATGAAAAATAGTTAAAGTTCTGTCAAATATAGAATGAAAATGTTGCATGTTAAACAAATATACTGAATGCATGTTTAACAATAAGTGTTGTGTGAAATGTGCTTCAGAATATTGTGTAATATTGAGCGCATATTATTTATACTTAAAAATTAAACAACATTGATGTAGTCATATGTTTCCTCAATGCAATTCATCTGATAAAACTTCAAGTGATGATTCTATTGTTAATCGCAAAGTTGAGTGTGTTTGGCGTATGCGAATCAGGTCTGGCAAGGTGGTAAAGTCAAATATTTTGGTGAACTAGAGTATAGATTTTCCATGCATATAGACTATTTTTTTATTTGGGACATATAGTAATGCATTTTGTAATATTTGTAGCAAATCCTACGTGAAGTAGTAAGAACATGTTTGTTTACTGTTTATCGGTGGGTAGATCTATAGATTCCGACACATGGGATGGTTACCACTGCAAACTTCATTTTGCGGAAAGAAACAAAAACGGTGAAAAATTTATGTATCATGGATGGACAAATTTTGCAAAGAAGAGGAAGCTGAAAAGGGGAGATGTTGTGCCCTTTTCCCTTCGTTATCCCCCCCGTTGAGCAAATTGTTTGCATTTGTGGTGAACCATTAATAATGGTATGATTTTGTTGTTAGCAGTTGTATGTTTTGTAGGTTCAAGTGGTTGAACTAGCTAGGAGTAACGTGACTGTGTTTCTAATGTTTTCTTGGGGTTTTAATATGTAATAGTTATTTGGTATGTTTGTTATTAAGTTTAATATTTTGCTTTTGGACATAAGTTGATTATGTAATAATGTGTATGTACTTAAGAAATTGTTAGTTTTAGAAATTGTTGTGTGGAATGCATGGGTAATGTTCCTTATTGTAATGTTTGTACAATTGCATTTGTGTGTTGCATTGATGAATTGTATTAAATATATATTAGCAAGTTGTCCCTAAAATTTGAACTTTGATATTGTACATGTTAAAGATGTTGTAAATGAATAAAAGTTGTGACATATGGATTAAGTATCAACAATAAGCTAACCACTGATTCATGAAAACATTAAGCTAACTATTGCATCCTGATTTTAAAAAAAACATGTTGAATTATATGGTTGAAAATAAATTAACTTTAAGTTATTATTGAATGATTCAGTAGCAACCTTAAGGTAAAAACTGAATCATAAAGTTATTTCAAAAATAAACAAACAAATATTGTACATGAAGGATTAAGTATCAAACCAAAGATGTGCATCCTCAAGGAGAAAATAATTGTTGATATCATATAATATAATTAGATAGGTTTCTTCTGTGATATAAAAAAACATAATATTAATAGGTTGAATTTATAAATATCAGTCTTGATGTTTATATGTACAATGATGTAATCCATAAAAGTTTCATACTCAAACTTTAACATATTTGTAAGAGAAATTTAATAGGATAATTTTAAACAGAAAGTTGTTTGGCAAAACTACACCGTCATATGGTACAATTCATATATCATTGAATATTTCTTTGTAAACAACATTTGTTGTTGTAGTTTTTGACTTGTCATTTTTATCGTGCATCAAGATTTTGATTCCTTATTTTGTTGTCACCCTTGATAGTGCCACATATATTTGACCATGTGTGAAAACATCTCTATGCAAGTAAAGTATAATACAAAGATTGCCTTTGTGATTTGTTAATCGTCATTGCAAACGACATCACTATTGGGAATTGACGCTTATTTAGTTTAAAAGGCCAAGGGGATTGTGATGGTGACCTATCCATTCTTGGGATATAAACTAATTTCCCAAAACCTTTTCCAGCCATTATTGATGCTTCAAGGACATGTTTATCCAACTTTGTTATGATCATTCTTGTTCTGTTACACAAACCTTTGGATTGGTCGATGTTTCACATAAGCATAATAGGTGTTTCGACCTTTAATTTAATGTGATGGGTAGGCAAGCCAGGGGTCATAAGTGAACTGAGAACTCGGGTGTGAGGATATCGACAATATTAGTGTCTGAATCTCATATTGATCAACTTAATTGGAGTTGTAGTAATCCAGTATGTCCCTTAGTCATGAAAAATAACTATCTTAGTAATAAAAATATAACATAAAAAAGAATTAAATGAAGAGCAAGATAATTAAGACTCTACATCAAGGAAAGCACTTGATCATTAATGTGATCAACAACTTCTAATGTTGAAACAAGGATAGCTCGAATTTTGAGATAATCGTTGGTTTGATAATGGTGAATAAAATCTGGGTATGTACTATTGATAATAGCAACGATAGGGTCGCTGAAGTTAGTTATTAAAATCTCACGGGGAATTTCAATGTTAGCATATCCGTCGTTAGGTTCAGAAAGTTTGCCCTCACCAATTTTCAAGAGCCAATTTAAAAAGTTTGCAATTTCAATTTTATCATGTTCACTTTGGCCACTCTATAGACGCGTGTTCTTGGTTAAAGTTAAAACTTGAATATAATTCCATATATATATGACGCATTTATGGCAGAATGGACTATATCATAACGACTTCCCCTAGGAACAACGGGAAAAAATCATCTAAAATCACCACAGAAAACAGTCACCTTCCCACTGAACACATTGTTTGCATTACTGTAGGTACTCATTACATCCTTCAATGTTCTGTCAAGTGCCTCAAAGTCATGCTTGTGTGCCATGGGTGCCTCATCCCAAATAATCAATTTGGTTTGCCTTAGAAGCTTTGCAACATCATCATTATAATTAATCTTACAAGTAGAATTTTCCAAAGTAGGAACAGGTATCTTGAACTTTGAATGTGCGATTCGACCCTCAGGCAATAGAAGAGAAGTTATCCCGCTTGTTACAACAGTTAAGCATATATCATGTTTAGACCCCAAAGCACTTGAAAGCGTTCTCCACATGTATGTCTTACCTATACCTTCATAACCATGCAGGAAGAATACCCCACCTTTTTTAGCCAATACAACTACCATAATTCTTTCATATATCTTTTTTTGTTCATCTAAGAGAGGCATAACAAATATTAATGACCAGAATGATACATAAAATGATAGTTGACTTGTCAGTAGTGAGTGTATATGGGAAATTAGTAATACAATTATAATGTTGTAGACAAACCTGTAAGTGCAGCAAAAAGTTTAGTAAATTTTGATTTCATTGTCGGCACATCATAATTTCTTTTGTCATATATAAGTCGATTGCCTAATTGTTGTAGGACATACCCATTTGGATATGGAATTGGCTTAAAATCTATAAGACTACGTCGATTGGCCTCAAGCAGCTTTTCAATTTCTGTTAGAGTCAAATTATATTATAGTTTAGAGTAATATTGTATATATGTTTTGTAGCATGGAGATTATAAAAATAAATTTTATGCAAACGAAAGCAAATAGAGACAACTCATAATTGTCAATAGGAAATAAGAAGTAACATTCCAAAACCAAATTGAATCATTCTGAGTCTGATAATACCAGTTCTGTAAGTTTAGAGTAATATTACATATATGTTTTGCACCATTGAGATAATAAAAAATAATTTTCTGCAATTCAAAGCATATAGAGACTGCGTAGAATTGTATGACGGCATTAATTTCAATTGCACATTTAGGATTAGCATTATACTCATTACAAAGAACTATTAAAAACAACATTGTTAAAAAGAATTACAAATGCATTTAAGTATTTTCAACATGAACCTGGAACAAATAATCCAAAAGCAAATTGATTCAAGTGGATTTAATACTAATGATTATTATAATAATAACAAAAATATGAAGACAACTCATTTTCCTGTTTTAGTTTGTTTTGTTTGGCTACCACTACCACATTGGTCATTCAACTGTATATATTTCCCGACTCTTAATTTAGATTGGTTATTTTGCAACCAATTAAGTCTTTCTGACTCCATCATGTGTAACCATCAACCAAAAACTATTGAAAAAGCCGACGTGAATGCAGTAAAGTTGGAGCTTCAATTTTTCGTTGTTGCAATCAGAAAGAAAGCCAATCCTTAATGATTTGTCGATTTTTCTTTGTAACCAAATGTTCACGCTGATACTTGTGAAGTATATTATTTATGTAACTGTCTTCGCCATAGGTGAAAATAAGAGGGTATTGGTATGAGAGGTATGCAGGATGAAACTCATCTATTCTTTTAAAAATTTGGAGTGACGTTTTCTTGATGAGCAAATGCGATGATTGATTGGCCGCATGGTATGCTTGTAGAGGTTTGTATTATAATTATTATCCTTGGTTTTAGCCAAGTACTCCTTCTGTTATATTTCTCCGTAAAAGCAAAAGGAAATTGAATATTGATAAATACAATCATAAAGAATAAGTTGAATCACAACGTAATGGAATTTTCTCCATTATTAAAAGGATAAAAAAAACTTAAGAAAGATTCTCCTTTGTGTGTTTTTGTACCAACCGCCAATCAAATAATTAAACTATACAAACATTAGGAAATGTAATGTGAGATGTGCATAAAATATTGCAAATATAATCCAGCAATTGTGTATAAGTTGGTCTATAATAGAACAATAGTATTCAAAATAATAGTATTGAAAATGACTTACGAGGAGATGTTGCCTATGTTGTCTTTTATACATAACGACATACAGATTTGGAGAAACTCAATTAAGAAAACATGGAAAAGCTAAGTTAATGTAATAACCATAGAAGGAAAAATTGATAGTTCAAGATTAGGGAAAAACATGTGAACCATACAATGTTCTGAACTGCAACGGATGTAAAAGAACACAACAATGGCCTTCTTCCCAAAATTTCCCACCACTGCCCTTCAATATATCTCATGGTGACTTAGATGTTTGAGCCTTTGAAAGAACAATTGTATGAATATGATTGTGAGAGAGAAAGAAATATTGAATTTTGTATATGCAAGATTGTCTGATTCGTGGGCCTAAAGTAATGGGCTTGCACTACCCAAACGTACAGGAGAAAAGTTCATAAATATTAGGCAAAAAAAGCCATACAATTGTAACGCCAAAGGGAAAAAATAAAAATTCACCAAAACAATTGTCATAATGTTTAATTTTATACATGTTTAACATATGCCCAAGTACAGTTACAAGAATTCAACAAAACATAATATTTAATTTTACACATGTTTAACATGAGACCACACTGTATGTTAAGATTAGTTATAGGGAACCACATTCAGAGAAACATAGACGACCAAAATCCAAAATAACCTGAAATTATAATACTACATGTTGATGGGATGTAAGAATCCATTGTCGTCCAAACTAACATCTACTCCACCTGCTCTAATTTTATAATATTTTCTTAACTTTGGTTTAAGAGAGTTCTCCATCACACAAGTCGACCAAGGTTGTTGATTCACTTGAACCATCTGGACTCTGTCGCTTTGCAGTTGGTGTGACCGGATCTGGGTTATGCCTAGATGTAATTTCAAGTTCCTATTATCATAAAATTTGGAAAAACAATACATAATTGTGTAACCCCAAATTTTTAAAACACGGCATATCATAAGTTATATGGATACCGTAACGACTTCACACTCTTCAACAGCATCAAACCTTGCCTTATCAACACTCTCTTTGATCTAAAAAGAAAAATTAATATGACTGTGTGTCGCATCTCGAAAAATACGATTCCTCGCGATGGTCGCGGAAAAAATATGCTCGAACAGAGTCGCCACCGAACTTTATTTATCCCAGTGAAGGGATAGGAAAATATCGATAAAATCTTTCAAAAATAGAATAATGGTCGTCACAACACAACCATATTCGGATTCGGGAGTCAATTACGCAAGGGGAATGTATTAGCATCCCTCACGTTCGTTGTACTCAACGGGAACCTTTAGTCTAATTTGCTATTTGAACATTAGTTGAATGTTATTTTCTTTCTTAGAGTGATAAAACATTGAAAAGAGATGGATGGAAACCTCAGAAGAGGGAAAAGGGAGGTTTTTTTATTAGTGTGTTCGCCAAGATCTCGCAATCTCGTGCCTATGTATCCTTATGGTGCAATAAGGAAATCAGAGCATTCGTAGTTCGGGGAACTACGGTTGGTTGGTGTTTTTTAATGAACGACTGCGTAGATCGCATTCTAAAGGCTAAACGTTGGCTTGTCTACTCTCGGCGGAGACTTAAGCACTAGTTTGTTGTGCGCATTAGAAAGGTTTAAACAATGTTCTTTTGAAAAGAGTTTTGGTCACATGGGGTGACAAGTTGAATTAATATATTAGATGTTTTGTTTGATTGGTTTCGATCGCACGGGGGCGAGAAATTAGGTTTAGTATGTTTAATATATTTTAAGGAACGACGAAAGATTGAGCAATGTGGTGCACATCAATCGTTCAATTATTTCGAGGAATAGTAAGGCGAGCGCCTTCGACCCCTTTTTCGTTCAAATTATTATTGAAAGTTTGTTTGCGGAATTTGAATATGCACGGTAGTAAGGCGTGCGCCTCCCACTTGCTTATTCAAGGAACAATGAGGTGTGCGCCACTCATTCCTTTATCCAATGTTCATTTAGCGTGTTTTTAATTGGAAGTCGATAATATGAGTAATATGGCAAGCGTCAATCATTCAATTATTCGAGAGATGGTGAGGCGAACGCCTCCCATCCTTTTTTATCCAAAGTTTAAATTGTTAAAATAAAGTATTTTAGAAATTATATTTGATTTGGAAAAATAACTTGAATTTGTATAATTGTGGTTTTAATTCAGAAAAATAATTTGAATTTAGAAATTATATTTGATTTAGAAAAGTAATTTGAGTTTGTACGATTACGGTTTTAATCGGAAATCGATAATTTGAGCAATATGGCGAGCGTCAATCATTCAATTATTCGAGAGATGGTGAGGCGAACGCCTCCCATCCTTTTATTATCCGAAATTTAGAATTAAAAGGTTTTAGAATTTGTATTAATTTGAAATAAATGATTCGAGGTTTTAATCGGATGACAAGGATTCGAGCAATATGGTGTGCGCCAATCGTTCGATTACTTGAGAAATAATGAAGCGAACGCTCACTATACTCCTTTTCATCCAAAGTTTTTTTAAAAATTATAAAAGAATATTCTTGAGAAGTTACATTTGATACAGAAAAGTGATTTAAATTGGTATGATTGAAGATTTAATCGGGTGACAAGAATTTGAGTAATATGGTGTGCGCCAATCATTTGAATACTTGAGAAATAGTGAAGCGAATGCTTCCTATATCTTTTTCATCCCAAGTTTACGTTAAAAGAGAAAATTAAATTGTTTAGAAAATGGTTTGGATTTGTTACGGAATGTTAGTAAAATTATTTACATGTGAGGTTGATGGCGATGCTAAAAGCAATCGACTTACAAAAGTATTTTGAAAATAGAGGTTCGACATTGAATCGAGAATTGTGGGATTTTAGTGGTTTATTATGGTTTTGACTTGATGATATTGGAATGGAATCGAATTCATATTATGAAATAATGGTGGGCGAAATCGAGCAAGATTTAATCATCGAAATTAGTTCATTAAAAATTAATTAAATCGATTAATTAAATTAATTAAGACTAATTATCAAAATTATTTAATTTAATCAAACAATTAAGTTAATTAATAAAAATTAAATAATTAAGAAAAGTTTAATTAACCATTCAATTTATTTAAAAGAGAAAGAAGTGAGTGACGATATCAATTCAATCGGTATGAGTTGACGAAGATGTGCTCGAAACCGGTTTGCGTGCAATGACAACATGATTAATGTCACACGCAAATTCAAAACGCCGTGAAAATATACAATCAATATATAGAAGTTTGGGGGGATGTAACGGCATGAGTTGGCCAAACCCGCAGATTGTAATCTCGGTTTATTGTAACGAAATCCAAACAGTCATTGCCATTATATTTATTTACAACAAATACAATTTTTTTAATATATGGGGAGGTGCATGCAAGAGGGACATGATAAATGAACACAATGGGCTTAACACACACAATAAAACCCCAATACTTATTCCTACAATAATCATGAAAAAGAAGTAAATTAGACATTTAGCATAAAACAAAGTAAAAATAAAAATAAACCATTTCTAATGGGATCTCAGCGCTCCAATTAGCTTGTCTTCTAAAAATCAACAAATATTTTGAAATTCCACTATAGTAACGCGACACTGAAAAAAGAAATGAAACAAAATAAAAAGTTTCCTATTTCTCTCAATATGCAGAAGAATCAACAATCTCAAATCCAAACATACAACCTTATCACAATTTAGATTTTAGTCCATATTACACAACTCAATGAACAACGTCAAATATAATTTCTCTCATTCAATAAACAAACTTAAAGACCATTTAATAACACAATACACAATCTCAAATATAATTCCTCAAAACAATAAACAATGTCAAAGAGGGTGAGAAGAAAACAATATAGTGTTCTATTGAAAACTTAGTCATACGATTGTGAGTGATGGTGAGATGGTGTCGTTGTGAGTCGTGATGTTGAAATGCGATAGAGGCGGCGTTGCTTCGCGGCGGTTTTATTGGTGTTGTTAATGGTGGTGGACACGGTGTAAGGTTAAAGGGAAGTTGAAGAAGGGGTTGATCAGTTAGGTTGAGTGGTGGTGCGGTCGTGAATGGAATGAGGGTTCGACGACAAGGGGGGAAGGCGATGAAGGTGGTTGTTATGGCGGAGGAAGTTTGGGAAGTTGTTTCGCCGGTGATATGTGATGATTCCGTGAGATTGACGATGGTTGGGTGAATACGGAGTCTTTTCCGGCGGATTGAGAGTGAATAGATAAGGTGACGATGGAGGTTTTGATGGTGGTAGAGAATCAATTCGTGAGGGTGAGATGTTAAGAGGAAAATCACAGCGGTTATGTGGTGTAGGCTGAACGGCGGAGGGTGTTTTGAGAAGAGCTGAGGAAGAAGAGAAACCTCTTTTAGTTTTTCCTCTTCTTTTCGTTTTCTTTTTTTGGTTTTTCTGAGAGAGAGAGAGAGAGAGAGAGAGAGAGAGAGAGAGAGAGTGATTGAGAGATTGGTTTTGGTTGGTTGGTGGAGAAGGTTCCAAGATGACCAAGGGGTTTCTCTCACTTTCCTCTTTTTATTTCGTTTTTCCTTTTCTTTTATTTTTGGAGAGAGAGAGCGTTGCTGAGTGTAGAGTGGTCTCTCTTCAAGGACAAATAATAAGTTTTTGAGGAGGCTTTTTCTTATTATTTCTTCTAGATCCTCTTTTTCACCTCCGTCAGAAAACGTGGTGCCCCCTTTCCACCTTCTCCATCACTTGTGTCCTTTTGCCAAAGAGGATCCGAAGGAATCTAGTGGTCCCTGGATATCACCAAAATGTATGGATAAGAATGAATATGTGGCCCCTAGAAATTGGAGGAAGAGAGAATTTTTTAATTGCTAGTTGTCATTATGAATAACGTGTGAATTCCTCATGTGGAACGTGTGCCACACTCTCAATGAAGCTTAAATTCTCTTGATTTTATTATTTGATCATTTACACTAGAAATATTTGATTGGATGAATTTAAAATTGACAAGGATTGGTAATGAGAACCGTTGATTAATTTGAATCGACGATCCTGATTAACCCAAAGAAGCACAATCAATTTTAAAATGTCAAATGTGTCCCTTCTAGATGATTTAATCGACTTAAAACAATTTAAACCAATCAAATCAAATCAAATTCATATCTTTCTAAATACACATGGTAAAAATAAAATGAGAATATGGAAAATTCTATTTTATTATCCCGATTAATTTGATGAAAGAATAAAAATAAATAGACCAAAAATGAACAAAAGTCACGAAAAAATGTGCTCGAAAAATTAAATCGGATGCACTAAAATGATCGGCACAAAATATACTTATTGAAAAAATACAACGTTTCTTTAAGTTTTGAAATAAATTTTCACCGGTTAAAAGGCTCAGACGGATTAAAATGCAGCTGAAGAAGTCGTCGAGAAATGTAACAAGCATACTCGATTAAACTACGTGAACCGTAGATCAATAATACTGGCGTCTGCAATTTTAATTTTGAAACTTTTTACCCGCTGATTTTGCACGTATTTAAGAAATGATTTAGCCGATTTGTCTGTATACTCAAGAATTTATTCCGACTGACATTTTAGGTATTATTCATGATGAAATGCCTGTCATGATGTACATATGATGCAAATTGAAAAATGAAATCAAACTATGATAATTTTAGAATGCCTGGACAAAATCGGGGTATGACAGTTGCCCCTATTTAATTAACTTGAACTAGAATGTAAGAGTGACAACGGTCTTCATACATTCGTGGTGGAAGGTAATTAAATACGAAAAGACCCAAATTTTATCCTTTGAAATGCGATGGAGAAATGCATAAAGAAAATGTAATGAGTTCTAGCAGCACCAAGGTATTAGGGGTAGAACACCAAATCAATGCCAACCCTCGAGTCGACACTCAAATCTTGCAAAGGTCATCATTGACATGAGGACAATGGTGAGACTAAAATTGAAAAGGTTTCTGGCATCAAAAGGATGATATTGGGATAAGGAATTTCCACCACCAAAAGGATGATAATAATTCACCATGATTTCCAGGATCGTCATCACCAAAAGGATGATGTATAAACCAAGCTTCAAAGGTAGCCGTCACCAAAAGGATGATGGTAAGATTAATAACCAAACTTGTTGTCACCAAAAGGGGATAGTTGGACACAATAACCAACATGATCATCACCAACGGATTGACGGTTAGACCAATAAAATTCAAAGATTTCCCTCACCAAAAGGATGATGTCTGTCACCAAAAGGATGATGGTTATTCTGATAAAGCTTTCCATTACCGAGAGTATAATAGCAAGACTACCACCAAAAGGATAATAGTTAACTCATCAGCTTCAAAGATTGTTGTCACCAAAAGGATGAAGGTAAGATCCAACAACGAAACTTGTTATCACCAAAAGGATGATAATTAACTCATCAACTTCAAAGATCGTTGTCACCAAAAGGATGAAGGTAAGATCCAACAACAAAAGTTATTATCACCAAAAGGATGATAGTAAGTCAATAACTTCAATGATCACCATCACCAAAAGGATGAAGGTAAGATCAATAACTGCAAAGATCACTGACACCAAAAGGACGATAATAAGTCATAATAACTTCGATGATCACCATCACCAAAAGGATGAGGATAAAATCATAACTGCAAAGATCACTGACACCAAAAGGATGACAGTAAGGTTGAACTTTCCAAACATTGCAATCACCAAAAGGATTATAATTAGGTCGGACTAGACGCCATCACCAAAAGGATGAGGATTAGACATAATAATGGAGATCATCATCAACAAAAGGAAGATGATGGAATCATAAGGACATAGATCTCCATCACCAAAAGGATGACGGTAAGATCAAACAACAAAACTTTTTATTGCCAAAAGGATGATAATAAGTCAATGGTCACCATCACCAAAAGGATGAAGGTATTACCAAACTTCACAACTTGTTACCACCAAAAGGATGATAATAAATCACAACAATCTTAATGATCACCATCACCAAAAGGATGAAGGTAAGATCAAACAACAAAACTCGTTATCACCGAAAGGATGATAATGAGTCAACAATCACCATCACCAAAAGGATGAAGGTGATATCATAACTGTAGCGGGAAATTCATGATCATCAAGCTATTGACAAGCTAAAGATCAATTAACAAGAGTCGCCACTGCGCTTTTATTGTTTCCAAAGGAAAAGGGAAAAGTACGAACAAAACCCAAATAGTAAGAAGTTTTCAAATAAAAACTAATAAAAATCAGAGATCACAGGTAAGGGGGTTGGTTACACAGAGGGAAGATGTTAGCACCCAAAGTGTCTTAGGTACTCCTAGGGGGCCCTTTTTGTGCGCATATGTATTTTGTACAAAGTGATGTTTACAAGCAAATAGAATGGGGGGATAAGAAAAGAATTCATTAATTATATTTTTGTGTTTGACAAGACCTTCGATCTTGTGCCTACGTACCAACATAAGAATGAGGGATCAAAACATCATAGTTCGTGCTACAAATTTCAAAATGAGTGCATTGCTTTTAAACAAAATTTTAGTTTGAAAGGCACAAAGGCCTAAAATGGTTTGAATGAGGTAGTTCTTTTTGGCTTTTTAAAAATTTAAGTCAAGTATTGTTAAGTTCATTTACAAGTTTGATTTTAAGAAAGTAAGTTTGAAAATGCAATATCATAAGGCCAAAGTTTCTATCTTTCCAAAAGTGGTCAAAGTTTAGAAAAAAAATAGTTCACAAAAAGAAGAGTTTGAAAATGGGGGAGAGATTTTGAAATTAAATAAGTGGGGAGAAGATGAAGAGACTACCCTATGCACAAAATTTAAAAGTTTAAAGTTGAAAAGATCTGACCAAATGGGTAGTAATCCAATAGACAGGTATGTCAATAGAAACCCAGAACCCCCTTGGACTGTTAGAATCAAGAAATACACAAATGCACAATTATATTAATCTTAAAGAGCAAAGGAATCAAATAAAGATGACCTCATCCAAGCTTACCCATTCGATGATCATCTTCAAAATAGCTCATACAACATATGAATTCCACAAGTCACAGGTTCAAAATAACAACTTCACAATGATCATGTTGCAGATGAACTTAGAGAGATCTTCAAAGATGTATCAGATGAAATTCAAATTGTAAGAACTTGGTTCTTCACAAATTGGCATTGGCCAAGTCCTTTAGCTTAGGAAGGTTGCCTAAATTCTAAGTCCTTTGCTCAAGATCAGACCAACAGTCCACTAAGAAGTTTTTTAGGGTTTTTATGATTATTATGTACATTAAATGGTCAAAGACCACACAAACAAACAAAGCAACACAGGCAGAATATATTACACAATATGGTCCAAATGGACAAAGTGAAAATTACATTAACATAAACAATTAGAATGATATGTACAATGGCAAATGAAATAAAGTGCTAAAAATAAATTACATTAAAGTAAAAGCTTGAAATTAAAAGTTAATGGTTAGTAAGTTAGAAGTTAGTTTTGTTTTGCTTTTGATTTCAAGACATTCTTTGGAGAACACTCAACCACTTGCCACAAACATGGATCTTTGAACCAAAACATCTTCCAAAGGAAGAAAAGAAGGCCAAGTTTCCACACAATACCATGGAAGAGGGGAGACTTACAATCTCACTAACTAGAATGCTTATGCCTTTTATGTCACAAATTTAGCGCTATGTTAAGCAATCGTAATTGGACTTATGTAGAAGTCACAACTATTTGAGGTCGGGCAATGGACTTTTGGTGTTAATGCATGTTAGAGACATAGTATTATGAACTATGCTCATTAAATATACCACAAAAAAAAATGCAAAGGGTGTGGCCTAATCTCATCCATACTCATGTTAATCTTTCAACCAACTAGCATTAGGACTTTGAGATGTCATTGGCCAAATGGAAATGAATGAATGAAGAAGGGGAATTAGATGAAGAGTGTAACGGGGTATTCATTACCTTATGGTTTATTGACTAAACCAAAATTAAGCATATAATTAGAGTCGCCATCGCACTTTTATTTGTCCAAAGGAAAGGCTAAAAAAGCGAACAAAAGCCAAGTAAGAATTTTTATCAAATCAAAAACTAATAAAAATGTCAGAGATCTGGGTAAGGGGGTTGGTTATGAAATGGGAAGGTTTTAAGCACCCAAAACATCCTTAGTACTCTAAGGGAGCCCTTTTTGCAAATGTGTATTGTAGGTTGGTATTTGTGAAAGTATATGTGCAAAAGATTGGGGGGATGATAAAAGAATATACATTATATTTACAATTTTGTTGTTTGAATGGATGAACCCATTGCCTATGTACCATCATAAAGGTAGGATCAAAACCTCGTAGTTCGGGGTAAAAATCTCAAAAGATTGGTGAATTGATTTGATCAAAAGCCTTAAGGTCTTTTGTTATTAAAGGGAGAAAACTTAACCTAAACCAACAATCCACCATGTGAGGAGAGCTTCAACATACTAGTCAGGGGTTAACCCTATAATAAGTATGGAAGACTTGCAGTCCAACCACTAAGGATAAGGTGAGGTTTACATCAACCACTATGATAACTCAAACCTATGGCTAATGTTTATGAAAAAGGTTTAGCAAAGGTGGCCATTGGAACCACAAAAACAACTTGAAGTGAGTTGTATTTACAAGTTAGAAGTATTCACAAAATGAAGTCAAAGTTGAATTAAGGTTCATTCACAATGAGTATTAATGAAAAGGGTTTGAAAAATCAAAGGCACAAGGCCCAAGTTTCTAGTTTAAAAACAATGTCAAAGTTTGCACAAAATGAGTTTTGCTTGGGTTAGAGTGGAGAGAAGAAGAGAAGGGATAGTCCTAAAGCATACAAAGATAAGAGAAAAGATAAAACCCTTGGAGTTCCTTTTCTTGAAATCATAAAGATGATTCAAGATGCTCCTTCCCTTTGGACTTAACAATCACTCAAGCAATCAAACAAATATTATATTCAAGCTCCTAGGATCTCCAATTGGCTTGTCTCTCTTAACTTGGCTACTCATGACAACGGTCCTTCTTTCTATCTCAAGATGGAATCCCTATCACACAAGAACAAACATCAAAAAGTTCACAACACAATAAGAGGAATGGACAAAGAATGAGTTTAGATTAGGAAGTCCTTTGAAGTCAACTTTAAGATTTAGCATTCTAAAGGCATGAGGCCTAGTTGCTCTTCAACAAGTTTAGAATTCTAAAGGCATGAGGCCTAGTTGCTCTTGAACTCCTTTAAGCATAGGTAAGGTCCTAATTCTAAGTCCTTTCTCCTTTTTGCATTGGGTTCCCACAAACAATCACAAAAACAAACACAAGACAACAATGTATTTATATACAATAAGGAGCTCAAATGAGCAAAAGGAAAAATGGCATAAACATAAAATATGTGCTCAAGTGAGCAAAGGGAAAAGCAATATGAATTAATGAGCAAGAAAGTAAATTGCATTAAAGTAAATTACAAGAAAATAAATGCTTGAATTAAAGTTAGTAGTTAGTAGTTAATGTTAGTGTGTCATAAGACAATTTAGCGCTATGTTAAGCAATTGTAAGTGGACTAATGTAGTAGTCACACCTATCTGAGGTCGGTCAATAAAACTATAGGCAAATAAACACAAGTTAGAGATCATGACTAGTAAGCTAAGCTCCTACAACTTGCCATGCCAAAAGAAAAGAAGGAAAGCATTGTATGGACTTTAGGTTTTTGCTTGACCAAGAAGCAATATATCTTGGACACAAAGCAACTCACTTGATCTTTGATCAAGTTGAATTTGATTTGGATCACAGAAGGTTAAGCCTCTCTTATGTCAAGACTAACCATAAATCATTAACTCATTGGCCAAAATAAAAGAAGAAGAGAGATGAAGATGAAATGAATAAAAGGAGAATTCAAATGAAATAATCAAAACACAATGATCAAATGTGAATCAAATCATCATCAACCAATGGTAAACAGAAGAGAAATGAAGATTAGAAGTCAACAAATCAAACATATTTTTTTGGTATTTTTGAAATTAAAATAAATGCAAAATTAAAATGGACAAAATAAGGTCAAACCTCAAATTCAATTCAAATCAACTTAGACAAGTCCAATTAAATTCTCATAGGTCTAACATGGTCAAACAAAGTTTGACAAATTTTCTCAACATTTTTTGAAAACAGAAACTATTTAAAATCAATTAAAACAATGAAAAATAACACAAATGAATTAAAATCTCAAATAAATCTCAAATCAATTAAGAAATTGATGAGACTATTTTTCCTAGACTTATCATGATCCATATGTGTTAAGAAAATATTTTGGATTTTTCAGATATCAAAAAGTATTTAAAATGAATTGAAAAACTATTAAAAACAAAATAATTCACAAAACATATTTAATGAAGTCACAAAAATAATTAAAAATCAGATTATGAACTAGATTTTTCAAGAAATTTTTTGCCATTGGTCTCATATTTTTGTGACTTCAAATAAAATAGTTATGAATTTTTGAAATTAAAAGAAATTAAAAGAAATTAAAACAGAAATTAGAAAATAGGAAAAAACAGGAGCGCTTGGATTGATTTCATTAAATGACGTAGCCTTATCCAATGGCTCATAAGCGCTATCACACCATAGACCTTGGTCAAGCACGCCACACAATGAATTAAAAATAGTCAACAAAAGCAAAAGGCCATGATTAGATCGTTTCAAACAGATCCAAGGGCGCAGGTGGATCCACGTGGGGATGGTGGTGGAAACCACCATCTTCTCCGGCCAGAGAACAAACTCCGGCCACCACGCACAGGTTTTTGCACCTCAACCAAAATGAAAAACTATGGTACCAAAATGAAGCTGGGGTGATGTACATCACCCCTGTAACCTTGGATTATCCTTAATGTTTCTATTAAGTGAGAAGTCTGAGCTTTAAAATCAAGGTATGCAAACTGAAATGGTTCAAATCATGAAATCAAGACCACCACTGGCCTGCCTCTTGCTCGAGGACTTCAGAAAACAGTTCAAATGCAAGCAAATCACATTGTATAATAAGATTCAGATCAAAACAGTTGAGTGATCTACCTTTTAAGAGCAACTTTGAACAGCACGATTCCTTCAAGCTTTTACTTCCAATTTGATCTTGAGGTAATGAGGATGCAAGGCTAAGGAATTAAGACTTGAAGATCAACTGATTGTGTTGAAATTCAAGCTTGAATTTGAAAAATGAAAAATGGAAATTCCTTTGATTAAGGTTGGGGATTTCACTTCAGCAGCCTTTCAGATCACCTTAAGGTTTTTTTGATTTGAATGTGCAAGGCCATGTATTTATAGCTGGAGATGAATCAATGATGTGCAATACTCGTGTGCATGAGAATTGGGTCCTCTATGCATGGGCCTGTACAGGCGCATGTGAGGCCCAAAATTGAATGAAATGGCAAGCTGAGATCATTTGTAGATGGTTTGGACGTGCAATTGGCCTGGAGTTAGCTTGCATATCAAGTTTCAATGTGAATTGCATAATTAGACACAAACCTTTAGCTCTTCGAAAGTCCCACATGGAAAATCCAAACATGGTAGTGTAACTAATGGTTGGAAAGCTCTTGACATAAGGAACAAAATCTATGTTGGGAAAAAATCCATTTGAAGTTTTGAAATTTATGAAAACTGGCCTTGAAGTTTGAGGTACAAAACATGTCTAGGTTTCCTTTGAAATTTTTTGTCAAAAGTGATCAACTTCAAGCCCTTCTATTTTAATGATTCAAGCATCAAATGGAAACACCTTTAACATAAAAGTTGTAGATATTTTCAAGATGATCAATTTGGACTTAAATTTTGCATCATTTGGATTTTTGATGAGAAATTTATGGGCACTTGAAGTTGGATATTTTCAAAATTCAATGGTTTTGGTCCAAAGTGACTTATAATGTTTTGTATTATCATATGTGTTTCTTTTAGGATTATGAAATTTTGTCCAACATAACATTTTAAGTAGACATATTAATCTTTCCAATTCAATTGGTCTCACCTCAAAATCATAAAAAATAAGGAAGTTAGGTCCTTGGGAAGTTGACCCAAAATTAGGGTTTCAGTCAAAATGACCTATAATGTTTTGAAATGAATGATGACCTTACAAGTTTCAAATGGATTTTGAATGAACATGAAAGTTTTTAATATGCTTATTAAGAACATTGTTTATCTTTGGGTCATCTTCATTTGACAAACACATCAAACGTTAGGTCCCAGGGATCCTCAGTTTAGTCAGATGACTTGATTGGTCAACTTTTCAAGGACAAACTTCAAATCTTGATGAATGAATGATTGAGGATACTCACATAGGCTCATATATGCATAAAATAATGAATGAAATAACTTCCCTTGAATAAATTTGATCATAGGTTGAGGTTGCTTCATGGGCAAGGCACAATCAATGCACAGTTGAATTAGGGTTTCCTTGGGAAACAATCCTCAAGCCCTTTGGTTTATCTTGATCAAATTGGAAAATTGAGATACTTGGGAGGCATATATGATGATTAGTAGATTTGTGGAACATTGCCATGCTTTCTTTCATCTTCGTCTAGCCACTTCATTGAGCTTAGGAGCCTCCTAGGAGCATTGACACACATGATCACTTGAGCTTCAAAATAAAAAGAGTTAGTGACATATTTTTGTGCTTTTGGTTAGTAAACAAGATAAGAAAAGCAATAATATAAAATACAAGCATGCTTGGTGGTCTCAAACCACTCACACAAGTCCCAACCCTAGGGTTAAGAAGCCACACATGCTATGATCCTTGAGGCAATGCAATGAGCAATGATATGATGCCATGAGGGATCTTAGGGTCAAAATTAGGGTCTTACAGATGCCCCTATTTAAGGTCATTCTAGCCGGAGATATGAAGGTTAAAATCTTCGTCTCGACGAGGTAAAATGGGCTTAAATAATAACTAAGAGACGAATTTTGGTCCCTAAGAGACCTCATGATGCAAATGTATCTATGCAAAAGTTAATACTCTGTGGGGAAATATGGCCACGAAGGAAAGAGAAATCAGAGAAAGACCGAAAGTCCATAGGAGTAGCACACTCACTAAGGAGATAGAGACTCTGGGGAAAATAAGGTAAAAATGCGTGAGTAGGTCACAACTTGAAATCTTGCTGGGAGACATGAAGGGACTCCACGAAAATAAATCGATGGAAAGACTCGAGCTGACGCAAAGATGCATGTATTGGGGAATATGCCAATACATTGAAACTATCCACAAAGGATACTTCGGATAAAAAATCCGGACCCAGATGGGGAAATCTACAAAGGACTTAGCTGAGGAAAAAAAAACAACGAGATATTACCGGCTACTGGGTAATAAACTCAAAAGGGAGACATGTTATCAAAACACCGGTATAAGGGTGAGAGAACAACACGCTCAGGGAGAAAAAAAATCTAAGACCGATATAAGGGTGAGAGATGTCAATCATCCGAAACATCTGAGGAGGACCTAACAAGAACATCTCAACTCAGGAAAATCTGACTCCACAGGGGACAAAAAAGTCATAATATGGAGCAGAAGGAAGGAACACCAGGGATACCGGTTACTGGGCATATAATAGGTGACCAACTAGACGTGAATTGGGAACATATCCAAGACACTCATCATCCAAACGGAGGGCTGAAAAAGCAAACTCGACTTACAGGATGTACATTCGATTCCATAAGGAAATACGAATTTTACTCAGTTGGGGAAGAAAAAAAGACTTCGACTGAAGAGTGCATGAGATATATTATCTATTACCGTCAGAACATAGATAACATACTCGCATGGAAGATTATCCACAACCGGTTACTGGGTTAATAAAGGATAAATTGACCGAAAAGAAAGGACATCGGGATACCGGTTACTGGGTATAAAATGATGACCCATCCAAGGGAGAAACAATCATTACCAAACAAGGGTAAATGAAAGATGACTCGCGGGGGATAAATTGCTTGACAAAAGCAAACATCCAAGAGATATATCACCGGTTACTGGGTGGTATACTCAAAAAATGAAGGAATATCAATATCGAATATTGGATAAAGATAACCAATAAAGAGGGGATTACATCTACCGATTACTAGGTAGAAAACCACAGAAATAGGACTTACAACTACCGGTTACTGGGTAGAAGGCCACAAAATCCACTGGGGAGAAGAATGAACAATTACTGGTTACTGAGCAATTGAACAATTAAACCACAAGGAAACTGCTGAGGAATAACAAGAAGGAGTCAATCTAGGAACAAACTAGAAAGACACAATTAACAAGACTCAACCCAATGAGGATATAACTCAGGGGAGTAATTCCATCTCTATATAATTGGGGAAGAAACTGAAACAATAATTATCCATGAGGACATAACTCAGTGGGGAATATAGAAAGAAAGATAGACATTTTCTGCTTATGGGGGCTGACTCTATATGGAGAGATCAGACACAGACATCTGCTTGGGGAAGAACATTTCACCAATAACAGGAGATAACAAGCAAAGATATATGGCAAAGAATGCAACATGAATATCTGAATTCAATGATTATGTATGTATATGTATGGTTTATGTATGATTAATGCTGACAAACAGACATATCTAACACAAACAGGTCCGAGAATCAATGGACAGACATCCGGTATAACATCTCAAAAGAGAAAGGTCGGGCCCACAGGAGAAATTCAGCTCTAGTGGGGATACATCAACTACCAAGAGACATGGACCACCACTGGGGACAAAGACCACTGCTGGGGATAAGCAAAGATCATAGCTATCAACTGTCGGGGATCGGCAAAGTCTCAGCTGGGGACCATGCAGAGATATTGATAAGATTTGTCATAACACTGGAGAAACGATCTAATCATCTTCCTCAATCTCCATCCAACACTGGAAGGAATCTTCAACCACATAGGGGATACAAGTTGTCAAGCTAGGATCAGGCAACTCCACTACGGATGGACTGTAGGCGAACCAACTGGGGATAGTCTATTGACAAGAAACCCTACTAGGGATGAGCTATAAGCCAACCTGCTGGGGATAACTATAGGTACCTCTAGAGGAACTGTCCTGGCTGAGGGAATCGGAAACGAATCCTACGTCGCCACGTGCCATGCTGGGGATGAAAAGGGAACAAACCCTTCACCAACTGCTCTAGGCAACTACTACTGAGGAGATATCTGAAAGATAGTTTACTCTGCCGAGGATTTCTACTCATGCTGGGAATTTCTGCTCACTGGGGAAAGACAATCTTCCTTAGGAATAGATAGCATATCAACTTTTATCAATTTATAAGGGATTTTAGGTCAGTCCACACAAGGGATGACAACCATACATTTGATAAAGCACAAATGCTAGCGCCTGATATAGAGGTATACACATCTCTAAAAGATTAAGGCCAAAAACTCTAGACTCTCTGGGGAGTTGAAGATGCACCACTCTTCTCTACGCTCGCTGGGGAGACAACCTGAAAGATGATGAAGAGGATACAAACATGCCAGAAATATGAACAAATATCTTACCTTTTGGAAATCGTACTATCCTTGGGAGAGCACTGAAGACATTCCCACTATCCTTTTAGTCATTGTGAATGTTCACTTTGTTTAAAAAACAGTTTATAAAAAACTTTATTTGTTTAAAACAATGATATTTATCAATTAAAACATGCAAACATTTGTTAAACATAAACAAATAAGAGTGCAAAGAATTGGATAAAGGCTTAAATTTATTTGATGGAATGGTAGTCTGCAAATGGCAAGACTCCATAGATCTTTACAAATTTGAAATTGGTGATATATATTAGAAAAATGGCTACATTGAACATAATGACCATTTCTCCACCAACTCCGAATCCAATATATTTGAAACTTCAGTTGACGATGACTGAGCGAGAATCTTTGACAGATGACAGTTGAAGAACAAAGTCTTGTCAGGATGCAGTTACTTGCCAAATCCCTAATTTTCGCCTAGATTGCCCCAAGGTGAGGTACTCAATCTAGCGGGATCTCTATATATATATATATATATATATATATATATATATATATATATATATATATATATATTATATATATATATATATAATATATATATATATATATATATATATATATATATATATATATATATATATATATATATATATATATATATATATATATATATATATATATATATATATATATATATATATATATATATTCATTTTTTTCATGTCTCTAACTTTTGCCTGGATTTCCCTTTCAGGTTTTCAATCCACCGAGACGCTCATTTTTGCCTAAGTCGCCCTTTCGGGTTTTCAACTTAGCGAGCTATTCTATTTTTAATTTTAGGCAAAGTATTTCTTGACTGCATCTGAATTCACAGGACGAGTGAAATCTTCCCCATCCATAGTTGTAAGTAACAAAGCACCGCCTGAAAAGGCTCTCTTAACAACGTATGAACCTTCATAGTTTGGAGTCCACTTGCCCCTGGAATCGAGCGCGAAAGACAAGACTTTCTTGAGCACGAGGTCACCTTCTCGGAACACACGAGGCTTGACCTTCTTATCAAAGGATTTCTTCATCCTTTGCTGATATAACTGACCATGACACATGGCAGTTAATCTCTTCTCTTCAATCAAATTCAGTTGGTCATAACGACTCTGAACCCATTCAACCTCAGTTAACTTGGCTTCCATCAAGACTCTCATTGATGGGATCTCAACCTCCACGGGGAGCACTTCCTCCATGCTATATACAAGAGAGAAAGGGGTTACCCCTGTTGAAATACGGACAAATGTGCGATAACCATGCAAAGCAAATGGCAGCATCTCATGCCAATCTTTGTATGTAACAACCATATTCTGGATAATCTTCTTGATGTTATTGTTAGAAGCTTCAACAACCCCATTCATCTTGGGTCTATAGGGAGAAGAATTATGATGTGCAATCTTGAACTCACTACACAGCTCTTTCATCATCTTGTTGTTCAATTTAGATCCATCATCAGTAATGATCTTGTCTGGCACACCATATCGGCATATAAGTTGGTTATTGATAAACTTCACAACCACCTGCCTGGTCACATTTGCATATGATGCCGCTTCAACCCACTTGGTGAAGTAATCAATTGCTACGAGAATAAAACGGTGACCGTTTGACGCCCTTGGCTCTATCATGCCAATCATGTCAATTCCCCACATGGAGAAAGGCCACGGTGAGGAAATAACATTCATAAGTGTCGGGGGAATATGAATCTTATCCGCATAAATTTGACACTTGTGGCATTTCTTCACATATTTGCAGCAGTCAGACTCCATTGTCAGCCAATAGTAGCATGCTCTCAACATCTTCTTTTCCATGGCATGTCCATTGGAATGAGTACCAAATGAACCCTCATGGACTTCAGTCATCAAGAGATTCGCTTCGTGTCTATCCACGCATCTAAGCAAGGCCATTTCAAAATTTCACTTGTAAAATACATCACCATTGAGGTAGAAACTGCCTAACAGTCTTCTCAAAGTCTTCTTATCTTTAACAGATGCCCCAGGCGGGTATCTCTGACTTTGGAGAAAGCATTTGATATCATAATACCATGGCTTATCATGTTTCACTTCTTCTACTGCAAATACATGAGTTGGTCTATCCAAGCACATCACGGTGATATTGGTAACTTCATTCCAATACTTCACCATAATCACTAAAGCAAGCGTAGCAAGAGCATCTGCCATCCGATTCTCATCTCGAGGAATATGATGGAAGTTAACCTCACTAAAGAAAGTTGAAATCCTCCTCGCATAATCTCTGTACGGGATGAGGCCAGGCTGATTCGTCTCCCATTCGCCCTTAATCTGATTAGCAACAAGGGCTGAATCACCATAAACATCCAGATGTTTGATCCTAAGATCAATACACTCTTCCAAACCCATAATACATGCCTCATACTCCGCCATATTATTCGTGCATTTGAAAGTTAACCTTGCTGTAAAAGGAAAATGTGTGCCCTGAGGAGTAATAATCACTGCCACAATACCATTTCCATATTGATTAACAGCGCCATCGGACACCATACCCCATCGGGAACCAGGCTCTGGTCCTTCATCGAGCGTAGGCTCATCGCAATCTTTCATCTTCAAATACAGAATCTCCTCATTAGGGAAGTCGTACTGAACAGACTGATAATCTTCAATTGGTTGATGTGCCAAGTGGTCAGGCAAGATACTACCTTTAATAGCCTTCTGAGCTCGATACTCAATGTCATACTCAGATAACAACATCTGCCAATGGGAAATCCTCCCATTTAAAGCAGGCTTCTCAAAGATATACTTGATTGGATCCATTTTGGATATCAACCAAGTTGTATGATTCAACATATACTGGCGTAAACGCTTAGCGGCCCAAGCCAAAGCACAACATGTCTTCTCAAGCAATTTCATGTCATTTGGATTTAAAATGATAGAGTTGTGAATTTTTGAAGTTTGGAAAAATCACTTGATCAATGGTATAGGTCAAAAGTGACCTATAATGTAACCTCATATCACATGCTCAAAAAAAGTTGAATTAGACACATTGAATTTGATTTTGCAACTTGTAAATCTTTCATATCATAAAAATTGAGCAAGTTATGGCCTTGGGAAGTTGACTTTCAAATTAGGGTTTAGACAAAATGACCTATAATATTCCAACATAGAAAATGATTTTCCAAGCAAACCTAGCTCTAGTCTCAACATGAAAGTTGTTTATAATGTAATTTAGAGTAAGTTTGCTCTTGGAATCATTTCCATATGGTGAAAATTGTAGGAGATGGGGTCTAGGGAGACCCAATTTTGATCAGATGAATTCATCTGGCCAACCACCATCAACCAACTTGCTAATTTCCTATCCTCTTGACTTTCTTGGCTCATGGTAGATCATGTATGCATAAGATGATGAAATTTGAAGTGTCCCTTGATAAATTTGATCAATTGGTGAGATAGCTTGTTGGAGAAGTTACTCAAGATACCCAGTCAAACTAGGGTTTCCAAGGCAAATCACCCTCAAACTCTTGAAGCAAACTTGATAAATATAACATGTAGAGATCATTGGGACTCATATATGATGTTCATAACCATTCTTGAATCAATTCTTGGTTGCGCTCTTTGTTCATGAGGGTCTCAAACCCTAGATATGATAAATGAATCAATGAGATCATGTCCTTCCTACAAAAGAGTTAGGCAAATGCAAAGACATATTTTTGGTATTTTAGTTAGTAAAATGATAATATACAAGTATGATATAATCACAAAGTGCTTGGTGATCTGTCCCACAACAAACCCAGTGAAGGAGGGGTAAGGAGGATGCCAAGACATGATCCCAATGCTAATGCTTATGATGAAATGCATGCGGGATCTTAGGGTCAAAATTAGGGTCTTACAATAACTTCCAAACTTGTTACCACCAAAAGGATGATACTAAGTCATAATAACTTCAAATATCACTGACACCAAAAGGATGTCAGTATGATTGAACTTTCCTAATGTCACAATCACCGAAAGGATGATAGCTTAAACCAAACTCCATAATCTCTATCACCAAAAGGATGATGTTTAGATTGAACTGGACGCCATCACCAAAAGGATGATGATTAGACATAATAACAGAGATCACCATCAACAAAAGGATGGTGGTTGAACTAAAATGACAAGGATCCCTATCACCACAAGGATCGCCGACACCAAAAGGATGACAGTAAGCTGTAATAATTGTAGAGGTCGTCGTTCACCAAAAGGATGAAGGTTGGGACAAAACTTGAAGGATCGCCGATACCAAAAGGATGACGGTAAGATCACAAATGTCAAGGATTTACCATTACCAAAAGGATAACGGTTATTGTAAACAAGGATTTACCATTACCAAAAGGATTTACCATTATCAAGGGACTTTCACCAAAAGGATGATATTAGGAAAAACCTGTTGGAAAATCAGACTACTGACAAAAGTTCAAATAGAACTGACTTGTTGGGTAGTATTGGAACAAACAATGCGTAAGACTGCTTAGGGATATCAACAACAAAAGGTTGCAGAACAAAACTCTGAAAGATGTAATTTTCATCAACAAAAGGTTAAAGGGAACGACTCACTGAGGAACACTCAATGAGAGACAAGCGAGGTAGGAACTTATTCAAAGAATTGTCGCCGACTTAACTGATGAAAAAATCTCATCAACAAAAGGTTAATGGATGTAACTCAATGGGGGACACCCAATGAGAAAAAAACCAATGATTTAACTGAGGGTTGACCTGGATACTTACGGCTAAACCCTGGATCTCGATTTGTGTTATGTGCATAAATGACATGTATGTAATGATGCATGGTATACTTTTTATTTTCGAAATGTTATGCATGAAGTGACACATGTGATGCATGTAATGTATGTTTGAATGCAAAGAATAATTGGTTTGTTTGGGGTTGGTCTCCTCTTTTCAAAGGTGATGTGTTTTCTGGATAGCAATGTTGATTGGATTTGGTTTTACGAAAGTGCCAGCAAGGTGGACTTTGGTTTTTCTGGTAATTGTCAATATGGGTTGGACTATTGGTTGTTGGAAGGATCTGACTTCCCGACACTCGGTAGTTGATGATGTGATGAACACACAATAGAGGTGGATATTCCTGGTGCCCCAAGTTTGATCTCTTGTTGATATGTTGTGCATTTGTCTTTGGGAAGATCTCGATTCTTCTTCGGATGCGTTTGGATGGCCTGTAATTGAGAATAACGACATGATCAACGCATGATGATTATGCCTTTGATATGCCCTAAGGATTCTTGTCCATGATGTTGCGCCAGCATGAGCTTTTGACACTTTTGTTGTGAAATTCTGGTATCAGATATGAGATGTCGAAGGTAATGTCACGACACTAATATCTGAACAACAACTAAAATATAAACAGGATAAAAGACAAAGAAACAATAGAACAAGTGACACAAGCAATTGTTAATCCAGTTCGGTGCAAACTCACCTACGTCTAGGGGCTACCAAGCTAGGAAGGAAATCCACTAAGCAGAATTAGTTCAAAGACTCTCAGTAAACAACTTCAAGTTACAGTCTTTTCACCTAATCTCTACCCGTGTGACTTCTATCTAAGAACTCTTAGGTATGAGACCCTACTCACTCCCCCTTAATCACAACAGTGATATAAAAACAAATATTACAAAGAAAGAAGACACTCTTCAAGAACACAGACTTGATCTTGCTTAAAAGCTTCAACCAAGTAAACCCACACTCATGCTTCAAAGCTTAGAGTGGACAAATTACAACACAAAAGTCAGTCCAATTCAATCATCAATAAGATGAATGAATGGCTCACAATACACAAGCTCACACAAGACTAAAACCTTGTAACTCTCTCACTATTTCGTTCGTTTTTCTTGTGTGTTAAAACCAGGTTTTACATGGCCTTTAAATAAAAGCTTTTGAATGGGCCTGGGTATCATGAAACCTGTCGCAACGCGAAAAACAACCGGCGGAAAAAAACACAAGTTTTATAGAGCCGCCACCGACGCTATTCATCCTCTGACGGAAAGGGAGCGCAGGACTAACCTAAGAAAGGGAAAGGAACGGTCTTACGATCAGAGATTGCAAGGAACGGGAGTCAGTTACGCAAGGGGAAGGTATTAACACCCCTCACGTCCGTCGTACTCGACGGGATCCACGCTCAAAAGAATAGGAAAAGGTTAGAATAAGGTTGCTAATAAACTGCTCGAAGAAATGCACACACTGGAATACTAAAACAGGCGAAGGAAAATGGAGGAAGGGGACTCGGCAGGATGCCGCATCCTGGGCCTACGTAGTTTGTCAGAAACAAACATCAGAGTCAACGTAGTTCGGGGAAATGGGGAACATGCTTGCTAGGATATCACATCCTATGCCTACGTATCTTCTCTATCCAGAGAAGAATCAGAACACTCGTAGTTCGGCTAACGCACGCCGAAACAAAACACAAAAAGAAGACGTTGAGACGTCAAAAGAAACACTCAACAGGAAACAGAATGCCAATACATGGACTTACACCCGAGTCCAAACAAACAACACAAACAAGGAAACAGAATGCCAATACATGGACTTACACCCGACTCCAAACAAACAACACAAACAAGGAAACAGAATGCCAATACATGGACTTACATCCGACTCCAAACAATATCACACGCTAACCAGTGAACACCAAAGAAAAGGTTATCTGATTGACAAACTAATAGGGAGTCTGGAACTCGAGCCTAATAGTTGTCACACAAACACAAATGAGACGCTGAGACGTCAAAAGAAACAAAAAGGTTGAACACACACAAAAAAACAAAAGGGTGAACAACAAACTAATAGGGAGTCTGGAACTCGAGCCTAATAGTTGTCACACAAACACAAAGAAAGAAAAAGGTTGACACACACAGACTCAAAAAAGAAAAAAGGTTGCCCGGAGAGATCTTGCTCGATCTCCTACCTACGTATCTCATCTGGTATGAGAATCAGGGCGACGTAGTTCCCCTTAACAGGGGTACAACTCTCTCCTAACCAGAGACCAGGGAAACAACAAACTAAGTAGGGAGACTAACTCGAGCCTAATAGTTGTCATGCAATCCACAATCCCTAAGTTGAAGTCTCTAATCATGCATCTAACTCACACAGGAAGCAAGTCAGCTCAAAAACATCAACACCAGTGAACAAGTATCACACACTATATACATACAAGAGGCTCAGACAAATGGTTGGGCTTTAGTCAAGAGGGGTCATATCAACCTCGACAAACAAGCCAAAATTGTAGGGGTATGCTGAAGCTCTTAACCACTAACATTGAGAGTTAGGGTGAAGTTGATGAAATGTGGTAATGAGGATGATACCTCATGTTCTTAACCCTGGCCTGGGTGAGCTTGAATCAAACAAAGCATGGGGATCCAGAAAGAGGGACCCTATTCCACTTGACTTACTCTATACAAAGGTCTTGGGTACATTGTTCAAGAGCATCAGCACGTAGTGCGAGCATAAAGAACGACTCACTGAATAACAGGGGATTGATTGCTAATCCCTTCTATCTGTCAATTGCCTCTTCACTTAGGAGGACTTAACAAGTAACATGCCTCACTTGGAGGTCTTTGGCACAAATGTAAACAAACACAATCAGAGCCTCATAAGGAGGACTTCAGCCAAAATGCCTGCCAAAAAGGTGACAGGACTTCCAGACTACATGGAGTAAGAGGGCTAAACTACCTTAGTGGTGTATCAACCACACTCCAAAGCTTAAGCAAAAGCTATCTAGCAAGCAACTAATGTACCTGTACAAAAGCCAAACAGTTAGTATTGTATTCAGAAAACCAACAGACAGATAGTGGAACTATTCAATATTTACAACTCAATGCAAGGCACAAATGCAAGCACTCAAATGAGTTCATCACATCAATTGACCTACAAAACAACAATAGTTAGTTCTCAAAAGGTATTGGCATCTCACAAAGTGAGATCACACCAAACATCAATGCTAAATGTCCAAACCTGAAACACAAAGCACAATTAGTTATGTACAAAAACACTAGTGCAAAGACTAGGTCCAAAACCAAACCAAATGATCAAAACAGAAGTCAATATTTTGCATAATGCTCATTTAAACAATCAACAAGATGTCCCCAAAAGGACAAAGATCAATTCTCAAGGCAAGTAGCTCAAATGATCCATGTCATGCAAAGGCAAACAATATGCACAAAGTTGGACATCCAAATTAGAAAATCCAAATCAAAACAAAAACACATCCAATGGTCTTGAAATTTTTTATGTAAATTCCACATGTTATGAACAAGCACTGTGCAAAAAATTAGATCCAGAAGAGCTCAAATGATAGGTAAACAAAAATGCACAAATGCTACATCCAAAATGTGACACAAATTGTCACAACATATCTTCATGTGTCCAAAACAGTGATAGCATATGATAAAAATCCCAAACCCAAGCTCAAAAATCATACCACATGTGAGGATCAAGCATGCAAAATTTCAGATCAATTGGATCAACTATGAGCATTTCACAAACAAATGAATGCACCATATCCAAATGACACAATGCTCAATCAAAAAATATCAAATAAAAATCCAGAAATTAACAAATCATGAAAATAATACCAAAAAATACTAGACATTAAAACAAACATGTGAAAAAAAACTGGAGTGAAATTGGATCATTTTTACTATTATTATGATTTTTTGAAGTTGAATGAATAAAATGAAATAAATGTGAAATAATATGGAAAATGAAATTTGAATGAAATCAACAACATACACCAAGCCAGATTCGAACCCACGCCAGCCAGGTCAAATGATAATATTCAAATGAAATAAAGAAAATATGCATGGCGAAGGATTGAACACGCGCACCCAAGGTCAATAAGCGCCTATGAAACGCAGCGTTCCACTTATACACGTGGCAGCCACATCAACCGGTCAAAGCACGAATGGCACAGTCAAGACAAGCATAGCCAATGAAATAGCCATGCAGGCGCACAGTCAGCGCCACGCTAGCACAAAGCCCTAACACATAACCAGACACCGGAACAGTAGTTCCGGTCGTCTTCCCCGGCTAGCTCCGGCGGACATGCATCAAAAATTTTCCAGAAATGGACGTGTTACACACCATTGGAACCGGTTTTCGACGAGGAATCCAAATATCATGTTCATTTAACCTAAAAACTCATGAATCAAACGGATCGAGGCAAAACATATTTGGTGTGAAAACTTTAATTCCACATATCTTCCTTATTTCTTTACCAAAATTAATTCTAAACACATCAACATGCTCAGCACAACAAGATCTACACGATTACATCAAGAATTTGGCAAAATGAGAGAGTCAAATTTTCACTTACTTGAACTGCAGTGTTATGAATCCGTGTATTCAAGCTTCCACAAGCTCCAGAACTTCTTCCTCAACCTTACTGTGAAGCTTTATGCACCAAGCATCCATTGAAACCTCTTAGATCTAGCTAAATCTCAAGCTTCCATCAACATGTTCATACACTTAATCTGCTCAAAATTGGACTGAATTCTTCAAACCAAGGGTGGATTCTTACTCAATGATGCATGATAAGGAAGAATATGCAGAGAAAAATGGTGTTTGTGTGAAGAAATTTGAGTTTTGAAGAGAGAGAAAAATTGGAGGGAATGTGAAATTTGAGATCCAAAATTCTGTTCTTATGAGCAAAAACAGTTATGATTTAGCTTATATACCCCTCACTAATCACACTGAAATTGGAATTAGGCATTGGTTAATCTTGATTAGAGAGAAATATGGTGAATTGCAAAAAATGCAAGTGTGCTTAGCATGTACATGCTGCACGTGAACAGTGCCATGCTGAGGTACAAATCCACTTAAAATCATTCAACAATCATGATGGAAGTGTTAATTGGCTTGTATCTTGAACCAAATTCAAATTATGAATTTTCCCTCCAAAATGCACATGTGTGAACAAGTGGTCATGTGATCTTCTTTCATGCAAGGCAAAGATTGATTTGGAAAGTATTGGTCATAAGGAGCATTTTGCAAAAAGAGTGGACAAATTTGGAGTTTTGGATCAAAAGTTATGCCACTTTGAAATTCCATGTATACTTTGTGATCATTTGGCCATAACTTCTCAACCAATCAACAGATGATCATGAAATAGAACTTTTTGAAAAGGGGAGAGAAAGATCTACAACTATCATGTTCACCAAAAATCCATTTGAAGCGTCTTTGATGTTGGAAAATCAAGTTGAATGTAGACCAAAAACCTGCCATTTTTGGAAACTTGAAATTACAAGTCATTTTCCATTTTTGGAAACTTTTGCCATGACTTCAAAATCTTTAAGATATATGTTTAGCATGAAAAATGAACCTCTTTTGAACATGACTGAGGTATTGAAACTCATTTCCCCACCTCACAGCCCTCAGCTCTTGCACAGTTGACTTTTTGTGGTCCTCAGATGACCTTGACATGCCCTGATCAGCTTGAACCTCCACCACTTAGGGAAATTGATCAGAAATGAAACCCTAGCTCATGTAAGCTCAATATGACACTCATGTGATCCTCATCCCATAAAAATACTTCATCTCCTTGAGAAACCCTGGTTGAAAGAATGGCATTGATTAGGGTTGATGATCGGTCACCATTTCCATTGAATTCCTACCATTAATCCGATGTATTTTCATCACTTTGGTAAGATCTGTGTTTGTTTCTAGTTGTTTCAGAGTCATTTATCATGTTTTATTAGTTTGGTATCGCCTTTCATTCTATTACATGTTTATGTCAAAAAGGTCTCTTTTACGCTTCGTTTTGGTAGTGTTATTGTTACAGGCCGTTGCACAGGGTTAAAAGCACTAATAGTGGAGTTGGGGATACTCAGAAAGGCAAAAATATGAAAATACAGCAGTTCAACATGGGCACCCGTGTGCCACAACACTGCCCGTGTTGTTGGACAGCAGTTCAACACGGGCACCCGTGTGCCACAACACTGCCCGTGTTGTTGGACAAGCAGAAAAACAGAGAGTTAACACGGGCACCCGTGTGTAGGAACACAGCCCGTGTTGATGCCCCTGTAACTTAATCTAAAAATAATCATTTTGGAGAGCACACACGGGCACCCGTGTGGTGACACACGGCCGTGTTGATTGGACGCAGCTTGGAAACCCTAACTTTTGCTTTGTGAACCGATTCTGCTCATTAAGGGTAGTTTGGACCTTTTGCTTGGAAGAGATTCATCTGAAGCTATAAGAAGGCTTGGAAGAGAAAGAAGAAGGCACCTTTTGGACAGACGAACGAAAGCATTACAGTGGAGGAGATAGCGAATACGACGGATTCGAAGATGGCGAGATTCAAGGGTAGCCACCATTGAAGATCAAACTCTCATAATTCTTTGTAATGTTTCATCTTTCCTTTATGAATTCTTTAAGTACTATGAGAGGCTAAACCCCCTGATGCTAGGGGGTGGTCCTGATGTTATCGTATGCTATAAATGTGAACCAATGATTCCTTGATTACTATGTTATGGATTTCAATTCAATTGTGTGATGTTATTATGTTTTTGTATCGGACAAATACGAATTAATCTATGACTTCCAATAACAGGATTGTGATTGGTAGGGTTTTCACACAATTAGGTTTATGAATGCATCATCTAGGACTAGAACCTTTCATAAATCACCGTAAACCTTGATATTTTGTCTGATTAAAACCAATGATTAATTGAATGGACATTTGAGTAAGAATTGGTAGTTTAATAGTTTCTTCCTTAAGGACTTAAGTAAGAACATTCTGAGGTTAGGAGATTGAATGTATCATATGTATTAAGGAAACCGTGACTAATTCATAACCGGTTAACTCAACCACTCACCCTAGCATCTTTTATCTTAATCAATTATTTTTACTATTTTCGTGTTACTATTCTAAATTCCAAAACAACACAACCATTATCTTTTTGTTCTGATAGAATCGAATTAAAGTAAGTAAT
Source organism: Lathyrus oleraceus (assembly GCF_024323335.1). Lineage (NCBI taxonomy): Eukaryota > Viridiplantae > Streptophyta > Magnoliopsida > Fabales > Fabaceae > Lathyrus > Lathyrus oleraceus. Next base: position 465,416,485 of record NC_066584.1, on the reverse strand, counting down.
TCCTACGCAATCCTTGAGATCGATACTGGGAAATAAACTCCTTATTACTACATCGGTAAAAATAATACACTTGCTATTTTTCCGATCAAGTTTTTGGCGCCGTTGCCGGGGATTGCAAAAATACCTATTTTAATTTTTATTCTATTGAAATTTTGTTGCTTGTCAACCAAAATTTTACCTGTGACAATCTTGTTATTCGAGTCTAATATTTGTCTAACTAGTGTATGCGAGGTAAGGCCTCAGCGGATTTTTCTTTTGACGCAGATCCAGAAAGAACTCTTCGCGCTAGACTGAGACAATCTAAACGAGAAAAACTGGAATTAGCAGAGAAAGCAGTGGAGGAAATTCTTTCAGTGCACTCAGAGAATTCAGATTCAGACGCGGAAACAATTCCTGAAATCATGGCTGCAAACCCACCACCACCACCACCAGAGAGACTTCTCGGTGACTATGGTGGAAACAACACTGCGGGTGGTCGTATGACAATTTTAAACCAACCGGTAAATGTAGACCAATAAGGCTTCGCATGTTCCCATTCACTTTAGAAGATGAAGCCGAAGAGTGGTTCTACTCCTTACCTGCGGGCAGTATCACTACATGGGAGGAGACGGAAGCAACATTCTTGCACGAATATTTTCCTGCATCAGTGTCACTGAGAAAAAGATACGAGATTCTAAATTTCAAGCAGAAGGAGGGTGAGTCACTAGGAGATGCCTATAAAAGATTCAAGAGAATTCTAGTGGCTTGTCCTACTCACAACATGGATGAAACTGAGCAGATGCAAATGTTTGTTAATGGTCTTCGAATTCAAACGAGACAAATCCTTGATTCAGCAGCTGGTGGCTCAGCTAACTTTGCAACAGCCACCGGTATGAAGAAGATAATTGAAGCAATTGCCTCGAATGAGCATTTGGAGTTATATGATAGGGTGTCAAGCAAATCTGCAGTTATCGACTTGAAGCTTGAAACAAACAAACAGGTGAAAATTGAAGAAGCAGTTGCTGCGGAGGTAGAGAAAAGGTTGAAAGCACTAAACATAGGTGCTCAGAAAGTGGCTCAAGTACAACAGGCACCAAACGATGTGTGTGGCATTTGTAATGGACCTCACAATACTGTGCATTGCTTTGCAACACCACAGCATATAGAAGATATCAAGTTTTTAAAGCAAAACAATCCCTACTCCAACACATACAATCCGGGGTGGAAGAATCATCCCAACTTTGCGTGGAAAGATCAGAAGGGGAATGTGCAACAGCAAGTACAAGGCCAATATCAAAACCAATATCAGCAGCAACAACAAGTCCCAAGGAAGGCAGATTGGGAGATTGCAATTGAAAAGATGGCAGCTTAAAATATGCAATTTGAAGAAGAGACTAGAAACAATCAGAAAAACACCACCGCCTCCCTAAAGAATCTCGAAGTTCAGCTGGGGCAGATAGCACAGCACTTGGCAAGTTCTCGAACACCAGGTTCCCTACCAAGTGAAACAGTTCAAAATCCGAGAGGTCAGGAGAATGTTAATACTGTCACGACGACAGAGAAAAAGGTTTCTAAAAAGAAAAAAATTATATCACCGAGCGAGCCGACTAAAGAAGAAACTACAAAAGGAACTAAACCGGTGATTAAGTTGCCCTATCCTCAGAGAATGACAAAGAAGGAACCTAGTGAGTCAGACTTGGAGAAATTCATGACAATGTTTAAAAGGATTGAGGGTCATATGGCCTTGTTTGAAGCACTTGAAAGGATGCCCATGTACAAGAAATTCGTGGAAGAGGTAATGACTGAAAAGAAACCAACTACTGAAGAACAGGTATCCGGTAAGGAACAATATAATGCAAACTCCCTGGAGCAGAACATTCCTAACAAACAGAAGGATCCAGGAACCGTCACAATACCATGCACAATCAAAGAAAGAACCTTCAAACAGGTACTAATAGATTCGGGAGCTAGTGTGAATCTAATGCCATTATCGGTCTATCACAGGTTGGGTATTAAAAACATCAGTGATATAAAGACCAATCTGAAGTTTGCGGATCACTCAAGAAAATATGCATATGGTATAGCTGAAGATGTGCTGGTAACAATAGCGGACTTGACTTTCCCAGTCGATTTTGTAATCCTAGACATACCTGAAGACAATGAGGCACCCATCATTCTGGGTCGACCTTTCATGAAGACGAGTCGATGCAAGCTCGACATGGATGAGTGCACGTTAACCTTGAAAGTTCACAACAAGGAAATAACATTGAATGCTATTGAAAACCAGGAGATGGAGGAAGATACAAAATCTCAGTATCAAGTAGGCTTAATCAGGACATTGAATACTATCAAAGGCTCACCACTGCCAGTAGCCACCCGAAATGGAAAGATTCCTAACACTGAAAGGATAGTTAAAAAGGAATTGTGGCACAAAGGAGTCCACACTGATAAAAGAGACAACGTCCGTGTTGTAGACAAGAGAAGCAACAAGGTTTTGAACCTGAAATACCCCCCATGATAAGGGAAATGAACCGTCGAGCCATGCGACGTTAAACGAAGCGCTTCATGGGAGGCAACCCACGCGTTTGATTTCTAATTTATTTTGTTTTTATTTTTCTTTGTCTGTGCTAAAATTTTGTGTAGGGGGGAGGAGAATTAAAAGGGCAAAGTCACAAACACCTCCAAATGGAAGGAAACCACACAAGTGCAGTAAACCAACAGTAGCCGCTGTGAGTCCCCTTTGTATCTGGATTTAAACATTGAGGTCAATGTTTAGTTCAGGTGTGGGGGGGTTTTCCTTTCATGTTTTATTTCCATCGCTTTTGTTTTTGTTGTCGTCGTATTGTTTTTGTTTGTTTTCGTTGTTTACTTGTGTGTACAGAGTGATGAGAAATGGTTGGACGAATCCGGGATCAATGGTAGTGGATGAAAGACACCCCTCATACTTATTCTGATAAGGCACCCCGGAAGTTGATGCAACCATGAGAAAGTAAAGTCAGACACAATTTGGTGACACTGGACCAAGAGAGCGGTATGGTAGAACTGAATCAGAAAAGAAACCACATGACACGAGGAGGCTTCAGAACTTGTAAGGCTAACCAACATGGTGAGATTACAAAAAGCCAGACACTAAACATCAACATGAGAGTTCAGCCAGGTATGACTCTACCACTCTGATTTTGCGTATGTCCTTTTGACACGTCACATCATGACAACACACACTGAGGCAATTTGTTTGTTTAGCCAGGGCCTTTCTAACCATCCCTATCTGTATGTTTCCCTTCGTAAACCCCGTTGAGCCTTAGCCATTTTATTTCATCATAAACCCCCTGTTAACTTTTAAGCATTATTCATCATAAAACCCCTGTTAACTTTTAATAATTCATTTTTCTTTTCCATAACTCGGTATGATTGTGTGAATTGCAAGATGTGCAATAAAACTAAGTTTGGGGTGGAAATCTTGACAGAGAAGGCAAGTGCATAATAAGAGATCATACAAAAAGAAAAATAGTATGTATGTTCTTTAAAAGAAAAAGAAAAAAGAAAAGAAAAAAAAGAGAAAAGAAAAACAAAAAAGAAAAATGCACTTGCCGAGACTTAAGACTCTAACACATATAAAATGCTCGAAAAATTTGAGTAGAAAAAGAGTCAAAAGAGTGATATTAACCCCAAGAGTATACGTGATGCACGAGAAAAAGAGAAAGAAAAATCACACAACATGACTACCGAGTTCAAAACCCTTTGTTATCCATTTTTGTTTTGTTTATCCCACCGTACCCAAGCCCCGTAACAACCCAAAAAGACCTCGAAAAGTGTGTGGAATCTGTTGTGGTAGTGACATCAGAATGTATTCAAAGTTAAGAGTTTGGTATTGCATACTGTGCTGTGAGTGTACACACCTAACCCTGAGAGATGTTGTGAGTGTGTGAAAAGCTTGCAGGTGACGAGGCTTCTGATGTGGAAATGTGGCAAACTGCCTGAGGCTGAGATACCGGAAACTTGATTGGAAAGGAAGAACACAAATTGTGAAGGACAAGGTTGCATTGTGGGAAATGAATTCGTGGGTGACCTTTGTTTGGACTCAATACATCACTTGAGGCCAAGCAATGAGACAAGTTTGGGGTTGTGATCGGTCACCATTTCCATTGAATTCCCACCATTAATCCGATGTATTTTCATCACTTTGGTAAGATCTGTATTTGTTTCTAGTTGTTTCAGAGTCATTTATCATGTTTTATTAGTTTGGTATCGCCTTTCATTCTATTACATGTTTATGTCAAAAAGGTCTCTTTTACGCTTCGTTTTGGTAGTGTTATTGTTACAGGCCGTTGCACAGGGTTAAAAGCACTAATAGTAGAGTTGGGGATACTCAGAATGGCAAAAATATGAAAATACAGCAGTTCAACACGGGCACCCGTGTGCCACAACACTGCCCGTGTTGTTGGACAGCAGTTCAACACGGGCACCAGTGTGCGACAACACTGCCCGTGTTGTTGGACAGGCAGAAAAACAGAGAGTTAACAAGGGCACCCGTGTGTAGGAACACGACCCGTGTTGATGCCCCTGTAACTTAATCTGAAAATAATCATTTTGGAGAGCACACACGGGCACCCGTGTGGTGACACACGGGCACCCGTGTGGTGACACACGACCGTGTTGATTGGACGCAGCTTGGAAACCCTAACTTTTGCTTTGTGAACCGATTCTGCTCATTAAGGGTAGTTTGGACCTTTTGCTTGGAAGAGATTCATCTGAAGCTTTAAGAAGGCTTGGAAGAGAAAGAAGAAGGCACCTTTTGGACAGACGAACGAAAGCATTACAGTGGAGGAGATAGCGAATACGACGGATTCGAAGACGGCGAGATTCAAGGGTAGCCACCATTGAAGATCAAACTCTCCTAATTCTTTGTAATGTTTAATCTTTCCTTTATGAATTCTTTAAGTACTATGAGAGGCTAAACCCCCTGATGCTAGGGGGGTGGTCCTGATGTTATCGTATGCTATGAATGTGAACCAATGATTCCTTGATTACTATGTTATGGATTTCAATTCAATTGTGTGATGTTATTATGTTTTTGTATCGGACAAATACGAATTAATCTATGACTTCCAATAACAGGATTGTGATTGGTAGGGTTTTCACACAATTGGGTTTATGAATGCATCATCTAGGACTAGAACCTTTCATAAATCACCGTAAACCTTGATATTTTGTCTGATTAAAACCAATGATTAATTGAATGGACATTTGAGTAAGAATTGGTAGTTTAATAGTTTCTTCCTTAAGGACTTAAGTAAGAACATTCTGAGGTTAGGAGATTGAATGTATCATATGTATTAAGGAAACCGGGACTAATTCATAACCGGTTAACTCAACCACTCACCCTAGCATCTTTTATCTTAATCAATTATTTTTAGTATTTTCGTGTTACTATTCTAAATTCCAAAACAACACAACCATTATCTTTTTGTTCTGATAGAATCGAATTAAAGTAAGTAATTCCTATGCAATCCTTGAGATCGATACTGGGAAATAAACTCCTTATTACTACATCGGTAAAAATAGTACACTTGCTATTTTTCCGATCAGTTGACCAGAGGTCAAAACCCTAATCCAAAGGAACTTGAGGATAAACAATGAAATCCTTGATGATGATAGAACCATGATGATGGTAATATATCCTTGCAAACAAGATAATGCTCAAGCTTTGAAGAACCAAGAAAACCTTAATTGAAGTGCAACCCTCAGATGGTTGATCACCAATTCATAGTAAAACTCAGGCTTGAATCATGTAACTTCTCACCTTCTGAAAAGACTTTGGAGGATGACATTCTTATTTTCAGATGATATGCAAAATGCAATGCCTAATGCCCTAAAATATGAAATGCAATGTATCTGTAAGACCCCAATTTTGACCCTAAGATCCCTTATGGCATCATAACATTGCATTTGCATAGCCTCAAGGATCATGAGCATCTTGGTTCCCTTTGCCTTTGGGTGGGACTCCTTGTGATTGGTTTGAGATCACCAAGCATGCTTGAATTATACATCATTGTTTCTCTTACTTTTGTTTACTAAAAAAAACGAAAAAAAAATAATAAATAATAATAATAATAATAATAATAATAATAAATAAATAAATAAAATATAACAAAAAAAAAATTGGACTTGGGCCTCTCTCATTTGAGCCCACAGGTCCACAAAAACCAGGTTATAAATTCAGAGTTTCAGTGAAACAAAAGGACATGTCATTCCTATTACCCTGGCAGGAAAAAGAAAGTGAGAGAAGAGCTAACAGAGTTAAGAGCAACCTCCAGAGGCTGAAGGGAACTCATCGGCAAAGAACCAATTCCCTCTCATATAAACCCTCAGATTACTCTGCAAACCTCACGGGTGCAACTCAATTTCAATCGATCCTCCCCAATCAGGTATGCCCTATTTCCACTACTTTATACTTTCAACCTGAAATTTTTTGATACCCTTTTAATGTATGTGTTTGACAAGAGGTTTAGGCCTCCTGCCCTTGGTTGCTTTTTGTCAGCTTTTTTGTGAATTTTAATGGCATGATTCATGTGGTTACATTTTGATTTGGGGGCAACTCTTGATTACCCTATCTTGTTTCTCTAACCTATTTGTTGAGTTTTTTTGTGAGGGCTCACATGACTCTTGCAGAGATGGCCTGGAGTTCCACTTTATTTGTGGGATACCCCCTGGAGGTTTATTCCGATTACCTGTGCTTAATGGCTTGAGATATTTGTTTGTGACTGCTTATTCCAAAGGATGGGAGCTACTTGGATCATCAATATGATCTCAAGAGGGGAACTCCTAATGTGGTTTTATTTTCTTTTCCCTTATCTCTTGTATGTTTAGGAATTTAACCCTTTTTTCCCTTATCTCTTGTGGGATACCCCCTTTTTTCAACATTAGAAACCTAAGCCTTATGCTTTTGATTTTCAAAACTTATTTTTCATAACACTTATTCTGAATTGAACCTTTTAATCCACTTTAACCATATTTTTGTAAATACTTTTAATTGGTAAATATAACCCATTCAAATACTTTTTGTGGTTTCAATGGCCACCTTCTTAATCAAACCCTTCTTTTATAACCATTAGCTATTAGGTTTGAGTTATCCTTGAGGTAGATATAATACTCACCTTTATCCTTAGTGATGGACAATGAGTCTTCCATGCTTATTATAGGGTTAACCCCTCACTAGCATGTTGAAGCTATCCTCACATGGTGGATTTGTGGTTTTAGGTTGAGTTTTCTCCCTTTGATAACAAAAGACCTTAAGGTTTTTGGACCAATCAATTCACCAACTTTTTTTTGAATTTTTTTACCCCGAACTACGAGGTTTTGATCCTAATCTTTTTTTAAGATGGTACGTAGGCAATGGGTTCATCCATTCAAACACAAAATGTAAATAAATTTGTATATTCTTTTCTCATCCCTTCAATCATGTTTGCACAAATAAATTTTCACCAAAAAAAAAAACAATAACCTTACAACAAATGTGAAAAGGGCTCCCTAGGAGTACCTAGGATGCTTTGGGTGACTAACACCTTCCCATTGCATAACCAACCCCCTTACCCAGATCTCTAACATTTTTACTAGTTTTTGATTCGATAAAACTTTTAGGTTTTTGTTCGCTTTCTAACCATTCCTTTGGATAAATAGAAGTGCGGTGGCGACTCGACTTGTATGATTTACCTTGGATTTAGTCAATATCTCTAATGGTAACGAATACCCCGCTACAGAAAAATGGCGACTCTGCTGGGGGAAAATAATTTGCCTAGTGGGTTTTGCCTACTTTTCATATTTGTTGTATTGTATTGTATATTTTTTTGTGACATATTTTTGTGCAATTTGGGATTACTGTATTGTATGTAATGATTGAATTGTTTGAATATTAATTCCTTGTATGCTTGGTGATCTTCGTGAGATGAGTTCTATACCCGAACTCGAGTGCACTTAGGATAGGAGAATGGCATAGTCTTGTCGACTTGTGTGGAGTTATTCCTTAGCAAGTTGACTTGCAAGTCCATTCACTTGGTGGAGGTTATGTTGGGATCAATAATGTCACACAAGTAAGTTGTGGTTAGACATTACTTTTCCAATATAGACCTTAGAAGCCAAGGACCTTAGTTTACCAAGCCCATCTTGGCCTATTCTTAGGATGTAGTACGAAAATCGTTCAAGTGTAAGATTTGATACGATTGTTACGCGATACTACACTCATAAGAGTCTCTCTTGAGAATATTTTTGGAATACGAGTAGTCGTTTCTCCGATAATATCCAAAAGATGGGATGATGACTATGGGAACCTCTTGTAGAACATGTTTGGCAGGTTTAAACCTTAGTACACTCCCTTTTGGGTGGTTCTTAACCTAAACTCCATGCTCGTGACTTGCAACAAACCCTTGATTCATGGTTGATCCGTTCAGGTATCCTTAATATCAATGGAACTTGGGTGTTGATAAGGTGTAAACCATAATCCACTAAAATGGATGATTGATATTAAGGATAACATGATCCATCCCATGACCTTTGTTTGGTGTGCTTTGCTTGATCCTTGAGTGTGATTGTTGCATTCATGCATTCATGCACCCATTTGCATTCATATCATCAAAATAATAAGAAAAATTTCAAGGAACTTAAGGGGGTTTATTTGCAAAATTTTCAAACATGGAAAGACAAAGAAGGAATACAAAGAAGTACAGTTTCGGACAACCAGACTTGAAAGAGTTAAGGAATTTGACATCTTATGTATTAGATCCCTTGGGTTTCAAGGCTCGTTTTGGGAAGCTTCTTCCTCTTCTGACCACTCAGGTGGATGAAGGATTGATGAGTGTATTGGTGCAGTTTTACGATCCTTTGTACCGTTGCTTCACGTTTCCGGATTTCCAGCTTTTGCCTACCCTTGAGGAGTATGCTTATCTTGTGGGTATACCTATTCTGGATCAGGTGTCGTTCAGTGGCTTGGAGAGTATTCCTACTTCACAAGAGATAGCAGACATATTGCACATAGATGAATCTCTGGTTGGTGCTCATATGACTATCAAAGGTGGAATTCAAGGTCTCCCTTCTGAGTTCCTCATTGCCCAAGCTACTATGTATGGGAAGGCCATGAGTGAGGACGCCTTTGAGGCCATATTTGTACTTCTCATCTATGGGCTAGTATTATTCCCCAACGTCGACAAGTTTGTGGATGTGCACGCTATTAGGATTTTCTCTACTCTTAATCCCGTTCCGACTCTGTTGGGCGATACCTATTTCTCTTTGCATATGAGGAATGCAAAGGGTGGTGGCGCCATTGTGTGTTGTTTGCCTCTGTTGTATAAGTGGTTTATTTCTCACTTACCTCAGACGGTCGCTTTCAAGGAGAACAAGGAATGTCTACGGTGGTCCACGAGACTTATGTCTCTCACTAATGATGATATCTCTTGGTATAACCATGTGTATGATGGTGTGCGGATTATTGACTCTTGTGGCGAATTATCCAATGTACCTCTTCTTGGTACATGTGGTGGGATTAACTACAATCCTGTTTTGGCACGTCGGCAGCTTGGGTTCCCCTTAAAGGATAAACCCAATAACATTCTGTTAGAGGGTGTATTCTTTCAGGATGGTAAAGATCCCCAAGGATTGAAAGCTAGGATGGTTCGCGCTTGGTGCAAGATTCATAAGAAAGGAAGGAAAGAGTTGGGTCCTAAGAATTGCATCGCTTTGGAGCCTTACACTGTTTGGGTTAGGAAGAGGGCGTCTGAGTATCTCATGCCTTACGAGTATCCGAGACCTACACCTATGATTATGGCTGGGCCTTCAACCCTCCCTAATAAAGGAGTAGAGGAGTTGAGAGACGAAGACCGTTCACGTGCCTGGATCCATGAACGTGAAGAGTTGCTTCAGCAGATTAAGGAGAAGGATGCGTTGATTGAGTTTCTTGAGCATCAGGTTATTGATGACCCTGATGATGTATGGACTTCTCTACTTCCTCAGTCTTCTAAGTTCTGGAAGAGGAAGTATGATCGACTCGCCAAAGAGAAGGCTGATATGGAGGCAGCCTACGAGAGGGAGGTGAAGAGGCTTCGCGCATCTTATCTTCCTGTGTCCCGAGCTTTAGATGATTGTTTCTAGGGATCTATAAGATGATTATTTTCCTTTTCTCTTGTATATGATTGACGATGTTGCACTTCTTTTCCCTGATATTATTTGAAGAGATATTTCCATATGTGATAAAATGCTTAATATTTCCAGAATTTGCAAATAAAACTCTAAAGTTCCTTTGAAATAAAAAACAAATCATATGCACAAGCATTGCATGCATCATATGCATAAGCAGGTTTTGTTTTCGGTCCCTTGCCCTGTGGTCTAACTCTGTGTCCTTCATTTATTTTGAAGACAAGCTGACTCACCGGTACTACACTAGATCCAACATTTCAAGACTAATGGATCACTTAGAGCAAGAACCGCGAGCCCATGAGGCAGAGTGGGGTAGTTGTGAAGACTTTCGATGGGTCTCGCAAAACTGTGATTGGGGAAGTTGATCTCCCAATCAAGATCGGACCAAGTGATTTTCAGATTACCTTCCAGGTTATGGACATTCACCCATCGTATAGTTGTCTCTTAGGCAGACCATGGATTCACGAGGCAGGCGCTGTGACGTCCACCCTACACCAGAAACTGAAATTCGTGAAAAACAAGAAGCTGGTGGTGGTAGGGGGAGAAAGGGCTCTCCTGGTTATCCATTTGTCTTCCTTCTCTTATATAGATGCTGAGGTTGAAATTGGAACTCCTTTCCAAGCTTTATCTATAGTTGAGCCTATTAAGAAGAGAACTCCTTCATTTGCTTCCTACAAAGATGCAAAGTTGGCCATTGAGCGTGGTGCAACCACTGGTTTAGGAAAAATGATTGAGTTAGAAGATAACGAATCCCGGGCTGGCATAGGTTTTTCTTCTGGTACTCTCAACAAGCAAGGTTTATTCAAGAGTGGAGGTTTTATCCACACTGGTCTAGATGAGGAGGCTGCTGCCGTCTTAGAAGAAGATACAAAGGATTCTGGCAATTTCATCATCCCTGGAGGGGTCTGCAACAATTGGGTCGCTGTGGATATTCCAACAGTTGTCCATAAGTCAACGTAATGATCACTTTGTTTAAAAACCCTTCTCCCATGCCAAAAGGAGGAGTGATGACATTGTTGGCGCATAAACACAATGATATTTTCATTCAATAAATTCATGTTAAATGTTTGTTTTTCCAATTATTTTCCCTTTTTGCTTTTTGCATGAAATTGGTGATCACATAAAACCCTAAAAACGAGAATAAAATCAATCTTTTCATCTGCATAATGATTTGCCTTGTTTGAATTCTAAAGCTTTTCATATCCAAAAATCACTATGCAGGTTGATTTCTAAACCCATTAAACATAATGACCCAACACCATCTCCCAATTTTGAATTCCCTGTATTTGAGGCAGAGGAAGATGATGTTGAAGACATTCCTGATGAGATCACCCGACTACTTGAGCATGAAGAGAAGATCATTAAGCCGCATCTTGAGAATCTGGAAACAGTCAACTTGGGGTCTGAAGATTGTGTGCGAGAGGTAAAGATTGGGGCACTGCTGGAAGAATCTGTTAAGAAGGGGTTGATTAAGTTGCTACGAGAATATGTTGACGTCTTTGCCTGGTCATATGAAGACATGCCTGGTCTAGATACTGATATTGTGCAACATTTCCTACCTTTGAAACCTGAGTGTGTGCCTGTAAAGCAGAAGCTCAGAAGAACTCATCCTGATACGACAGTGAAGATCAAAGAGGAAGTTCAGAAGCAAATTGATGCGGGGTTTCTGGTGACTTCTACGTATCCTCAATGGGTGGCCAATATTGTGCCCGTGCCTAAGAAAGATGGAAAAGTCCAGATGTGTGTGGACTATAGAGACTTTAATAAAGCTAGTCCGAAAGATGATTTCCCTCTACCATACATTGATATGTTGGTAGACAATACATCTAAATTCAATGTCTTCTCGTTTATGGACGGATTTTCCGGATATAATCAGATTAAGATGGCACCCGAGGATATGGAGAAGACAACATTCATCACACCTTGTGGAACATTATGTTATCGAGTGATGCCCTTCGGTTTGAAGAACGCCGGAGCCACGTATCAACGAGCTATGACCACCTTGTTTCATGATATGATGCACAAGGAGATTGAGGTATATGTTGACGATATGATTGCTAAGTCAAGAACGGAAGTTGAACATGTAGAGCACCTGTTAAAGCTTTTTCAGCGTTTGAGGAAATATAAGCTTCGTCTGAATCCTAACAAGTGTACATTTGGAGTCCGTTCTGGCAAGTTATTGGGCTTTATCGTTAGTGAAAGAGGTATTGAGGTTGATCCTGCAAAGGTCAAGGCAAAACAAGAGATGCCTGCACCCAAAACTGAGAAGCAAGTCTGAGGTTTTCTTGGCCGCTTGAATTATATCTCCAGATTCATATCCCACATGACTGCCATATGTGCGCCTATATTCAAGCTCCTCCGGAAAGAGCAGTCCCATGATTGGACCAAGGATTGCCAGAAAGCTTTCGATAGTATTAAAGAGTATCTGTCTGAGCCTCCGATTCTGTCTCCACCCGTAGAGGGAAAACCTTTGATCATGTATCTGACTGTTCTTGAAGACTCGATGGGTTGTGTCCTTGGTCAGCAAGATGAATCAGGGAAGAAGGAGTATGCTATTTACTACCTGAGTAAGAAGTTCACTGATTGTGAGTCCCGATACTCAATGCTTGAAAAGACATGTTGTGCTTTGGCTTGGGCTGCTAAGCGCTTATGCCAGTATATGATAAATCATACGACTTGGTTGATATCCAGAATGGATCCAATCAAGTACATCTTCGAGAAGCCTGCTTTAATAGGGAGAATTGCCCGTTGGCAGATGTTGTTATCTGAGTATGATATTGAGTATCGAGCTCAAAAGGCTATTAAAGGTAGTATCTTGGCTGACCATTTGGCACATCATTCTATTGAAGATTATCAGTCAGTTCAGTATGACTTCCCGGATGAGGAGATTTTTTATTTGAAGATGAAAGATTGTGATGAGCCTACACTCGATGAAGGGCCAGAGCCTGGTTCCAGATGGAGTATGGTATTTGATGGCGCTGTAAATCAGTATGGAAATGGTATTGGGGCCGTGATTATTACTCCTCAGGGCGCACATATTCCTTTTACAACAAGGCTAACTTTCAAATGCACGAATAATATGGCTGAGCATGAGGCTTGTATTATGGGATTGGAAGAATGCACTGATCTAAGGATCAAGCATCTTGATGTATATGGTGATTCGGCCCTCGTTGTTAATCAGATTAAGGGTGAATGGGAAACGAATCAACCTGGCCTCATTCCATATAGAGATTATGCGAGGAGGATTTCAACGTTCTTCACTGAGGTTGACTTCCATCATATTCCTCGAGATGAGAATCGGATGGCAGATGCCTTTGCTACGCTAGTTTCAATGATTGTGGTTAAATATTGGAATGAAGTTCCCAATATCACCGTGATGCGCTTGGACAGACCAACTCATGTATTTGCAGTAGAAGAAGTAAAAGATGATAAGACGTGTTATTATGATATCAAATGTTTCCTTTAGAGCCAGATTTACCCGCCTGGGGCATCTGTGAAAGATAGGAAGACTTTGAGGAGATTGTCAGGCAGTTTCTACCTCAATGGCGAAGTGCTTTACAAAAGAAATTTTGACATGGTTCTGCTCAGATGCGTGGATAGAAACGAAGCAGACCTGTTGATGACTGAGGTCCATGAGGGTTCATTTGGTACTCATTCCAATGGACATGCCATGGCTAGAAAGATGTTGAGAGCAGGCTACTATTGGCTGACAATGGAGTCTGACTGCTGCAAATTTATGAAGAAATGCCACAAGTGTCAGATTTATGCTGACACTTTTGAATGTGATCTCATCACCATGGCCTTTCTGCATGTGGGGAATTGACATGATTGGCATGATAGAGCCGAAAGCGTCCAATGGACACAGATTTATTCTCGTAGCAATTGATTACTTCACCAAGTGGGTTGAAGCGGCGTCGTACGCAAATGTGACCAGGCAGGTGGTCGTGAAGTTTATCAAGAATCAACTCAAATGTCGGTATGGTGTGCCAGATAAGATCATTACTAATAATGGATCTAACTTGAATAACAAGATGATGAAAGAGCTGTGTAGTGAATTCAAGATTGCACATCATAATTTTTCTCCGTACAGACCTAAGATGAATGGGGTTGTTGAAGCTGCTAATAAGAACATCAAGAAAATTATCCAGAAGATGGTTGTTACGTACAAAGATTGGCATGAGATGTTGCCATTCACTTTACATGGATATCGTACATTTTTCCGCATTTCAACAGGGGCAACCCCTTTCTCTCTTGTTTATGGCATGGAGGCGGTACTCCCAGTAGAGGTGGAGATCCCATCAATGAGAGTCTTGATGGAGGCCAAGTTGACTGATGCTAAATGGGTTCAGAGTCGTTATGACCAGCTGAACTTGATAGAAGAAAAGAGATTGACTGCCATGTGCCATGGTCAGTTATATCAGCAGAGAATGAAGAAAGCTTTTGATAAGAAGGTCAAGCCTCGTGTGCTCCGAGAAGGTGACCTTGTGCTCAATAAAGTTTTGTCTTTCGCGCCCGATTCCAGGGGCAAGTGGACTCCGAACTATGAGGGTCCATATGTTGTTAAGAGAGCCTTTTCAGGCGGTGCTTTGATACTTACAACTATGGATGGGGAGGATTTCACTCGTCCTGTGAATTCAGATGAAGTCAAGAAATACTTCGCCTAAAAAAAAAAAATTAAAAAAAAAACTGAATAGCTTGCTAAGTTGAAAACCCGAAAGGGCGGCTTAGGCAAAAATGAGCGTCTCGGTGGATTGAAAACCCGAAAGGGCGGTCCAGGCAAAAGTTAGAGACACAAAAAAATATATAATAATGATATATGTATCCCGCTAGATTGAGTACCTCATCCTAGGGCAATTTAGGCAAAAATTAGGGATTTGGCAAGTAACTGCATCCTGACAAGACTTTGTTCTACAACTGTCATCCGTCAGAGATCCTTGCTCATTATCAACCAAAGCTTCAAATACATCGGATTCAGAACTGGTGGAGAAATGGTCATTATGTTCAATATAGCCCTTTTCCAATATATATCACCAATTTCAAATTTGTAAAGATCTATGGAGTCTTGCCATTCGCAGACTACCATTCTATCAAATAAATTTGAGCCTTTTATCCAATTATTGGCACTCTTATCTGTTTCTATTCAACAAATGTTTTGCATGTTTTGATTAAGAAAATATCATTGTTTTAAACGATCAAACTTTTTATAATTTGTTTTTAAACAAAGTGAACATTCACAATGACGAAAGTATACTTAGGAGATCCTCAGTGCTCTCACAAGGGTGGTACGATCCCCAACAGGGTAAGATTTTTGTCCATATTCCTGGCATGACTGTATCTCCTCCCTCCGGAACCTCTTGTGGTTTATCCTACCAAGTGGATTGCTTGTTGAGAGTCACCTCTCTTCCCTTCAGCAGAGTTGCAATCTTTCTTCCTCAGCAGCTTGGATCTCTTTGGGCAAGAGCGATATTTGGTGGTTGATCCCGATAAATCCTTTATCTCCTCAGATAGATTCCCCAGTAGAGTTGTTGGTGTGGTGGACCTTGTCTGTGATAACTCTCATCCCCAGCTGGAATGAGTGATGATTCATCCCTTGCAGAGTTCTTTGCTTCCTGGTATCTCTGATCCCCAACAGATTGGATACTCTCTGGTGAACTTGGCTTTCTCTCTTGAGATGTAGTACCGGGTGGTTAATTCCTGGACCTGGTTGTGTTAGATATGTTTGTCTGTCAGCATACATCATACATAAACCACGCATATTCATGCATAATTATAACATTCAGGTATTCATGTTGCATTCTTTGCCATATATCGTTGTTTGTTGTCTCCTGCTATTTGGTGATATACTTCCCCAAGCAGATGTGTGTGTCTGATCTCTTCATATAGAGTCAGCTCCATAAGCATAAAGCGTCTATCCTTTCTTCCATATTCCCCACCGGGTCATATCCTCGTGGATGTTGATTGTTTTTGTTCCTTCCCAACACATATACTGGGATGGTTTTCCCCATTAAGTTATATCCTCACCGGGACAAGTCTTGATTTGGTGTGCCTATCTAGTTTGATCCTAGATCGGTCTCTTGAGACTCTTTTCCTGTTTCCCCGTGGTAAATGAATAATCGCTCAATAAATTATTATCCCGGCGGAGTCTGTGGTTCTCTACCCTCATACCGGTAGTTGTAAGTCATATTTCTGTGGTCTACTACCCAGTAACCGGTAGTTGTAAACCCCATTTTGTCCCCGTGCAGAGTTAAACCTTGATTGTTGTTCATCCTAACCGATGACGGGTACTCTCTTTTTTGGTTCTCTACCCTCATACCGGTAGATGTAATTCCCTCCTTGTTGGTTATCTTTATACAAAATTCGATATTGACATTCCTTAATTTTTTAGTATACCACCCAGTAACCGGTGATATATCTCTTGGATAATTGCTCTGATTACGCGATTTATCCCCGGCGAGTCATCTCTCGTCTACCCTGTTGTTGGTAACGATTGTTTCTCTCCTGAATTGGTCATCATTATATACCTAGTCTTGGTATCCCGATGCCTTTTCTTTTCGGTCGATTTATCCTTTATTAACCCAGTACCCGGTTGTGGATAATCGCCCATGCGAGTATATTATCTATGTTCTGACGGTAATAGATAATATATCTCATGCACTCTTTGGTCGAAGCTTTTGTTCTTCCCCAGTTGAGTAAGATTCGTGTCCCCTTTGCGGAATCGAATAATCATCCTATAATCGAGTTTGCTTTTAGCCCTCTTTTGGATGATGAGTGTCTTGGGAACATTCCCCAATTCACGCCTTGGGTGGTCACCTATTATATGCCCAGTAATCGGTATCCCTGGTGTTCCTTCCTCTCTCCTGATTTGGTCATCATTATATACCTAGTTTCGGTATCCCGATGCCTTTTCTTTTCGGTCGATTTATCCTTTATTAACCCAGTAACCGGTTGTGGATAATCGTCCATGCGAGTATATTATCTACGTTCTGACGGTAATAGATAGTATATCTCATGCACTCTTTGGTCAAAGCCTTTTGTTCTTCCCCAGTTGAGTAAGATTCGTACCCCCTTTTCGGAGTCGAATGTCCATCCCATAATCGAGTTTGCTTTTTTCCCTCTTTTTGGATGATGGGTGTTTTGGGAATATTCCCCAATTCACGCCTTGATTGGTCATCATTATATACCTAGTTTCGGTATCCCGATGCCTTTTCTTTTCGGTTGATTTATCCTTTATTAACCCAGTAACCGGTTGTGGATAATCGTCCATGCGAGTATATTATCTACGTTCTGACGGTAATAGATAGTATATCTCATGCACTCTTTGGTCGAAGCTTTTGTTCTTCCCCAGTCGAGTAAGATTCGTACCCCCTTTACGGAGCCGAATATCCATCATATCATCGAGTTTGCTTTTATCCCTCTTTTGGATGATGAGTGTTTTGGGAATATTCCCCAATTCACGCCTTAGTTGGTCACCTATTATATGCCCAGTAACCGGTATCCCTGGTGTTCCCTCCTCTCTGCTCCCTATTATGACTTGTTATCCTCTGTGGAGTCAGATTTTCCTGAGTTGAGATATACCTTTTTAGGTCTTCCTCAGATGATTTGGTTGATTGATATCTCTCACCCTTATACCGGTCTTAGATATTCATTCTTCCCGAGCATGTTGTATCTCACCCTCATACCGATGATCAGATCACATGTCTCCTTGAGCTTATTACCCGGTAATACCTCGTCCCGCTGCTTCCCCAGGAGTGTCCTTTTAGGCATCCCCAGCGAAGTCCCTTAGTGGATTATTTTCATCCGGATTTTTATCCGAAGTATCCGTTGTGGATAGTTTTTGCTGTATTGGCATATTCCCCAATACATGCACCTTTGAGTCAGCTCGGGTCTTTCCATTGGATATTTTCCCTTTGGAATTATGTTCCCCAAGCGTTGAGTCGTGACCTGCTCACGCATTTTATTCCCTCTCCTATCCCCATAAGAGTCCCCAGAGTCTCTGTCCCATTGAGTGTATTTCTCATATGGATTGTCAGTTTCTCCGGATGTCTTTTCTTCTTTGTGGACATATATCCCCACAGAGTTCGTACTATTTGCATACATACATTTGCATCATGAGGCCTCTTAGGGACCAAAATTTGTCTCTTTGTTATTATTTAAGCCCATTCTACCTCGTAGAGACGAAGATTTTAACCTTCACTTCTCCGGCTAGAATAACCTTAAATAGGGGCATCTGTAAGACCCCAATTTTGACCCTAAGATCCCTCATGGCATCATAACATTGCATTTGCATAGCCTCAAGGATCATGAGCATCTTGGTTCCCTTTTCCTTTAGGTGGGACTCCTTGTGATTGGTTTGAGATCACCAAGCAGGCTTGAATTATACATCATTGTTTCTCTTACTTTTGTTTACTAAAAAAAACGAAAAAAAAAACGAAAATAAATAAATAAATAATAATAATAATAATAATAAATAAATAAATAAAATATAACAAAAAAAATTTGGACTTGGGCCTCTCTCGTTTGAGCCCACAGGTCCACAAAAACCAGGTTATAAATTCAGAGTTTCAGTGAAACAAAAGGACATGCCATTCCTATTACCCTGGCAGGAAAAAGAAAGTGAGAGAAGAGCTAACAGAGTTCAGAGAAACCTCCAGAGGCTGAAGGGAACTCATCGGCAAAGATCCAATTCCCTCTCATATAAACCCTCAGATTGCTCTGCAAACCTCACGGGTGCAACTCAATTTCAATCGATCCTCCCTAATCAGGTATGCCCTATTTCCACTACTTTATACTTTCAACCTGAAATTTTTTGATACCCTTTTAATGTATGTGTTTGACAAGAGGTTTAGGCCTCCTGCCCTTGGTTGCTTTTTGTGAGCTTTTTTGTGAATTTTAATGGCATGATTCATGTGGTTACATTTTGATTTGGGGGCAACTCTTGATCACCCTATCTTGTTTCTCTAACCTATTTGTTGAGTTTTTTTGTGAGGGCTCACATGACTCTTGCAGAGATGGCCTGGAGTTCCACTTTATTTGTGGGATACCCCCTGGAGGCTTATTCCGATTACCTGTGCTTAATGGCTTGAGATATTTGTTTGTGACTGCTTATTCCAAAGGATGGGAGCTACTTGGATCATCAATATGGTCTCAAGAGGGGAACTCCTAATGTGGTTTTATTTTCTTTTCCCTTATCTCTTGTATGTTTAGGAATTTAACCCTTTTTTCCCCATTCTAACCCATGCCAAAACTTTTTGTGCAAACAATAACTTTTGTTTTCAACATTAGAAACCTAAGCCTTATGCTTTTGATTTTCAAAACTTATTTTTCATAACACTTATTCTGAATTGAACCTTTTAATCCACTTTAACCATATTTTTGTAAATTCTTTTAATTGGTAAATATAACCCATTCAAATACTTTTTGTGGTTTCAATGGCCACCTTCTTAATCAAACCCTTCTTTTATAACCATTAGCTATTAGGTTTGAGTTATCCTTGAGGTAGATATAATACTCACCTTTATCCTTAGTGATGGACAATGAGTCTTCCATGCTTATTATAGGGTTAACCCCTCACTAGCATGTTGAAGTTATCCTCACATGGTGGATTTATGGTTTTAGGTTGAGTTTTCTGCCTTTGATAACAAAAGACCTTAAGGTTTTTGGACCAATCAATTCACCAACTTTTTTTTGAATTTTTTTACCCCGAACTACGAGGTTTTGATCCTAATCTTTTTTTAAGATGGTACGTAGGCAATGGGTTCATCCATTCAAACACAAAATGTAAATAAATTTGTATATTCTTTTCTCATCCCTTCAATCATGTTTGCACAAATAAATTTTCACAAAAAAAAACAATAACCTTACAACAAATGTGAAAAGGGCTCCCTAGGAGTACCTAGGATGCTTTGGGTGCCTAACACCTTCCCATTGCATAACCAACCCCCTTATCCAGATCTCTGACATTTTTACTAGTTTTTGATTCGATAAAACTTTTAGGTTTTTGTTCGCTTTCTAACCATTCCTTTGGATAAATAGAAGTGCGGTGGCGACTCGACTTGTATGATTTACCTTGGATTTAGTCAATATCTCTAATGGTAACGAATACCCCGCTACATTATCAAACTAGTCTCCAAAGAGGGGGGCAAATTTTGAGGTGTTACAAAACCCTAAATTTGTTTTCCTTGCTTATCTTCTTATTAACGACAGCTAATCATCCCTTATTGGAAAATAGACCATTCTGGTTTTAAATCAAATTACTTCTTGAATAGCGCATTCAATCTCCACATAATCACACACAGATTTGCATGAAAAACGCAATCTTAAGATACATAACATTCAAACTGAATGTTCTGTATAAACATGTCTTAACATCGGGTCTGACATCTTAGCTAAATCCTGCACAACCATATTTAAATATTCTGCATGAAACTGATATCACATGTCAAGACAACACGCGTGACAACTTGTGATAACTCTAGGTTTTACCAAAATTTATGCCAACACATAGAACCGACAAACTCCCCTTTTGGCAAATTTTGGCTAGAACATACATCAGATCAAACGTTCCACAAGAAAATAATCACAGTATCAGTTCAGCAGCAGAAGTAAACATACACACGTTACTAGCAAGAATAACAACTAGTAAACACATAGTAAACACACATGCGCTTGTGCTCAGAACACACCACCTCCCCCTTCAGCTAGCACTAGTCTGCTTTACACAGACAGAACACTTCCCCACCCAACATCATCTCCAACATCATCTGTAACATCATTTATAACATCATCTATAGCATAACATATCTCTACTTCTACCCCTTTTTAGCCAAAAGAGACCAAAGAGACAAAATAAATGTTTATTCAGTCAAAATCAGAATGTCAAAAGTTTAGTGTTACAGGACCAAGTACATACACAACTTTAAACAAGCTGAGATACAATCCAACAAGTCAAACCAGAAAATCCAGAAAAATAAACATCAAAGCAGCAGAACATAACTGCCAAAATCCAGAACATCCATCAACACAGCAAAAAAAACATCATCACATGAATGGGGGCCAAATCCAAAGGAGCTAATCAGAGGAGCTTGAGCTTGCAGCTTCATCGGCATCAGAAACAGAATTGCCACTTGTCTCATCATTAGTTGCAGACCTCTCACTAGAGGTTTGGGCTTCAGCTTCCTTAGCCTGTTCAATATTCTCACCTTCAGCTCGCTCCAAGCTTGCAATCAGGGCTTCCAACGATTCTTTCCTAGTTGTTCCTAGTCAAATTTTAGTTTGGTTCCAACAGCAAAGATAAATCTTCCAAGGGTATTAGAAATTGTGGAAATGTGGTTGGTAGACACCCAATTTGCAGATCCTATTTTATGCAATATGGCATACTTAACAGTCAGTTTCCCAGCAGGAAGATGCTTTTTAATAGGCCACTCTTTCACCTGCCTTGCTGTAATTTCTCTACAGACCTCATTGTCTGTAGCTTCCAATTCACCTGCACCCTCTATACTTCTTCCCAGAAACTTGTTAATGACAGTGGGAGAAAATGTGATACACTTACCTCTCACAAATACTTTGCAAAACTCCTTGTTGTTTTTATCAACAATATCTTAAAGAATGTTGACAATGAATTCCTTAACCAATCCCTCATAGCACTGAGATAACCCAGCCACAGTCTTCATTAACCCATCATTCTTTATTAGGTTCATGACCTCTTTGACTTCAACAACATCCTTTCCTAACTCTCTTTCTCTACAGCCACCCTTCTTTGAATCACAAACTTCCATTTGGCAACTCCATCTTCAAGATGGAAAGAGATATTATCCAAATGTACAGCAACAACTTTCACAGGGGACTTCCTCACAATGGTCCTCTTCATATGGGAGATGTCAGGGACATCTTCCTCAACATCTTCATCAGACTCAGAAACTTCTCTAACCTTCCTTTTCTTCACATCAACTTTACTTCAATATTTGGAAGGACCTACACCAACAGTCTTCTTCGCTGTTTTAGCTGACATCATTTCAGCCACAGATCTACCTTTTCTAGTCTTCATACGCTTAGCCACACTAGGCTTCAAGTGATGAAGTAAGTTATCATCTTGATTATCAGACCTATCATCCTCTAGGTCAATCACATTGTTTGCAGAATCATGCTTCTCAGAACGGGAAGCATTGGCAGTTGTAGATGCCACAGGTTTTCTTTTACCAGACACAGTTTGCCCTAGAGAGCATAAACCTTCAGCAGCCATGTCCTTCTCAGATCTAGAGGAATCGTCATCCTTCTCACTATGAGGTTCAACCTCAGGAGAGGGGTACATTCTAGACAGAGGAGTAGAGACTCCCTTCATAGAATGTCCTTCATTAAGGATTCTAGTGACTAGGTTTCTTATGACACGATCAGTGTGGTGCATATCTTCCTTAGAACTAGTGGCATGAGTTGAGCTAGAAAGGATACTAGAGTTGTTACCTTGATTGGGGCATGCAGAAGCTGATGCATCCATGGGATGGTTTAAATCAAGGGCTTTGCCTGGAATAACAGACAGAGGGACCACATCCAAAATTTCACCATCGAGAAAGTCCATGGAAGGAGTGTTATCCTTGTGAGTAGGCTTAGTAGTTTTTGAACCAGATGGAGTTTGATGTTGTGACATCTTGTTGTTTTTGTGGAAAAATTTCAGTTGCCCTAGAAGAGGAGTTTAAGGAAGAAGCAGGGAGTTGGAAATGTTTGAGTAGGTAGTGAGGTTGTGTGTGAAAAGGTAATAGATGGTATTTCCAAGACTAGGTGATGATTTACCATAAAAGGGGCGCTTTATTTCAAGAAAGCAGACAATAATTTGATTACCTTTTCCACTCCATATTAATTGCTACAAATTTTTATAAATACAAATCCCTAATTTCCCTCTTAGGAATTCAAATTGATTTGCATCCAAGGCCTTTGTAAAAATATCAGCTAACTGCATCGCAGTAGCAACATGCTCTAGGGCTACAATTTTATCCTGCACGAGTTCTCTAATAAAATGGTGACGGATATCAATATGTTTTGTCCTGCTGCGCTGAATAGGATTCTTAGAAATGTTTATAGCATTCAGGTTGTCACAGTATAATGTCGTGACATCTTGCGTGACATTGTATTCAGTCAGCATTTGTTTCATCCACACCAGTTGAGAGCAACTACTTCCAGCTGCTATGTATTCAGCTTCAGCAGTGGACAGAGACACACAATTTTGTTTCTTACTAAACCAAGATATTAAGTTGTTCCCCAAGAATAAGCATCCTCCTGATGTGCTTTTCCTATCATCAGCACTTCCAGCCCAATCAACATCATAATATCCAGACATCACAGATTCAGATCCATGAGTGTATAGCATCCCATAGTCACTAGTGCCATTGACATATTTCAGGATCCTTTTCACTTGGTTTATGTGACTCACCTTTGGTTCATCTTGATATCTAGCACATACACCTACAGAAAAAGCAATGTCATGTCTGCTTGTTGTGAGATATAGCAGACTCCCTATCATGCTTCTGTAGTGACTTTGATCCACACTGACACCATTTTCATCTTTAGACACTTTTAGATGAGTAGGAGCAGGTGTCCTTTTGTGGCTTGCATTCTCCATGCCAAACTTCTTAACAATATTTTTGGCATATTTTCTTTGAGATAGAAATATAGAATCTTCCATCTGCTTGACTTGTAGACCAAGAAAATAGGTTAGTTCTCCAACAAGGCTCATTTCAAATTCAGACTGCATTTGTTCAACAAAATGTTGAACCATCTTATTTGACATCCCACCAAACACAATATCATCCACATATATCTGAGCCACCATGAGTTTTCCTCCATCATTTTTGACAAACAAAGTCTTATCAATGCATCCCTTCCTGTATCCATTGTCAATGAGAAACATTGTGAGTCTATCATACCAAGCTCTAGGAGCTTGTTTCAACCCATATAGGGCTTTTCTCAACTTATACACATGCTTTGGAAGATTTGGGTCTGTGAACCCTTTAGGTTGTTCAACATACGCTTCCTCATTTAAGTAGACATTTAAGAAGGCACTTTTCACATCCATTTGGAACAGTTTAAACTTCAGAATACATGGCACTCCGAGCAGTAATCTAATGGACTCCATGTGAGCTACAGGGGCAAATGTTTCATCAAAGTTAACTCCTTCAACTTGAGTGTATCCTTGTGCTACCAATATTTCTTTATTTTTAGTAACCACACCTTTCTCATCAGATTTATTCTTGTAAACCCACTTTGTTCCAATAACATTTATTCCTTCAGGTCTTGGAACCAATTCCCCCACTTCATTTCTCTTGAATTGGCCTAACTCTTCCTGCATGGCATTGATCCAGAACTCATCAGTTAAGGCTTCTTTGACATTCTTTGGCTCAATCTTGGACACAAAACAGGCATGTGAGATCACTTCCCTTGATCTAGTGGTGACCCCTCTATTTGGGTCTCCTATAATGAGATCTTTCGGATAATCCTTCTGAATTCTGATAGAGGGTCCCTTATTAATTTTATCAGCTTCAGGTTCAGCTTGAGTGAACTCACTCTCATTACTGCTGTCCAGGAGATCAACTGGGGCATCATTCAGAGATGTTTCAACATCGTCTGTGACATCAGTCTCTTGATCATCAACAACAACATTAATAGATCCCATCATAACTTTTATTCTGGAATTAAAGACCCTAAACGCTCTACTATTTGTTGAGTAGCCCAGAAATATTCCTTCATCACTCTTGGGGTCCATTTTCCTTCTTTGTTCACGACCAGCCAGGATATAACATTTACTACCAAACACATGGAAGTATTTGATAGTAGGTCTTCTTCCCTTCCAGACTTCATATAAAGTGGTTGGGGTCCCTTTCTTCAAGGTTACTCTGTTGTGAACATAGCAGGCCGTGTTCATAGCTTCAGCCCAGAAGTGGTAAGGAAACTTCTTAGCATGAATCATAGCTCTAGCAGATTCTTGGAGAGTTCTACTTTTCCTTTCTACCACACCATTTTGCTGAGGGGCAATGGGAGATGAGAACTCATGACCAATTCCTTCAGAAGAACAGAATTCAGCAAATTTACTGTTCTCAAATTCTTTCCCATGATCACTTCTGATTCTGATAATCTGACTCTCTCTTTCTCTTTGAAGTCTTAGGCAAAGATCTTTGAACACCTCAAACACATCAGATTTTTCCCTTGTAAAATTTACCCAGGTATATTTGGAGAAGTCCTCCACCACAACATAAGCATACCTTTTCCCACTAAGACTTTCCACCTGCATAGGTCCCATTAAGTCCATGTGGAGAAGTTCCAGCACTCTAGATGTGGTGTCATGTTTGATCTTCTGATGTGACATCTTTGTCTGCTTTCCAATCTGACACTCACCACAAACTCTTCCTTCATCAATCTTTAATTTTGGGATTCCTCTAACAGCTTCAACAGATATAATCCTTTTCATTCCTTTAAGATGCATATGACCTAGTTTTTGATGTCATAGTTTCACTTCTTCTTCTCTAGCTAGAGTACACATTGATGAATAACTAGTTTCTTGAGAATTCCACATATAGCAGTTGTCCTTAAACCTGACTCCTTTCATGATCACCTCATTTTTTCCATTAGTAATCAAACATTCAATTTTTGTGAAGTTCACATTTAGACCTTGGTCACATAGTTGACTGATGCTGATCAGGTTTGCAGTCAATCCTTTAACAAGCAACACATTATCAAGGTTAGGGACTCCAGGACAGTTTAGATTTCCAATCCCCTTGATTTCACCCTTTGCTCCATCGCCAAAAGTCACATAGCTGGTGGCATGAGGTTGAAGGTCAATTAACAGGTTTTTGCTTCCAGTCATGTGTACTGTCAAAATACCAGTCTTCTTTGGCTGAAACTCTGAAGGAAGTGTGAGCTATCAAGTTAGTAGCACCACCTCTAGGAACCCACTGTTTTCTATTAACATGGATGTGGTGTTTGGGTCTAGGTTGATGATGAGTAGGACTAGGATAGCCATACAACTTAAAGTATAATGGTTTTATATAGCCAAATTTCCCACAATAATGACATCTCCATCTTTGGTGTTTCCGTTTATGTTGTCTTTCCTTGTGATGTTGAAACACCTGATGTGACATCTTTGGTTTGCTACCAGTGTGACTACACTCAGGAGTGGATTCATTGAATCCAAGGCCAGACTTGTCTCCTGCCATCTTTCTAGTCTAGAGGATTTTGTCTAAGGTGTCAGATCCACTGTTTAGCATTCTGATATACTTTGTCATCTCATCCAGTTTGGAGTTCAGGAACACGACTTCGATCTTCAACTTAGAAATGGTTTCTAAGTGTTCTGTCTTCTCATCCTCTAGTTGGGTTATCAATTTCTTCTGATTCTCCACTTGTTGACACACTTCTTCAATTCTGTAACACAACTTTCTGTAGGTAGTATCTAATTCATCAAAGGTTACTTCATCATCACTTGAGTCTTCATCAGAACCCCATCTTCCAGTCAAGGCAGTCACAAGATTGGCAGACTCTCCTTCTGTTTCACTTTCATCAGACCAAGTAGCAGCAAGACTCTTCTTCTGTTTCTTGAGGTAGGTCCCACATTCAGCTCTAATGTGTCCATACCCTTCACATTCATGGCACCGAATTCCTTTTCCCTGTTTGGATTTTTCCTTAAATTTTGTTCTTCTTCCAGCATCATTGGACCTACTGATGTCAAATGAGTTGTTCTTGACATTAGACTTTGACCTTACATCCATCCTCTTCAGGAGTTTGTTGACTTGTCTTCCCAGTAATGCTACATCATTTGCCAAATCTTCATCAGTATCCTGACCACTGTCTTCCTCTTCCTCTTCAGTGTTTGACATAAATGCTATGCTTTTGGCTTTCTTTTCAGATCCATCACTCATCCCCAACTCGAATGTTTGGAGGGATCCAATTAGCTCATCCACTCTCATATTACAGATGTCTTGAGATTCTTCTATGGTTGTCACTTTCATGGCAAATCTCTTGGGAAGTGACCTGAGAATTTTCCTCACAAGTTTTTCATCTGACATCTTCTTACCCAGGGCTCCTGAGGCATTAGCAATTTCAAGGATATTCATATGGAAGTCATGAATACTTTCATCTTCTTTCATCCTCAAATTCTCTACCTTAGTAGTAAGCATCTGCAATCTAGACATCGTCACTCTAGAGGTACCTTCATGAGTGGTTTTGAGAATATTCCAAGCATCTTTAGCCATCTTACAGTTGTTCACCAGTCTGAAGATGTTCTTATCAACCCCATTGAATATAGCATTAAATGCTTTAGAGTTTCCAAGAGCTAGTTCATCCTCCTCCTTGGTCCATTCTTCCTCATCCTTCTTATCAGTTGTAACTTCTCCTTCCTTAGTAATGAAGGGATGTTCCCAGCCTGTTAGAACAGCCTTCCAAGCCTTATTATCCAAAGATTTCAAGAAGGCTACCATTCGAGGTTTCCAGTAGTCATAGTCAGATCCATCCAGAATTGGTGGTCTGTGAACAGATCCTCCGTATCTATCCATAGTACCAGAAAGTAACGTCCCAAGATCTCACCTAGAACCAGAGTAGGATGCCTGCTCTGATACCAATTGAAATTCTGATATCAGATATGAGATGTCTAAGGTAATGTCACGACACTAATATCTGAACAACAACTAAAATATAAAAAGGATAAAAGACAAAGAAACAATAGAAAAAGTGACACAAGCAATTGTTAACCCAGTTTGGTGCAAACTCACCTACGTATGGGGGCTACCAAGCCAGGAAGGAAATCCACTAAACAGAATTAGTTCAAAGACTCTCAGTAAACAACTTCAAGTTACAGTCTTTTCACCTAATCTCTACCTGTGTGACTTCTATCTAAGAACTCTTAGATATGAGACCCTACTCACTCCCCCTCAATCACAACAATGATATAAAAACAAATATTACAAAGAAAGAAGACACTCTTCAAGAACACATACTTGATCTTACTTAAAAGCTTCAGCCAAGTAAACACACACTCGTGCTTCAAAGCTTAGAGTGGACAAATTACAACACAAAAGTCAGTCCAATTCAATTATCAATAAGATGAATGAATGGCTCACAATACACAAGCTCACATAAGATTAAAACCTTGTAACTCTCTCACTATTTCGTTTATTTTTCTTGTGTGTTAAAACTAGGTTTTACATGGCCTTTAAATAGAAGCTTTTGAATGGGCCTGGGCATCATGAAACCCTAAATCTATTTTCCTTGCGTATCTTCTTATTAACGACAGTTAATCATCCCTTATTGGAAAATAGATCATTCTGGTTTTAAATCAAATTACTCCTTGAATAGTGCATTCGATCTCCATATAATTACACACAGATTTGCATGAAAAACACAATCTTAAGATACATAACATTCAGACTGAATGTTCTGTATACACATGTTTTAACATCGGGTCTGACATCTTAGCTAAATCCTGCACAACCATATTTAAACATCCTGCAGGAAACTGATATCACATGTCAAGACAACATGCGTGACAACTTGTGATAACTCTAGGTTTTACCAAAATTGATGCCAACACATAGAACCAACATGTTGCGAATTCAAGTAGTTACTAGTGTCTGACACAGTCTTCTTGACCGGCTTGAAGGCATGGAGAGAACTTGCCCCGTGAAACTTGTCTTGCCCCAGTTTGTAGGGTATTTAAAGGAATTATCCTTGAAAGGAAACTTTTAGGAGCGGTCCTTCTGTGGCATGGCCTGAGTTTGTTTCCTCCGATGTCTAAATCTTGCAGTGGTTTTCCCCTGATTAGCCGGTTCTCGAAACGGTTCCCTTTAACCGACTGATCCTTGGGAGTTGGTTTTCCTTGTACTCTTTGGGTAACTTTCCCCTGACTGAGTTTTCGAGGGACTTGCCCCAAACGGACTGAGTATTGAAGTATTTTTCCTCCGTGGTCAACTGTTGCCTGGAGACTTGTCTTATGCTGGTACACTCTTAGGTCAACATAATCATTAAATTTGCCTGCCCCTTGAGCCATAGGATTATGAGGCGGTTTTGATTCGTGTTAGCGCCAACGATCAAGTACCTCTCGAATTGCCCCTTTTTGGAACTTCCTCAATGTCAAGTATTGACTTGCAATTAAGAATTGTTTATTTTAAGAAATGGTGATTTTAATGCAATAATTATGCAAGTTTTGAAAAACAATCATTTGTTTGGGAGTGTTGTGGTAGTGTGTGACGAGTGGACCATGATTCCAAACGCGGTGTTGATTTTAGCAAGCGTGTGAGTGATACAGTGAGAATAGAATATTAGCAAAACTCTAGGAGTCAGTTTACACAACCTCGCTGTAATATACTTTCAGAATAAACCTTACTTCAATTAGGTCTTTTGAAGGTTGTAACGTGGCTTGGTTCACGGTTATTTAAACAAGGATATAAGGCTCAAGTTTGCTATAACCCACCCCTTCTTCATGATGACCTTCAATCCTATGTTCAGTTAATTTGACACACACCTTGAACTTTTATGAGAGTTCAGCAGTGTAAGATCATTTGAAATGATAATCATCTTATTTTGCTCTTCATGGATGTTGGTGACTCTTTGATTTGGGTATGGTGGTCACCGGATCTTGTTTTGTTGAGGACTTTCATTGTCTCTCTTGATTTCCATTTTGATCCCTAACTTTTGCATGGACCGGTTTTTGAAGCTTTAATCCATCGAGATTGCCCCAGTTTTTGCCTAAGTTTCCTTTTAGGGTGTTTGACTTAGCGGGCTCTTTCTTTGATTTTTTTTGGAAAATTGTGATTGCCCAGTCGTTCGTCATTGAAGAACAACCGACATAACTTTTGGATTTTTCAAGGTTCCTTCGACACTTCAGGATATGTGCGAAGAATGACGTGTAGTTGATCCACGTATGGGATATCTTATCTTGTAATTCGAACATGCAGCCAGATTAACTGAACACTACCCTGCCCCAGGTTAAGCGTAAGGGTTTGTAGATCCGAAAGAAACTCCTACTTCTAGGCTCGAAGTGGTTGACTAGGGATTAACTCCTTATCTTTCCAGGGTTTGGGGATTTGAAACAATGCTTGTATATCATCAGCAGGATTTTATCCAAAAGCATACAGTCAATAATTATGAGTATTTTGTTTTCGTCATCCTCCTTCCAATATTTGCTAACAGTAGTGTGATAAAGAAGGTGAAGTGGAAAAGTATGTGTTTGTGCTTTGCAAATGCAATAAATGAGTGAATATGAAAAGATTGATTCAAAACATGTATAATCATCCCATTAATAAGACCAAATACAAATAACAATGTTTAAAGCATATGGTACTTAGACAAACAAGAACAAATTACAAGAATGCGAAACGGTAAAAATGGCATAATGATTGCCTCCATTCAAAGAAACGGGTCTTCCTCTCTTGATTCTTTGTTAGGAATTGTTATGCTCGTTCAGGCCGGTGTGAAGCTTTATCTTTGAACTTCACTCTGCTCCGCATGCGCCGGCATGGGATTTTTTTGCAACATTTGGCCTAACTGGCGTGAAAGAAACTGCCTTACTGTCAATCAGGTCTTGGACTTTGTGTTTGAAGGCCTTACAATTCTCCACTGTGTGCCCTGGGGTACCCATATGATACTCGCAGTGAGCATTGGCGTCATAGCCTGGTGGATAGGGTGGAGTTGCAGGCGTTAGCTCCTTCAAAGTGATTGATCCATACTTTAGCAAGTAGGGAAGGATCTTATTGTACAGTATTGGCAGAGGATCAAAATGTCTTTCTGGCCTCCTTACCCTGTGCTGGTTAGGTTGACATTGTTGTGGAGCCCGTTGCTGTTGATTTTGGTATTGTTGCTGGTAGGTTGGCTACTGATACGGCTGATGATAAGGATGATGATATGGTTGCTGATATGGTGTTGGCGTGACAGCGGAAACCTGATGGTAAGGTATAGGAACATATGGATATGCCCTACGCCCTCTTCCTTCCATTATGGAATTAGTCTGACCTTCTGGCTTCTTTGGGAGGTTGGGATATGATTTCTTCACTCCACTTGAAGCATTGACGGTGCAAGGCAGCTTTCCTTTTCTGATCTGGCTCTCAATTCTTTCTCCAACATAAACAACCTTGGTGAAAGTTGGGAAGCTGGATCCTACCATTTTCTCCATGTATTGGGTATGAAGAGTCCCCATAAACATATCAATTAACTCCTTATCAAGTAGAGGAGGTTGGACACAAGCTGCAAGCTCTCTCCAACACTGGGCGTATTCCTTGAATAACTCGTTGTTTTATTGAGTCATGTCTTGCAGCTATGTGCGATTGGGTGCTAGATCAGTGTTGTATTGATAATGCCTAAGGAAGGTTTCAACGAGGTCTCTCCATGACTAGACCTGTCCTCTCTCTAGCTGCATATACCATTCCAAGGATGCCCCACTAAGGTTATCTTGGAAGTAATGAATCAAGACTTGATCATTGCTGATGTGGGCCGCCATCTTACGACAATAAGCTCTGAGGTGAGTTCTATGGCAGCTGATCCCTTTGTACTTGTCAAAATTTGGGACTTTGAATTTTTGCGGGTTCACCAGACCCGACACTAAGCACATGTCGACGACGTCCAAACCGGGAGTAGTGTGAACCTTCAAGGACTTGAATTTCTCTTCCAAAGCATGGAGTCTCTCAACAGTTGGGTCTAGGATACCTCCAACAACAGGTTTGACGGGTTGTGGCATGAAGAAAGCGTCATACTGATCTTCATCACCCATCATGGATCCATGTCGAGCAGATGCAGCAGAATGTTCATGAGGGTTCATATTGACCATTGGAATAGGAATAGGGATTGGTCCTCCTCTAGGATGGACAGGGTTACCATAAAGGTTAGTTACTCCAGGGATGCTAAGCGATGGCGATCCAAACTGAGCAGCAACTCTTCTGGCTTCGGCACTAGTCTCAGCATCCTTTTCCTTCTGGGCTAAGAGCAACATGGTCTCAAGCAAACGATCCATCTTTACCTACATGGAGTCAATGTTTGTCCTCATCGAAACTTGGTTTGCTTCAAGTTGTTCCATCTTGTAGTTGCAGCGTGTCTCGTACCATGGTCGAGTAGTCAGCGTTACTGGACAAAGGGTAGAATATGGTGTAAGTTTTTGTTTCTGGAAGATGATATGCAATGCATGCTGATGATATGCAAATGCATGAATTTTTCCATGCTTTTCGCAAAGGGATACAAATACTCATGATCATTCATACGTCGGGCACGTTAGGATAATGAGAAGAAGCATGGGTTTTTCTGATTATTAGAAACCCCAAAGATAGGTTCTAAAGTTTGTGTTTTCAAGGAAGGAACTTAGAATCACGGATCATGTTCAAAACTTCCTCGCAATGGTGGGCTGGCCACATCGTGATGAGAGTTTTGCACTGATCTAATCTAAGTGGGATTCTCGTATTGTTCGAACAGGGTGTAGACCCTTCGGTTCAATACTACACAACCGCCAATCATGAAAACAAAACTTGGGTTTAAGGCGAGGTTCCTAGAGTCACGGGTCGTATTTAGAATTTCCCCATAATAATGGGCTAGCCATATTGTGATGGAGATCCCAAATAGATCTACTCTAGGTGGAGTCTTCGCATTGTTCCAATGAGGTGTATACGCCTCGGTTCAATAATACACAACTCCGGGTTCTAAGTTCTTCTCAAAGCTCGGGTATGAAGCTTATCTCAGAGCATACATCAAGCCCGATATCATAGCATCAAGACAAATCACACACAACACAAACAATCATAATAAGATACAGAGAAACAACATGGAAGAAAGGAATATCTTTTAACATTCATAGTAATTTGTACTAAATTAGGTTTGACTCTCTCTTGCTAGGAGCAGGGTCCCCAGCAGAGTCTCCATCTGTCGCACCTCGAAAAATGCAATTCCTCGCGATGGTTGCAGAAAAAATATGTTCGAACAGAGTCGCCACCGAACTTTATTTATCCCAATGAAGGGATATGAAAATATCGATGAAACCTTTCAAAAATAGAATAATGGTCGTTGCAACCATATTCAAGTTCGAGAGTTGATTATGCAAGGGGAAGGTATTAGCACCCCTCACGTCCGTTGTACATCAACGGGAACCTTTTAGTCTAATTTGCTATTTGAACGTTAGTTGAATGTTATTTTCTTTCTTCGAGTGATAAAACATTGAAAAGAGATGGATGGAAACTTCAGAAGGGGGAAGAGGGAGGTTTTTTATTAGTGTGCTCGCCAAGATCTCGCAATCTCGTGCCTACGTATCCTTATGGTGCAATAAGGAAATCAGAGCATTCGTAGTTCGGGAAACTACAGTTGGTTGGTGTTTTTTAATGAACAACTGCGTAGATTGCATTCTAAAGGCTAAACGTTGGCTTGTCTACTCTCGGCGGAGGCTTAAGCACTAGTTTGTTGTGCGCATTAGAAAGGATTAAACAGTGTTATTTTGAAAAGAGTTTTGGTCACGTGGGGTGACAAGTTGAATTAATATGTTAAATGTTTTGTTTGATTGGTTTCGATCGCACAGAGGCGAGAAATTAGGTTTAGTATGTTTAAGATATTTTGAGGAATGACGAAATATTAAGCGATGTGGTGCACACCAATCGTTCCATTCTTTCGAGGAATAGTAAGGCGAGCGCCTTCTACCCCCTTTTCGTTCGAATTATTATTGAAAGTTTGTTTGCGGAATTTGAATATGCACGGTAGTGAGGCGTGCGCCTCCCACTTGCTTATTCAAGGAACAATGAGGCATGTGCCACTCATTCCTTTATCCAATGTTCATTTAGCGTGTTTTTAATTGGAAATCGATAATCTGAGTAATATGGCGAGCGTCAATCATTTGATTATTCGAGAGATGGT
This sequence comes from Lathyrus oleraceus, assembly GCF_024323335.1. NCBI lineage: Eukaryota > Viridiplantae > Streptophyta > Magnoliopsida > Fabales > Fabaceae > Lathyrus > Lathyrus oleraceus. The sequence continues at coordinate 465,382,474 of NC_066584.1, read as the reverse complement.
GAGGCGAACGCCTCCCATTCTTCTTCATCCAAAGTTTAAATTGTTAAAATAAAGTATTTTAGAAATTATATTTGATTTGGAAAAATAACTTGAATTTGTATAATTGTGGTTTTAATTCAGAAAAATAATTTGAATTTAGAAATTATATTTGATTTAGAAAAGTGATTTGAGTTTGTACGATTGCAGCTTTAATCGGAAATCGATAATTTGAGCAATATGGTGAGCGTCAATCATTCAATTATTCGAGAGATGGTGAAGTGAACGCCTCTCATCCTTTTATTATCCGATATTTAGAATTAAAAGATTTTAGAATTTGTATTAATTTGAAAGAAATGATTCGAGGTTTTAATCGGATGACAAGGATTCGAGCAATATGATGTGCGTCAATCGTTCGAGTACTTGAGAAATGATGAAGCGAACGCTCACTATACTCCTTTTCATCCAAAGTTTTTTTTTAATTTATAAAAGAATATTCTTGAGAAGTTACATTTGATACATAAAAGTGATTTAAATTGGTATGATTGAAGCTTTAATCGGGTGACAAGAATTTGAGTAATATGGTGTGCGCCAATCATTCGAATACTTGAGAAATAGTGAAGCGAACGCTTCCTATATCCTTTTCATCCCAAGTTAACGTTAAAAGAGAAAATTAAATTGCTTAGAAAATGGTTTGAATTTGTTACGGAATGTTAGTAAAAATTATTTACATGTGAGGTTGATGGCGATGCTAAAAGCAATCGACTTACAAAAGTGTTTTGAAAATAGAGGCTCGACATTGAATCGAGAATTGTGGGATTTTAGTGGTTTATTATGGTTTTGACTTGATGATATTGGAATAGAATCGAATTCATATTATGAAATAATGGTGGGCGAAATCGATCAAGATTTAATAATCGAAATTAGTTCATTAAAAATTGGTTAAATCGATTAATTAAATTAATTAAGACTAATTATCAAAATTATTTAATTTAATCAAACAATTAAGTTAATTAAAGTTAATTAATCAAAATTAAATAATTAAGCAAAGTTTAATTAACCATTCAATTTATTTAAAAGAGAAAGAAGTGAGTGACAATATCGATTTAATCGGTATGAGTTGACGAAGATGTGCTCAAAACCGGTTTGCGCGCAATGACAACATGATTAATGTCACACGCAAATTCAAAACGCGGTGAAATGGTCGAACCCGCAGATTATAATCTCGGTTTATTGTAACGAAATCCAAACAGTCATTGCCATAATATTTATTTACAACAAATACAAATTTTTTAATATATGGGGAGGTACATGCACGGGGGACATGATAAATGAACACAATGGGCTTAACAAACACAATAAAACCCCAATACTTATTCCTACAATAATCATGAAAAAGAAGTAAAATAGAAATTTAGCATAAAACAAAGTAAAAATAAAAATAAACCATTTCTAATGGGATCTCAGCGCTCCAATTAGCTTGTCTTCTAAAAATCAACAAATATTTTGAAATTCCACTACAGTAATGCGACACTGAAAACAGAAATGAAAAAAAAAGCAAAAGTTTCCTATTTCTCTCAATATGCAGAAGAATCAACAATCTCAAATCCAAACATAAAACCTTATCACAAGTTAGATTTTAGTCCATATTACACAACTCAATGAACAACATCAAAGATAGTTTCTCTCATTCAATAAACAAACTAAAAGACCATTTAATAACATAATACACAATCTCAAATATAATTCCTCAAAATAATAAACAATGTCAAAGAGGGTGAGAAGAAAACAATATAGTGTTTGATTGAAAACTTAGCTATACGATTGTGAGTGATGGTGAGTTGGTGTCGTTGTGAGTCATGATGTTGAAATGTGATAGAGGTGATGTTGCTTCACGGCGGTTTTGTCGGTGTTGTTAATGGTGGTGGACACGGTGTAAGGTTAAAGGGAGGTTGAAGAAGGGGTTGAGCAGTTAGGTTGAGTGGTGGTGCGGACGTGAATGGAAGGAGGGTTCGACGGCAAAGGGGGAAGGCGATGAAGGTGGTTATTATGGTGGAGGAAGTGTGGGAAGTTGTTTTGCCGATGATATGTGATTATTACGCGAGATTGAAGGTGGTTGGGTGAATACAGAGTCTTTTTCGGAAGATTGAGAGTGAAGAGATGAGGTGACAATGGAGGTTTTGATGGTGGTAGAGAATCGATTCGTGAGTGTGAGATGTGAAGAGGAAAATCATGTCGGTTATGTGGTGGAGGCTGAACGACAGAGGGTGTTTTCAGAAGAGTTGAGGAAGAAGAGAAACCTCTTTTAATTTTTCCTCTTCTTTTCATTTTCTTTTTTTTTTGGTTTTTGGGAGAGAGAGAGAGAGTGTGATTGAGGGGTTGGTTTTGGTTGGTTGGTGGAGAAGGTTCCAAGATGACCAAGGGGTTTCTCTCACTTTCCTCTTTTTATTTCGTTTTTCCTTTTATTTTATTTTTGGAGAGAGAGCGTTGTTGTGTGGAGAGTGGTCTCTCTTCAAGGATAAATAATAAGTTTTTGAGGATACTTTTTCTTATTATTTCTTCTAGATCCTCTTTTTCACCTCTGTCAGAAAACGTGGTGCCCCTTTCCACCTTCTCCGTCAGTTTTGTCCTTTTGTCAAAGAGGATCCGAAGGAATCTAGTGGTCCCTGGATATCACCAAAATGTGTGGATAAGAATGAATACGTGGCCCCTAGAAATTGGAGGAAGAGAGATTTTTTTAATTGCTATTTGTCATTATGAATAACGTGTGAATTCCTCATGTGGAGTGCTTGCCACACTCTCAATGAAGCTTAATTCTCTTGATTTTGTTATTTGATTATTTACACTAGAAATATTTGATTGGATGAATTTAAAATTGACAAGGATTGCTAATGAGAACCATTGATTAATTTGAATCGACAATCCTGATTAACCCAAAGAAGCACAAGCAATTTTAAAATGTCAAATGTGTCTCTTCTAGATGATTTAATCGACTTAAAACAATTTAAACCAATCAAATAAAATAAAATTCATATCTTTCTAAATACACATGGTAAAAATAAAATGAGAATATGGAAAATTCTATTTTATTATCCCAATTAATTTGATGAAAGAATAAAAATAAAATGACCAAAAATGAACAAAAGTCGGAGAAAAATTTGCTCGAAAAATTAAATCAGACGCACTAAAATGATCAGCATAAAATATACTTATTGAAAAAATACAGTGTTTCTTTAAGTTTTGAAATAAATTTTCACCGGTTAAAAGGCTCAGGCGGATTAAAATGCAGCTGAAGAAGTTGTCGAAAAATATAACAAGCATACTCGATTAAACTACGTGAACCGTAGATTAATAATACTGGCATCTGCAATTTTAATTTAAAACTTTTTACCCACTGATTTTGCACGTACTTAAGAAATGGTTTAACCGATTTGTCTGTATACTCAAGAATTTATTCCGACTGACATTTTAGGTATTATTCATAATGAAATGTCTACCATGCTATGCATATGATGCAAATTGAAAAATGAAATCAAACTATGAAAAATTTAGAATGCTTGGACAAAATCGGGGTATGACACTATGTGATTATGAGAAGTATTTGAAGGGCTAAAAAAATTTAAAACAGTGCAAAGTATAAGTTATATGGATACTGTAGCCACTTTGCACTCTTCAACAACATCAACCCTTGGCTTATCAACATTCACTCTGATCTACACAACAAAAGTAATATCGCTATGTGATTAGTAGAAATATTTGAATGGCTAAAATCATTTGGACTAATTGCAAAGATAATTGGTGACAATACCTGCAACAACTATGAATCTTTTGGCGATTGAGAAGTTGTCGTCTTTGCTTCAAAAGCGTAGAAGGATCACAAACAGTTTGACGAAACAAATTCAGTAATCATCATAAAAAAAGTGCATTCATAATAAAATAGGATATATAATACCTGATTATGTTCCCCCATGGAGACTTAATATTTTTGATGAAAGTCTCATCTTGAAGAATCATCGCAATAAAGCAATTTCCCCATCACGGCTGCCACTTAACTTTAAAGGCCATCTCTAAACCCAACATTACATCAAGCGCCAATGGGAACTCCAAGGGATCAGTAATTCCAGCGTACATTAGAAAATGTTATTATTAGCAATAAGAAAAGTATCTAAGGCCATTATTAAGAATTTAAATTTAAACATGAGATTAAACTTTTATCATTGTATCACGCATTTGAGCAACAGATATTCCCAACAGCTACGAGCATTCCCTGTCCCAAAAAACAAATTTACAATATTTCCCAGAATGTGTAACTTTAATTTCTATCTTGTATCTAATGTAGCATAACTAACTGAGTTAAGAGCCGGTAGCATAGAAATCAATTGAATACAATGTTTTATTGAGACTACGGAATGTCCTTGAATGGTACCTAAAAATCTCAGTCTCTGTAGAATGTCCACTTTTACACATGAAAGGAGCCTTGTCACCATGATAAACCTTTGGACACTCTAGGCAAGCCTAATAATATCAACCTTACTTTGATTTAATTAGTTTTTTGGTAGTAGCCACAGTTGCACATAAGGTAATCTGTGTTTATTTGACAACAATAACACTTGTGAATGTTGATAAACAATATAAGTCTAACAAAATTTCTAACTTCATGCAGATAATAGTAAGAAGTAATTTATACATCACTAAGTTTACAAATTTCATTGAGAGGCAGCACAATCGCCTTCGAAAGAAGTTTTTGAAAAGGAGTTGTTGGGAACTGTCAGAGTTTTGGGAACACTGAAGACATTAGTCCCGACATGTTAACCACGAAGTCCTTAGGGACGCTACATCAAAAGTGAACAAACAAAGTAAAAAACAGGAAATAGAAATACGAAGAAGCAGTTTGCACGATGAAACTTCAACATGTGTTGTAGATGCAACCTCTTAATAAAGCTATTGATTGGAGGAATATCAGCTTTGATAGACAATTTAGTTATATTGTAAGTGTTAGTAACAGAAAGTGGATACTTGCCTGCATCACGGAAGACATAATCAAAACTGAGTATCCAAGCTTTTAAAAACATGTTACTAAATATGTTAAAGTAATCACAGAACAAATAACCTTCTTCCTTCACTTTTGCATACTGGAGCAAAACGACGGTTAGTCCAGATGTATTAACTTGGTCCTGGTTGAATTTTCTGAATTGGGCAGCATAGGTCTCCCGAAGAGTACAGTTCGTTGTGTTGTTTCTATAAAAAGTGTTAGAAAAGTTATAACATTCTAACATCAAAGGAAGAAACAGGGGATGCATAATATATCAGAATTGGATAATCATAAAACCTACGCATTGGTCCTGAGGATAAAATTGACCTGTTATTTCCTTCCACTTGTATGGGCTTGCGTAAATCCTATAGTATCTCCCATTCCCATGATATCTGGAAAAAAATATGAGAATTAATTGGTATAAAAAAAGAGTGAAAAAAATGGATGCTCGCATAATCAAACTTTGTAACCTATGAGCATATCCTTCTTGAAACGACCGCTTATTATATCAGCAAAACTGGTGAAGCAGGTTGTCTTGGGTGGAATGTCGTGCTTGTCAACATCCCTAACGAAGGTTCCTCCAGTGAACTTCACCATGTACTTATGGGAGGAAGCCTTGAAGACTAAATCATTAGCCACAACTTGAAAGTTTTATATGGTATATGTGTGGTCCATCTTTAACACGGAATCGAAAGACAGGCAGTGGCGGAACTGAGGGGGGACGTGGGAAGGTCACGGCCACCCCTCAACTTTTTATTTTTTTTTAATTCATATATATTAAATTACTAAAACATCCTTATTTTAAATTAAAATTATTATTTTTTTCATTCAAAGCTAGGTTAAAATACAGATAAGGTAAAAAGCTCCTACCTTTTCTTTCTTTCTCATATGGGTTTGCTACCGGCACCGGAATCGGAACAGATTAAAGTGATCGGCATCTAACAGGTCAAAAACTTTATTCATTCTTCTTTTATAAAAAGTAGCAAATTAAAGTGATTGCTTGATTTGTGTTTTTGAGATTTTTAGGGTTCTTCTTTCTTGATGTGTTAAAATAATCTATATGAGGTTTATTAAGCCAATTCATAACACTGTACTTTACAAATATATTTATACACTGTAATAAGGTTTATTTAATCATTGTTGCTGCTAATTTCTATTAGTGAAGTTACCGGTATTTGAAAACGGATTAAAGTTTATTAATTAAGTTTATTAATTTTTTTCTCTTTTAATTTTTATGTTCTCTAATTTGATTTTTAGATCTGATATGATATTATAGGAAGAGTAAAGATGAATAATAGGAAAATTGATTCTTGTTTCAAAAGGAAAACATGTGAAATTGAAAGAGAAGAGAGAGATGAAGAAATTATAATCCCGACATCTGAATCTGAAACAGTTCTTAAGAATCCAACAATTGAAGAGCATCATGGTTTTGAAAATTCTTTGGAACGCGATCCTGGAAAGCGTCCTCCGATTTGGCAATATCCACCAAATCAAGTGGATGCAATACGAAGAGCTTATCTAAAATGGGGTCCATATCAAATTCATTTAGAAAACTATCCTTTGTCCGGTAACGAGGATCATCCGAGAAGGTCTCAACATGCTTGGTTTAGCATATTTCCATCATGGTTAGAATATTCACCATCTGAAGATGCCGCATATTGCTTACCATGTTACCTTTTTAGCAAAAAACTAAGTGGACGTCCTGGATCACTTGTCTTTATTTCTATGGGTTTTAGAAATTGTAAGAAAGTTAGGAATGGAAAACATTGTTCCTTTCTTAAACACATAGGGAGGGATCCTTGCTCACCACACAACAATGCAATAAAAGCTTGTCAAGACTTGTTGAATCAAGATGGTCATATTAGAAATGTTATTCAAGTGCAAAGTTCAGGTCAAAGAATGAATAATCGGTTACGACTCAAGACTTCAATTGACATTTTTCGTTGGTTAACACTACAAACTTGTGCTTTTAGGGGTCACGACGAAAGTAGCAAATCAAGAAATCAAGGTAACTTTCTTGAGTTATTGAAACTTTTAGCATCCTATAATGATGAAGTTGCAAAAGTTGTGTTGGAAAATGCTCCACAAAATTGCAAGTATACTTCACTTCAATTCAAAAAGAGCTCTTGCAAATTCTTTCTAGTAGGGTGAAAAAGAGTATTCGTGAGGAAATTGGTGATTCCAAATTTTGTATCGTTGTTGATGAAGCTCGTGATGAGTCAAAAAAGGAACAAATGGCTCTTTTATTAAGATTTGTTGATAAAGTTGGTTTAATACAAGAGAGATTTTTTGATGTGGCACATGTTAAAGACACCACATCTTTAACTCTTAAGGAAGCAATATGTGATATACTTTCTCGACATAACCTTGATGTTTCTAACATTCGTGGCCAAGGGTATGATGGTGCTAGCAATATGAGAGGAGAATGGAATGGTTTACAAGCCCTCTTTATGAATGATTGTCCTTATGCATACTATGTTCATTGTTTTGTTCATCGATTGCAACTTACATTAGTTACATCATCAAGAGAAGTCAAACCTGTTCATAAATTTTTTGAGAAGCTGATCTTTATTGTGAATGTTGTTTGTTCTTCTACAAAGCGTCATGATGAGTTACAAGTTGCCCAATTAGAAGAAATTTCTTATTTGTTAGAGATTGATGAGATTGTAACTAGTAAAGGTGCAAATCAAGTTGGTACATTGAAACGAGCTGGAGATACTCGTTGGGGATCACATTACGATTCAATTTCTAGCTTGATAAACATGTATGAAGCAACTTGTTTAGTTTTAAAAAAAATTGCAAAAGATAGAGGGAGTTATGCTACACGTGGGGATGCAGATAGTTGTTACAATTACTTGAAGGCATTTGATTTTATATTTATTTTGCACTTGATGAAAGAAATCATGGGAATAACAGATATGCTTTGTCAAGCCTTACAAAAAAAATCAAGATGTAGTTAATGTTATGAACTTGGTTCGTTCAACAAAACATCTTATTCAAGGTTTGAGAGAAAATGGTTGGGATATATTGTTTACTAAAGTGGTATCTTTTTGTGAAAAGCATGGTATTGAGATTCCTGATCTTAATGATGTTCATTCAACAACAAGATTTGGACGCTCCCGTCTTGAAGAGAATCAAGTCCCAATTCAACATTACTTTAAAGTTGAAATCTTTTTCACTACCATTGACAAACAGTTACAAGAGTTGAATAGCAAATTCAGTGAGCAGGCAATGGATTTGTTAACTCTTTCTTGTTCTTTATCTCCTAAGGATGGATATAAAGCTTTTAGCATTGATACTATTTGTTCTTTAGTTGAAAAATATTATCCTATGGATTTTAGTGATCAAGAGAAGAATAATTTGCAATTTCAACTCCAACATTTTCTATTTGTTGCTCGTCAAGCATCAAACTTGAATAATTTATCAACTATTCAAGAACTATGTTCATGTTTGGTTGCATCTGGACAGGCTGAAACTTACTTCTTGATTGATAGACTACTTCGTCTTATCATGACTCTTCCCGTTTCTACGGCCACAACTGAGAGGTCTTTTTTAGCAATGGAAATTATTAAGACTAAGTTGAGAAATAAGATGGATGATGGGTTTCTTGGAGATAGCATGACAGTATATATTGAAAGGGGGATTAGTGCAAGCATTAGTTCGGAGTCAATTATTGACGATTTCAAGTCACTCGGAACGCGTAAAGCATTACTTTAAGGTAGTTTTAAGTCATGTAATTTAAATTTTTAGTAATTAACTTTGTATTTGTTTAAACTTTAATGTTTTATTTAAAATACTATTTACATTTTATTTATAATCTTTATTTTACGTTAGCGGTCATCCCAAATTTATTTATCTGGCTCCGCCACTGAAGACATGGAAATTGTTGCGGGAACAATAACATGTATGTATGTACCCTGTAAAACAATGCAACCAATAAACGAAGAATAAAGGCCATTGAAAGTTTCCCGCCCAAAAAAAATCTACCAACATGGAATGACGTCTACACATCGGCGACAATGTGTCATGGGAAAAAAACATAGAAAGAATGTTCACAACCTAAGTAAAACTGCATGAAACAACGAAGAGCATATGGGAAAAAAAACAAACTCATAACAATATAAGAATAACCTACATAAAAAAATGAACACACAATCGTACTCAAGCTTACAAAAAAATATCAAACATGAATCGATAACAAAATCATGAAACATCGATGCAAAGCAAATTGCAAGAGAAACAAAAAATATGGAATGTCTATAATAACAAAATAGGAGTCAGAAAGTAAAAAACCTTACTTCCTTCTCAAGGACTATCATCTCAAAGTGTTCTTTGTTGTTTACAACCACTGACCAACGATGATGGATGCGAACCTCCACCTTTCACAGGTCCTTCAAGTGGGTAACATCAGTTAATTTTGCGAAAGGTCGAGCCCTGAAGGGTAATGTAACAGCGGGGACGGAATAATGGTTACTGTTGAAAGAGTATGGAAAGAAGGATGATGAAAATGGGAAGCAGAGATGGAACGCAAGTGGATGTTCGAAAAGGAAGTTGTTTGTAATCAAAGGTGATAAACATGATTGTGAATTTCATCTGAGTTGACACATGAGAGGAAATAAGAATAAAAAATAAGAATAAAAAAGTAATAGTCAAGGAAGATATCAAATTGCTAACTTTGTAATAAATATCATGATCAGTGCATTTTGATGCACATTCTTCTATATTTATACTTATGCATTTCTATGTTTTAGTTTGGTTATTTTTCCCTTTTAATGTGTTTTTATAATTTATCTTAATTTTACACTTATTTGTTTTTCGCAGTTTATTTTCAGCATTAGCAGTCTGCACGAATAAATTCATAACTGGAGCTAGGAGTATCGGATCGAGGCGTGCTACCAGTCGTTGGAAATCTAAGAGAAAGAGATACGACTTTTATGAAGAAGTCAGAAGCTAATTTGGACTGTAGAATGGTTGAAGAATCAGTTGAAGCCTTCAGCACTAGATTTATATGTTGTGTTGGGTTATTTAGTTTGGGCCTGGGTTATGTTTTGACCAAATTATGTTTATTCTACTTTTCCTATAACCTAAGCAGCCGAAAACAGTACACGGTATCACTATTCACGAAAATTTGAAAGCTTGTACGAATTCCATGGAGAACTAATCCCTCTGATTCGATCTGCCGTAATTCAGGTTCCAAAACTTGAGATTATTATAATGTTAATTTTAGTTTAATTACTTTCAATGATATTTTGTGTTCTTGTATGCTTAATTCGATTGCATGAAATATATTGATTCAATTTGGTTGATTGTATGATCCTAACATAGGCACGTCACGTTTGCTTAATTCGTTTTTGTGTCTGATCAATCATGTTTGCTTAATCCAGGAAAACTTATCCCGTTTGCTTAATTCGGACAATAGGATCATACATCTCACAAACTTCATCGCGCTTGTCATTGAGTTTGTATCCAAATAGGAATAGACAATCCGCTTAGGGTATTAAAATTATATTAATCGATGATAGTAGGAACTGAATCGGTAGATTGAATTATTTCATAATCACTTATTTCATAACAGCTTATTTCAAGAATTTCTTTTAATAATCACTTTTTCTTAATCGAACACCAAACCAAACAATCCCCCTTATTGTGATTGATAACGACTGGATTTGATTATTGTGGTGGTGTCGGTTCGAAAGAGAAGATGAAGAAAGTGTGGTTCTCTAGCGAGTTGGAGGTGTGGTTAGCGGTAGCTTTCAGGTCTATTGTCTCCAGATTTGTACGATTGTTGCTCCGCAGTGGATGACAGATTCAAATATGTTTTTCCTTCTTTGCTTATTTTTATTCTTGTTAGTCAATTGTTGTTAAATGCTATTAGTGAGGATTTGAATGATGGTTGTTAGGTTTTGGAGAAGATGGATATTATGGTGTGTTTTATATGACGGTGAGTATTGTTTGGTGGGTGTCATGGAAGAGAGATTAAGTTTTTTGTTTTGTTTATAGATGTGAAGAAGTAGTTTTATGGTTTTGTGGTTTATGTGTGTAGGTTGGAGAAGATGAGGAAATAATAGTGAGAGTTGGAAAATGATGGATAAGAGATTATGGTTGTTGTTGTGGTGGTTCCAAAATGAAAATAAAAACTGCAATATGGTGCCGAGAGGTTTTACATGAGGTTTGGTATGTGTTTCTATCCCCTTTTCCAAAATGAATTTTTTGTCCCTTTTTTAGAGCAGGTACCTACAAAAATTTTGGTTATTTTTAAAATTAGAACCAATACTTCAGTCAAAATGTATCGCATGGCTCAGAACATACGGGTCTCAGTCTCTTTTTTATTTCAGTTTTTTTGCTATAAGAGGCGTCGAATGTGGTCTATAAACGGTCTCCCTTGCCTCACTCATCTCAACACATCAGCATATATCAAAATTAATTAGGTTACCAAAATTGAGCAATGACAAAAGGGTCCCTCTTTAAAAGTTTTTAGAGTAAAAAAAAGTTTAAAAAATTAAATCAAAATAAAATTAAACTATTCTAAATAACCAAAATTGAATTGAAACGAAAATGTATAAAATCCTATTTAATCATGTAGAAAATTTTGACCAAAAAATAAAAATAAAAGGACTCAAAATGAATAAAAATATAACAACATCTTTGTGTAGCATTCCCACAAACAGGTATGTATATCTAAAATTTCAAGTTTGTGAACAAATAAAGAAAAGGGGCCAAGATACAGGGGTTTGGTAAATATATTTGCAACTTGGTTTTGGGATTCTATTAGTATTAGATGGATTGTTTTTTCTTGTACTTTATCCCAAACTAGATTACAATCCATTTCAATGTGCTTTGTTTACTTTTGGAAAACATAGTTTAAAGCTATATGTATAATATTTATGTGATAACAAAAGTTGGTGATAGGTTGTGATTGTAGCATGCTGAATTCCTTCAGTAGCTAAAATAGCCTTTGGACTTCACATAATGTGTTTTCCAATGCTTTGTACTCAGCCTCTGAAGAAGATCTTGAAACCACTTATTCTTTTTTACTTTTCCAATCGACGAGACTTGTGCCAAGGTAGAAAGAGAAATTTGTTGTTGATCTTCTATTTATTGTGTTGGCTCATCAATCTGCGCCTGTGAAGCATTCCAAGAGAAAGATGGATTCATGTTTGAAAAGCAATCTTAGGGTTGGTGCATTCTTGATGTGTCTTAGGTTTCTTTTTGTTATTTACATATGTGTATTGGTTTGTTTTGACAAGAATTTCCTCAATCTACAAACAAAATAACTAATGTTAGGCCAAAAATAAGTTAAACACAACAACTTCATAATCAAACTTCTAAATTTTGTCTGATAAAGCAGGAGAGATTATGTTTTATTATTTATCTTTTGACTAGGATCCCTAAGGGTGGATGTTGTTTGGATGCAAGGAGGTACCAAGAATGAAGTTTTCCCCCTCATGATCATCGCTATTATTGGGAAGTTTGATATGTCTTTAATCCTCATTGATGGTGGCAGTTCCTATAACATCATGCACCCATAACTATTTGAGAAGATGACCATGATCGAAGCAAATTGCTGACATACGAAGGCTCTGGCCTCCAAGCATTTAACGGAACCATAAAACATCCCTCAGGATATGTGGAACTAATAGTTTCCGTTGGTAAAGGGGAATACATTAGGGTAGTAAGTTTTCAATTTCTTGTTGTTCCTTTCAGGAGTGTATACAATTTCATCTTTGGACAACCGTTTACGGCCATGCTAGAAGTTGTTGCCTCATCGGTTCATTTCAAACTTAAATACCACAACTTATAAGGAGAACTTACCATTATTAATGCTGGTTTGGAGGGAGAAATAGAATATATCAAGTTCTTCAAAAATATCAGGGAGAATGTGCAAGAAAAGTATTTGGTTTTGCATCTGGCCTTTAGTTTTGGTGATAACAATGAATTGTTTCTTAGAGAATAATTTTGTACAATAATGATTTGTATCCAATGTGTAGCTTTTGTAATAGGTTCTGAGTCTAAAGCATTAACGTGTGACGTTATCAGATTCTGGAATCAACACATTCTGACTCTAAAGAGATACAAGTGTTTTACAAGATGTTGTCGAGTTCTAGAAAGCTCTTAGACAACGGTTTTGATGAATGTTTGTGCTACAGATTTTGACTGTGACTCTAATTGAAGAGCCTTTGAAGGATTTTCATCCTTCAAGATTTTACGCTCAAGTTCTAAAGATTATGAATAACAAGATCTGAAGACTTTAAAGACTAGGTTCTGAGGAATTGTGCCAAGACTCTAAAGACCGAGGTTCTGAAGATTTTTTCAACTAGTCCTTTGATCCTTCTAAGCATGCTTCAACATAATTTATTCAGAAGCCTTTGAAGAGTAGAAGATAAGATCAAAATATTTTGCATCAGTAAAATAGTACACAGTACAAGATCACCCTTCCCTCCACTACGCTGATTTTGTGGGATGAAAATAGTACTATTGTACCATTTTGTCTCCTATATGCAAACTGTTATACAAAGAGACCTATTTAATTTACTATTCCAATTCTACCCTCCAACGGATCTTTTAACTTCCTATATAAAGGAGACTTAGAAGATTGTAAGAAGTTGCTAATTCTCAGTGTCAAATGCTAACTCTCATGTTATTGCTCATACACACGCTTTTGTTGAAGTATATATTTTTTGTGTATAATTTTTTGTAAACACATAGAGTTTTTGCTTGTTATGGCGTGAGATATTCATTTTATTTAACTTGTCTTAATCTGCTTTCTTATAAGCAACTCTTGTAAACACAGTCTTGTAAATCTCAAATTGTTTGAGTGATTTCCTTAAGTGACTAGGTTTTAGTCAGATAGACTCAAGAAGACAAAGATAGTTTATCTTTGTCGAGTCTGTAATCAGTTTCGGTTATAGTGGATTAAGCCATTGTTGATAAGGTAAAATCATCTTGGTAGGGTGGAATGGAGGTAGCTTCATTAACAGCGAACCAGTATAAAAATAACCTTATTATTTTTCTTGTTCGTGTTATTGTTTGATTGAGTTGATTTTGAAAAAGCTTTTATTTTTAGAAACCCAATTCAAACCCCTCCTTTCTTGTGTTTCTTGCCACCTCTAATTGGAATCAAAGCTCTAGTTCTTGTCTTGATAAGATTATCAAACACCTAATAGTGTCAGATAAAGATCCAGTGTAAAACATAATGACTACCCTTCCACCAATAGTTGCTCAAACAAATGATAAAGATCACTATAATGCTAAACCTGTTATTTTTGATGGAGATATATTTGATTATTGGAAGGATAGAATAGAGAGCTTCTTTCCAGGTCTAATGTTATGACCACTTCCAATAGTAATATTGTTGCTTATATTTGTATAAGACATGAGGTTACATATGTTTTCCATTATATGAGATGTAGCTCGAATGTAATTGTACCATTGATCACCAGGAAGAGAGATGGAGAAGATATACATAGTAGCTTGAATGTTCTTTAGAGCATATGAATATAACCCTTGGTAATAATCCTAGTATGGTTTCATTCTTGAGACATGAGCTTGATGGGTCAACTTCAGACTAATAATTCCAAGTTTCTTGTACAATTGACTCTTTGTCGGATATGGACATGGCGGAGTGGACCGATGGTACCGTGTAGGAAAGACCATTGTTGATATTGGTTGAGATATGGTGGATAATATTAGACTACATAAATATATAAATAATGATGTTATAGTTTATTGTAAATGATTGCTCATTATTATGTGAGAATCATTAAGAAGTACATTTGATGTATATATAACATTGATCATATCAATGGAAAAGACATGGCATATCATTCTTACAAGGTATTAATAAGCTTGGGTATTGTCTTCCATTCCTACCCTAAATTCAAATAGTGTCCCTTCTTTTTTATCTCCCATAGTTTTCAGCACCACTTCCAACAACGAAAACTCCTCCCCGCATGCACCAATGGCCACAACTCATCTATTTCATGTCCTCTTCTTCAACCCCTCACGCCTACTCCCTCTGCCCCTATTCACCCTGCCATAATAGTTCCCAACATCACCAGTTTCATCAAGATCATATTTAGCATTGAAAAGAGACAATACAATATGGTCCAAACTTTTCAAAATTCATGCAAGTGTTTATCAAGTGCTTGATCAAATCATTTTCTCCTTAACCGGGTGTTACACCAATGACCCCCTCACTCAAAGAAACCAATACCCAACACTGGTTTTGTCTTGATGTCGTCGTATTATGGTGGATATATGACACCATCTCCAACGACCTCCTTTAGACCATCATAGAACATGACTCCACTGTGGAACTCACCTAGAATAGGTTGACTGATATCTTCTATCACAACAAAAACTTTACGGCTCTCTACCTAGGGCAAGAGTTTTTACGTGCTGATATGGAATAGTTCTTTGATGCGTCGTCCTAATGTCAACATATAAAATCCCTTACCGATCAACTCTCTAATGTGAGAGATCTTGTTTCCAAGGAGCATTTGGTTCTTCAACTCATTTTAAGACTAACTAATGCTCATGCTATAGTGGGCTCGCATAATTGTCATAGCGTTTCTCTTCCACCATTTTGCACGGGGCACTCCCTATTTATTTTGGAGGAAACAACAAGAACTAAAAAGGAAACCAACTCTACCGATAATTCTACCTTCATCGCATCTCACGGTGATCCATCGTTGATGACGAAATAGTGGTCGTGGTGGTGGTGTTCGCTCTCAGCATAAGCAATGGACTTCGTCAAGTATTTGAGTCAGCAACAACAATGAACTTATCTTTAAGAAATATAGGTAGTGTCTTTTCCATTGATACAATGGATATTCTATATACATTAAATGTACTTCCTCCGGTCTCATATATAAGTAAATTTACAACAACAAAAATTCAACCTTTAAGAAGAATGACTGAATGCATTTAATTTGTATACTCTTTTTAATTTTATTCCTATTTTTTTCTTTTAAAATTGTTACAAACATAGAAATGTAAAAAGAAGTAGAGGTATATTTAGAATAGTGACATTGAATATAATAATTATAGATAAATTTTGTTTATATTTAAAACCATTTTATTTTTTTTATTTCTTATATTTGAGACCAGAGATAGTATCTCTTAAAGATTCGCATGTAATAATGAGCAAATATTTCCAATAAACTTTAATAATATTCTTCTATATTTAGATAGTCTAATACTCCATCCGTCTCATAATAAATATTTTATTTGAGTTTTGCGCGGTTTTTAAGAAAATAATTAAATGTGTTGATTTTAATGATAAAACTAATACTATCTCCGTTTTTTATTATAAGTCGCTTTTGAAAAATATTTTGTATCACAATATAAGTCGTTTTATAATATCAATGAATCATTAATGTTATTTTTCCTATTATATTCTTAAATATTTATCATTCTCTCTCTTTTCAATTATGTCAATTTGTCTTTCCAATATAATTGATGAATGACAATTTTGTAAAACCCTTCATAATTTCTCTTTTTCATACCACAATTATTACATTTCTTAATACATGTGAAAATTCAAAAACGCCTTATAATAAAAAACTGAGGGAGTATTATTTACTAAAATAACTTTATTTATTGTAGTTAGTGGAGTAGTTGAAAAGAGTGAAAATTAATAAATAAGGATACAGTGGTGAAAATAATAATAAATGTTGTATTAGTATTATAAACAGATATTTATTTTGATACATGAAAAAAATATAAATAACACACTTTTTATGAAACGCAAAGAGTAAATACTAACATAACATAACAGAGATTAAGAGATAATTTAGATCAATAGCTGAATTATGGATTTGATATAGAAGGACATAAAAAAAAACTCTATCTGAAGACTCTGAAGATTTTACATCAGAAGACACTCTATCTGAAGATCGGTCAAGCTAATTCTGAAGACTATTCAACAAACAACTATCGGGAGAATACAAGCACTTCTTAAAGACTCTAAACTCTGCTCACTCTGATTCACGCCCAGCAGATCATTTGACTAAACAAATCCAGAAACTTAAGAAAGAAGTATTCTAAGTATGGTATGAATCTATATATGGATAATATTGACTACACTCCAAGATTGCTATGGAAATGACAAGAAAATTAATGTCATTAAGTCCTATAATTCGCAATATATCAACATCAATACTCTTTCCAACGGTATCATCTCTAAGCATTATATAAAGGCCTCACTATCATCATACCAAAAAACGAAGCTATCACACAAGAATTCTACTATACACCTTGAATCAGATACTAAATTCTTGTAATTGTTTAATTCAGTTATTACATACGAGTTGTTGCTCATAGTGTGATCATTGATTATCTGTTTTTAATTGTGTTCATCTTGCTTATCTAGAAGCACCAAGCACATTCTTGTAATTCTCAATAGTTGTTGTAATTCCTCAAGTGACTTGTAAAGTCTATAAACTTGAGAAGGCTAAAAGATTGATGAACTCTTAGACAATTGTTGTAATCTTTCTAGATTATTGGATTAAGTCCTTATTGAGGTCAGAATCACCTTGGCCGGGTGGACTGGAGTAGCTTTGATTTTCAAGCGAACCAGGATAAACTTATGTGTTATTTGTTATTACCTTTGTGTGTGTAGTGTTGCTAAAAGTTTTTATTTTTAGTGAAAACAATTCAAACCCCCCTTTCTTGTTTTTCTTTACCTTTAGTAATGGTTTCTATCACTGATCATGATCATTCGTAAGGATCACTAAAGGAAAATTTTAGTTTCTGTTGTGTTTTGGATCTCCATTTTCCTTCACATAAGTGATGTTGAAACCTTAACATGAGGCCAAGCAATGTAGAATGAAAATTGGTCATGAAAATCTTCCAAATGGGGCCATGCAATGCACCCATGTGCAAGTCACTCAAAAATGCTCCAAATGTCATGATCTTGGACTCTTTAGAAAGGTAACATGAAAGGGAGCAACTTTTCTGTTGAAACATTTTCCATTTGGAGCCTTGATCATGATGAATTCTAAGGTGGAAGTTTGAGAAATCAAACATAGTTGAAAATAAGTTAAAAGTCAAATGATCATTTTTTCCACCTTGAATAACTTTTGCTATGAGCTTCAAATAAAAAGTTGAGGAAAATTGCTTGTTCAACGATGATGGCCCAAAATGACCTATAATGTTTCCTCTTGGTACATGCTCTTGCAAGTAGAATTTGTCATTTCTCAAAGAAGACAAGTTGGAGAAGCCGTCTTGAAATTGATCATGAAACTTGGATGGCCTTCATATCATAAAAAATGAGCAAATTATTACTCTTGGAAGTTGACCCTCCATCTAGGGCACATACAAAATGACCTATAATCTTTAACCATAAAAATTGACTTTCCAAGAAAAATTAGATCTTGATGCCAACATAAAAGTTGTTTGGAATGTCATAAAGAGTAACTTTTCTCTTGGAAACATTTTCTATTGGCAAAAATTGTAGGAGATAGGGTCTAGGGAACCCTAGATTTGACCAGTTGTCTTTCTCTGGTCAACCTCTTTGAACCAACTTGCAAACTCGAAGTTCTTTTGATATTTGGGGCTCATGGAGGATCATATATGCTTGAGATGATGTATAATGAAGTATCCCATAATATGTTTGACCAATTGATGAAGAAACTTGATGAGGAAGTCACACAAGATACCTAGATGAATTAGGGCTTCCAAGGCAAACAAGTTTCAAACTCTTGATGAATTCTTGATCAAAATGACAATTAAAGATCATGGGGATCCATATATTGTACTTAGAACCATTGTGAACTTTTTCTTGATTGATCTCTTGCGTTGAGGGTTTTAGACCCTAAGTATGAGCTTGGTGGGGGCACAGATGGACACACACACCTACAAAAGAAACAAAGCTACACATAGACATATCTTTGGTATTTTGGTTAGTAAACAAAAGAAAATAAAGTATGATACATTCAAAAGTGATTGGTAATCTCTCTCAATGCAAACCCAAATGAATGAGGGGTGAAGAGGATACCAAAGTGTGATCCCAAAGCCAATGCAAATGATGAGATATCATGAGGGATCTTAGAGTCAAAATTGGGGTCTTATAGATTAGGGTTTTCACATTGAAACCCTAATATGATCGAGCTTAGCCATCATCACCCGAAGAACCTCGCATCCAAAAAAGAAGAATTAGACGAAGAAGGGGATAAGCAATAAAAAGGGGAGAGCAGAATCCAAAGAATTTACCTCTTACCGGAGAACTCCTCCTCTTCAAAGGTTGGATATACAAATACCTTTGTATATTGGCTTGTGTTGATTGCTTGATTGTGTGCAATGTATGTCTGTTGTTGTTTGCGTTGAGTTTCGGTTGGATCTAAGGGGTTTCTGGGAAACTATGGTTAGGGTTCTTCATGTTAGGGTTAGGGTTCCACCGACATAGGGTTAGGGTTCATCTGGAAAATGAGTTAGGGTTCGTGTTTGGTTAGGGTTCTTCGGTTTGAATTCGTTTCTGGGTTGAAGAAGTTATTAGGGTTCATCTTATGAACCCTAGGGTTTATCTTATGAACCCAGGTTGAAGGGTAGAAGGTGTTCTGGAAAAATGTTGATGAAAATTTAAAGATTTCGGTTGAAGATCAACCGGAATCTAGGGAAGGCGGGGTTTTGGATGGTTGTGCAAGGAGGAGAAGGGAGGTCGGAGGGGTTGGGTTTTAGAGAGAGGGCACATAGCATAGAGAAGTAGAGAGGGAATGAAGAGTTAAAGAGAGAATGAAAAGGGAAAATGGGAACGGACTAAAGGGAAAGGGGCTTAAATACGTCCCTCTGTCCCGCTGGATTCCCCCCATGTGGCCTTACATTAGGCCTTCATATGAGTTGACCCTTGACTCATCTGACGCGGCCAGGTCCACCGTGGTTCACCACTTGACTTTGCATATCGTCCCTCCGATCAGCATACTTACGTGGTCATCTCATCCTACGCTTGAGGTTTGATCTGGTTGACTCTTCAGTCAACAGATCGGTCGCTCATGATGGAGAATCCATCGTTGACTCCCTAGTGGGCTCGGAGAGGCCAATGGGCCTCTCTCTATTTCTGTTGATACCCCCTCCTAACGTCCCATTTAATCACCCGTACAAAATACACCCCCTTTGATTTTTTTTAAATTTTTTAGTTAATTAATTACTTAATTAACCATTAATTAAGATTTACGCATTTAATAATTAGGATTAATTCAATTAAAATCAAATTTGTGGTATTTTTAGTTATTCATGATATTTAGTTAATTAATTAATTATAATAATAATATTTAATTAGGGATTTATATTATTTATATTATGGATAATTAAATCAGGAATTATGGGATATAATCGAAGATAATACTAATGGTTTTAAGGGATGTAACAAGGGGACAAAATAGGGATATGGAATATATCTTATGACCCCCAATTTAGGTCATTCGTATTACCTTTAATTTAATTTATTTTGTATTATATTATTATATCATATTTAATATATTGTTATTCATTAAATTAAATAATGTTTTCAAATTAAAACGGGATAAAAAACATGGGATAGAATTTGGGATAAAACTAAGGGGTATCAAAGGTTAAATCGGGATTAAAATCGGAATAAGGGGGTTATGTCTAGCACATAATTATGATTCCTAATTTATTTTCTTAAATAAATTAAAATAATATTTTTTCTAAGGGATAAAGGGATAAAAACCGATTCAAACTCACTCCAAATAGTAAGACCTCTACCCTAGCGTATTGAGGCATTTTTCAAAAATCAAGTATTTCTTTGTCACCGATGCTTGAGGACTTTTCAAGGGATAAAAACAACCAACCAACCAACATTTTCAAGAAGAAATATGATACTCTGATCCTTCGCCTAGTGCGAAGGTACGTAGGCACAGAGTTGTAAGCTCTAGCGAGTACAGTTATAAAATCTTTTTGGGTTTCCCATCAATTCAAATAAAATAGCTTGTAAATAAATAAATAAATAATTGAATAATCAACCAGTAATCAAGCAAATACATTAGGAACACACACTAATCCTAGAATTAGAGGAGGATCTCATTTAATACAATGGAGGTGAGGGGTGCCTAATACCTTCCCCTTACTTAACCGACTCCCGAACACAGTCTCTCACCTTTAACTAGTAAATTTTATCATTATTTCCCTGTTCCTTAGGAACGAATACAGGATGGTGACGACTCTGTAAATTTTCCAGTCACGACACAAGCCGCGAAAAATTAAATTAAATGATGAACACGATCAATCTGCACCAGATAAGTTAGGGGAAAGCATCAGAACGTGAATGACTACATTGTGGTAACTTGTTTGAGTTTAAATGATGCTCAAAAATACTTTGTCCAAATGGTGATAAGAAGTTGATGAAGCTCGATCTGGTATGAGCACCTCAAGAGGTCCTAGAGCTTGGGAATTGTTGCAAATCTTCAGAGAAGACCGAAGGTGCTAATGGAATCAAGAAATTGGATTGAAACTAGCTAGAATTCAAAACACGATAATTGAATTTTTCTGGAAAATTTCAGATTGAAGCAAGGGTTTCTTGGATCTCCAAAGCTTGGAAATGAATGCATTAGCTTCCTCTGTTTATCGGAATGAATTGGGATCCAAATACGTATGGAATCAAGCTCAATTCGTGCAAAACGAATTTGATCAGAATGTGTAGAAAGTGTGACTTGTAATCCATCAAAACTCAGCCAAATCATGTGTTTTAAGAGTCAGTTAACTTCTAGAGACTTGGTTAAACATGTTTAGGTCCAAAATGTGTGGTAATTTGGCTTGCAATTGAGTATTAGTGAAGTTCAAATTCGGATCATGGTGATTTCTTCAATTCTAAGTCATCATGTTCAACTTAATGAGACATCTTGCTTAGGAGGATTTTTGATCCCATTCTTCTGGAAATGTGTTGACATCATATCAAGGATCACAATGTGCCAATAAATATTTCATTTGGATGCTTGAGCACAAAGTTGTGGCATGTTGAAGTTGGCATAAAAAATTGGTAATGTAACTCAGAAAATTTTAAGTTCCAAATAGCTGAAAATGATATGTAATGTCCCATAGAATTCCATGGCCTTCCAAGTATGATTTGAATTTAATCCTTGAAGAAATCTTATAGAGGGCATCACAAATGGTATTGTGCAAAAAGATTCAGCTTAAAATGTTGAAAATTGAAGAAGTTGTAATCCTTGAAAGTTGCGAAAAAGTCACTTGAAAATAGGTCAAATTTTACTAGGTCCATAAATGACCTATAATGTCTCCAAACTTTTGATTATCCTCCAAGCATAATTGGATCTTGTCATGTGAATAGAAGTTGTAGAGGATAATGATAAGAGTCATATTCAAAAATAAGCATTCAAAAATATTGAGAATTGAAGGAGTTGTGATCCTTTGAACTTTGACTTCAAATGTTGACTTTTTGGTCAAACCTTTTGGAATAAACTTGTGTACTTGGACTTTTCTTGCATTTCAAGGTACATGGATGATAATATGAACTCAAAATAAGGTTTATTTGAATGTATCTTAATTGAATTTCTCAAAGTTTGAAGTAACTTGTTGAAGAAGACATGGAAATAAACACATGAACCTTTGACTTCTCTTGAGAAATAAGCAACAAAAATTTGAGGTACTCTTGATTAAAAGGAGATTGAAATATGCTTAAGGACCTTAGAGATCATGCTTTGAGAGGTATTCCCTTGAGAATCAATGGTTGACCATACTTTGACTTGAGGAATCAACACAAACCCTAGTTGAGGAACCATGCTTGATGCTCTTGATGAAAAGCCCTACCTCGCACAATAAACTTAAAGAAAACAAGACATATTTTTCTATTTTGATTAGCGGTTAGATAAGCAATGAAAATATAAACACAAAGGTAAAACATTAACAAAGAGGTACTTGATGATCCCAGCACAAGGGCAAACCCAATGATGAGAGGGAGAGGACCAAGTTGTGACCTTGTTTTTATGCAAGGATGCAAATGATATGTGGGATCTTAGGGTTAAAAATTAGGGTATGACACATAGTTTTCGTCACCACTGCCGACAACGAAAACTCATACCCACATGCACCAATGGCCACAACTCATCTACTTCATGTCTTCGTCTTCAACCCCTCACGCCTACTCCCTCTGCCCCTATTCACCCTGCCCTAACAGCTCTCAACATCACCAACTTCATCAAGATCATGTTTTGTATCGAAAAGAGACAATACAATATGGTCCAAAGTTTTCAAAATTCATGCAAGCGTCTATCAAGTGCTTGATCATATCATTTCTCCTTAACCGGGTATTACACCAATGACCCCCTCACTCAAAGAAACTAATACCCAACATTGGTTTTGTCTTGATGTCGTCGTATTATGGTGGATATATAACATCATCTCCAACGACCTCCTTTAGACCATCATAGAACATGACTCCATCGTGGAACTCGCCTAGAATAGGTTGACTAATATCTTTTATCACAACAAAAACCTTACGGCTCTCTACCTAGAGCAAGAGCTTTTGCGTGCTGATATGAAACAATTATTTGATACGTCGTCATATTGTCAACACATAAAATCCCTCACTGATCAACTCTCTAATGTGAGAGC
Source organism: Lathyrus oleraceus (assembly GCF_024323335.1). Classification (NCBI taxonomy): domain Eukaryota; kingdom Viridiplantae; phylum Streptophyta; class Magnoliopsida; order Fabales; family Fabaceae; genus Lathyrus; species Lathyrus oleraceus. Next base: position 465,358,881 of record NC_066584.1, on the reverse strand, counting down.
TCTTGTTTCCAAGGAGTGTTTGGTTCTTCAACTCATTTCAAGACTAACTAATGTTCATGTTGCAGTGGACTCGCAGAATTGTCATAGCGACTCTCTTCCACCATTTTACACGGGGCACTCCCTATTTATTTTGAAGGAAACAACAAGAACGAAAAAGGAAACCAACTCTATCGACAATTCTACTTTCATCGCATCTCACTGTGATCCATCGTTGAGGACGAAATAGTGGTCGTGGTCATGTTGTTCACTCTCAGCATAGGCAATGGACTTCGCCAAGTATTTGAGTCAACAGCAACAATGAACTTATCTTTAAGAAATATAGGTAGTGTCTTTTCCATTGATACAATGAATATTCTTTATACATTAAATGTACTTCCTCCAATCTCATATATAAGTAAATTTACAACAACAAAAATTGAACCTTTAAGAGGAATGACTGAATGCATTTAATTTTTATACTCTTTTTAATTTTATTCCTATTTTTTTCTTTGAAAATCGTTACAAGTATCGAAATGTAAAAAGAAGTAAAGGTATATTTAGAATAGCGACATTGAATATAATAATTATAGATAAATTTTGTTTATATTTAAAACCATTTTTTTATTTCTTATATTTGAGATCAGAGAGAGTACCTCTTAAAGATTCGCAGTAATAATGAGCAATTATTTCCAATAAATTTTAATAATATTTTTCTATATTTAGATAGTCTAATACTCCATCTGTCTCATAATAAATGTTTTATTTGAGTTCGGTGTGGTTTTTAAGAAAATAATTAGATGTGTTGATTTTAATGATAAAATTAATACTACATCCGTTTTTTATTATAAATCGCTTTAAAAAAATATTTTGTACCATAATATAAGTCGTTATATAGTATCAATGAATCATTAATGTTATTTTTCCTATTATATCTTTAAATATTTATTATTCTTTCTCCTTTCAATTATGTCAATTTGTCTTTCCAATATAATTGATTAAGGACAATTTTGTAAAACTCTTCCTAATTCTTTTTTTTCATACCACAATTATTACATTTGTTAATACGTGTGAAAAGTCAAAAACGCCTTATAATAAAAACGGAGAGAGTATCATTTACTAAAATAACTTTATTTATTGTAGTTAGTGGAGTAGTTGAAAAGATTAAAAATTAATAAATAAGGGTAGTAGTAGAAAATAATAATAAATATTGTATTAGGATTCTAAAGAGATATTTATTTTGATATATGAAAAAAAATATATAAATAAAATCCTTTTTATGAAATGGAAAGAGTAAATACTAACAATAACATAAAAGAGATAAAAGAGATTGAGATAATTTAAATCAATAGCTGAATTATATAGAACGACATTAAAAAAAACACTTTAAGCCAAAGGCTTATTTATAAATGGATTAACAATCTTTTAACTAACTTTTAATTGGATTAACAATCTTTTAACTAATTTAAATTATAACCTAAATTGATACTATTATTGTGCAAACATGTAGCTCTTTCTTTGTATAGTTGAGTTTAACCCTACCTAAAGAATAGCTTTATTCCAAAATGAATAACTTCAAAAAAGTGACAAGCTGTAATTAGTTATAATTTCATTAACTCATTACTCAATCACTATAGATTTTAACTACAATGAAGTAGAATATTCTAAAAACAGTGGATTATATAGTGAGGAAACAACTCATATATCATATCCCTTAAGTACTTTTTCATTAATCTATTGGTAAGTAAACCTAGAGAGAGCCTTTAGCTACTACTTAGATAAATGTCATGATTACTACATGAATTGCATTCTTCACAATTTTGCTATTTTAAACTATATGTACTTAACTTTAACTTAATTTAGAAAGAGTTAAACCACTAGATTTGAGGTTCTCTTGAGTCTTGACATGAAAGAAACTAACCAAAAGAAAGTAAAGAAACATGAGCAGAAGAAAAACCAAGAAAATGAACCAGCAACTAGAACTACTTATTGTTTAAGAAACTGAATGCCTCCTATTTCTTGATGGTGTGGATTTAACTTCTTCAGGATTAGCAGAACCAATACTCTCAGATGAATCCGAACCACTGTTTTCGCCGTGTCCTCCTTTGCTTGCCCATAGCTTAATGAAAGACTTTTTCGACTTCAACAAACCTTTCATCTTCCCGATAACAGCCTTATCCATGCTTGGTTTAGCGTCTCCGTCTTTGTAACCGTTTCCAACTCCGTTGCTTAGTCTCAACGACGCGAGTTCCTTTCTTAAGGCTTTCAGTTCCTCGGCTGTCGCCACAGCGTCCGTGTCATCTTCGGGATTAGTTGTTCCGGACCTTGAGCTACCGTTGGATCCAATGCTCAGGTCTTTGATTCCTTTAGTTGTTATGTCGGGAGTACTGGTGCCTGATGATGCGGATGTTCTAACCTGCTCGAAATATAGTACCTGCACAACGACACGCATTGGTAGCCTCTCGTTTTGCACTGCATGCAAGCATGCGTCAACCGATAGCTTTCTGCAATCCATCAGCTTGCATATACTCTTCTTTTCGCCTTTGTTGATCCCAGGGTGCTCCTGTATTAGTTTTCGAAGTATTTAGTGTAAAAGCTAAAATATTAATCTATAATATGCAGAGAATTTTCAAGAACAGTTAGTTAGTTACCTTCAAATATGTGTCAATAGCCCTGTAAAGACCGTCATGAGCCGGACGAGCGATGCCAGAAACTAACTCGGCAAGATTAATGAAATCCGGCAGTGGTAAATTAGGATCCTTTGCGATTTCAGCGAGGTATCCGTCTATGAGTTTCGCAACCATCAACTTAGAAGCATCTGATAAAATTCCTGGCTTTCTAATCCCTTCAAGTTCACCGCCTCCAACTGATTCAATCTCCGAATTATAATCTTTCATCAAAAACTCCCTTACAATTTTCTGTACTATACCGACATCATACATTGTAGTCTCTCCATCCGGTGCTCGGATCAAAATATCAGTTGCCGAAGCCTCTTCCAGCTGCTGACCAATTCTCTTCACTAGCTCTTCTTTAATCCTATCTTCTGATTCTACAAAAATGGCAGCTTTCAATAGTTTCACAAGGAACCGGCATGAAACACTTCCTTTCTCGGCAGGCAACAACTTCACAATAGTTTCAACAATTAAACGATGCTTCGAGACATCCCCGCACGGGATCATACCCTTGCTGAAATTTGGCAACTTTCTGTAAGCATAAGCTTTCAAGGCTTCGCCAATTACATCATTAGATTGAATTTCCTTGGTTTTGATATTTGTTATCACAGATTTGAACATGTCAACTTCAAGCTCGCATAAATCTTCAACCCACCAGTCTTTTGGCACGTTTCGAGTTCTGACTCCAGTCTGGTTTGACTCAACTCCATTTTCCTCCAGAAGCTTCTTTCGGTTATACGTGTAAGACCAGTCAACTTTGGATACATCAACACACGCCTTATTCGCTATAGATTCAATGCAACGGTTGACGACCTTTTGCCCCTCATCCAAGGGTAACATAGATTTCGTACTCTGAAGAAGGATGATTGAATCCTTCCAACTACGAAAAATGCTAGAGCTAAGGAAAACATCGATTTTGTAAAGAAGGTTTCCTTTCTCGATGGTTTCGTGCATTCCAAGATACTCAGCTGCACATCTAGTAGCAATCACATTGTAAGCATTGAGGGTAACAGTCATGCCATAGCAAAACTTAGCACATATCTCAAACGCACTTGCACCGCCAGGAATATCGGAAATTTGAATTTCATCTACGTTTTCTTCATTACCGAGGGAAATCAACTTCTGTAAGTGAGAACTCTTCGATATGAGAGGATACTGCGCATAAAACAATTTAGAATATCATTACTTTGCACAAATTGCTATAAATCTTCAAGACTTCTAGAAATCATTAGAGGCCAACTAGGAAATATAGTCGGAAATTAGACATGGTTGATGAATTTAACCATACCTTGTGTAAGTGAAACTTCATATCGTCTATGCTAACAACGATATCGGATGCCAAATCACTTGCCACATACCTGCACATAAAAGGCAACGTTTTATCGCAAACTATCCCGAAAAATAGAGTGCATAAAATGAATAGACAAAAAAAGGCAGAATGCATGTATCGTGGCTAGACCGAGAAATCAAGAACGTCCGAGAATAAAATATACAACTGTTCTTATACTAAAAGGAAATGCATTATCTTACCGAACATTGTTATTCGCATCAGTCTGAAAGGTATCTGTCTTTGAACCAAGCTTCATAAACTTCATCTTCGCAATACAAGATCTACTTTCCTCTCACTCTCCCAAGATAATGCCTCAAAAAACTAGTTTCACCTCCGCAGAGCAACACCAGCTAACACTGAAGTTTAACCAAGTTTAATGGCTATAAGGGAGAAAAGAAAAGTTTCTAAGGGATGCAAGGTTAAATACCGAAGAGTATGATCGATCGAATCTTGACAGCAAACAAGGCAGAGAGAGAGAGAGAAAGATAAATGGTCTAGATTAGGAATATCTAATTGTTTAAGCAAAGGTTCTCTTAAATGGTAAGAGACTCTAACAAGAGATTGTTTCCTTGGTCGACGGCAAAGGCCACGGAGTCCGGGCGCACCGAGTCAGCTCAGGGAACATAGCCAACAGAGATGTAACAAACACTAAACAATTCTAAAACCAGAGACACAAATCTGACTCCACCTCACTTTTTCTATTTCTTTATCCTTCACTTTCTGATTACACTGTTTCTTTGTTTTTTTTAAAAGATTCATACCACACCACTCACACCTCTAAAAGCTCCAACTTCCAAATCCAACATGTGTATATCTATCTATATATCTATATATTAATGCTTTTCTTTTTCATTTTTTTCTTTACCGTTGAAGTTTGAAAACCTGCAACCGAAAACAGCATCTTAGTATCAGAATCAAAAACCACCAAAACTGTAGACAACAAGAATCTTTTGCCAAGTATGGAATAAAAATTGATGAACAATCATACATCAACAAGTTGCAATATTAAAATAAAACCCAAACTGAAAATCTTAAGAATCCACCAGAATATGTAACAAACAAAAATCTACTAAAATAATGTTAGACAAGATCACAACATTGTAAACTCTTTGTTGTTAATCTCTCAACCACACAACTAGGAAAAAAAATTATTCTTTAGATCAACTAGCAAATCAAAATGACAACACTACCAAACTTCACTCTCCATGTAAACCCCAACACCACCCAAGACTCAATTTTTTTCATTCTCATCACATAATAAACAATTACAAACATAACCCTTTTTAGTATATGCAAAACCCATCAATATACACATACCCTTTTCAAGTTTAGAGCTAAAAAAACACATTGAAAGCATTAGAAATATGAAAGTAAAGTAAAAAAGTAAGAGGTGAGAAAAGAATGGTAAACCAAGATCTTACACATATACCAAGTTGAAGTTTACTAGAAAATGGAGAACAGTGTATTAAAGTAATAAAGTTTTAAACTTTGAGGTAAACCAGAACAAGGGTGAAGAGAAAAAACAAAAAAAGCAGAAGAATCTAAAAGAAACAAAAATACAAAACAGTTAAGAGATGTTTTATGAGACACACAACATTGAACATTACCTTGTTTTGATACATTTTCCTAATTGATTTAGGTGTAAAATTGATGAAGAGAAAGTATGTAGTACAACATTCAATTTGTGGTAGTGAGAAGCATTATACGACGTTGTTAAGTGATGCACGCTAAAACTGACATTTGAGGTTGCTTTTTGAAAACAGAATTAAATGGTGATAATTAATGTTTTGGTTGGTTCAGTTGAGATGAAATTAAAAGCTGTAGAAGTAGATTATAGATTATAGATTATAGAATAGACTATAGTGTAGTAGTGTGCTGTGTGTTGTTGCAGCCAAAGCTATTTCCAAGTGCGTCCACCTCTATGGCATTTTCAATTTCATCATCACTTAAGTCTTTTTCATAAGTGGACAGTTGGCAAAAAGTGATTTTTGCTTTGTATATCCACAAAATCACAACTAACTAAATTAGGAATCGTTTCTTTTCTTTTCAAGTATGTATTTCTAGAGTTAAGTTAATCCGTGTGAAAAAAAGTGCTTTCTTATGAAAAATTTACATATTAACAAAAAATAAATGATAAAATTATTATCATTTATAAACACTAATAATTTTATGAGATACATAATTAATAATTATTGTTTTTTGCAAAAAAAAAAAAAAAAGATGTAAGTTGTATTGGAATCAATTAATATAATTATATATTGCATTATTAAATTAGAATATAATGTGACTTTTTTATAAAATAGAATAAAATTTAAGATAGAAACAAATAAAATGTGAAATAGAAACTTTAATTTTTTTATAATACAAAGTTTAATGAAAACTATAATGGAAAAAACAAAACTAAATAGATAAATAAAAAATAAAATTGTAAAAATAGGGTATCAATAGTTTTGGAAGTTGGGTATTTTTTTAGTTAGTAAATAAAATTATTTTGGTAATATAATAATAATTAGAAAATGAGGTTTATTATATGAATTAAGAAAATTATTGATTGTCATTTTGTATTGCTATTTTATTTATATGAATTAATAAAATTGTTTTGATAATATAATAATAATTAGAAAACTACCTTATTATAATAAATATAATATAAAATTAAGTTAGCCGTGGTGATGGTTAGAAGAGAGAAAAAATTATTTTGTTAATTAAAATCAAAAATGTAAAGTTAATGGAATAAATAATAGTAAATAAATAAATAAATATAAGAACAAAGTAATTGTTAGAAGCATTGAAAGGATAAGAGATGATGGATGTTGTGCTAACGAAGAAGGAGAAGACGACGATGATCGAGAAAGCCCATAGTGTAATTATATTAAGCCTTAGTGATAAGGTTCTCCGGCAGGTCTCGAATGAGAAGACGACAGCAGGTGTGTGGAGAAAACTCGAAGGGTTGTACATGACTAAATCTCTGGTAAATCGTTTGTACCTGAAGCAGACTTTGTATTCATTCAAGATAAGTGAAGATAGAGTCTTGACAAAGTAGTTGGATACATTCAACAAGCTGATTCTTGATCTAGAGAATATCGAGGTTAGTATAAATGATGAAGATCAATTATTGTTATTGTTGTGTTCTTTACTTAAGTCTCATGCTAATTTCAAAGAAACTCTCTTGTATGGAAGAGGTTTGTTTATCTTTGAAGAAGTTCAACCAGCCTTATACTATAAGGATCTGAACGAGCGAAACGAGCATAAATCATCGTCTGTTGGTGAAGGTTTGTCTGTTAAGGGGAAATTATTGAAGAAAGATGACATGTTTGAGAAGAAGAAGGGTAAAGGTCAACAAAAGTCTTATGGTGGTGATGCTCCTACAATTAGGTGTTATCACTGTAAGAAGTAGGGTCACACAAGAAAGGTGTGTCCTGAATGCCTAAATAGTCATGGAGGTAAGGATAATGGCAACACAACTAATGTGCAAGATGATTTTAAATCATTTGATGTTCTTGTAGTTTTAAGCAGTGACTCTAGCAAGGAGTGGATTATGAATTCATGGTGTACTTGGCACATGACTCTAAGAAAATACGTGTTTGAGGAATTATGTGATCAAGATGGTGGATCAGTGTTGCTGGAAAACAAAAATGCCTGGAAAATTACAGGTATTTGATCTATAAGATTCAAGTTTCATGATGAGTCAATAAATTTTTTGATTGGTGTCAGGTATGTACCTGATCTGAAGAGAAACTTGATTTCTCTTGGTGAATTCAACAAGAAAGGATATGTTTTCAGAGGAGGGCAAGGTATCCTAAAAGTCATGAAGGGGTCAAAGGAAGTCTTGAGAGGTGTGAAGAAACAAGACTTGTATACCATTGAGCTTGAGGTTTAAGTGGATCAGTAGATTTTTCCTCTACGAAACATGTGTCAATGACAGAACTGTGGCACATGAGATTGGACCATGTTAGTGAAATGGGTCTTATCGAACTAGGGAAACAAAATCTTCTAGGTGGTGACAAAATCGAAAAGTTGGAGTTCTGTGAACCTTGTGTGTTCGATAAATCCTATAGAGTGAAGTTCAACAAAGGCAAACAAAGAACACATGGATCCCTTGATTACATCCATGCTGAAATTTGGGGGCCTACAAGGAATCCCTCACACTCAGGTGCAAGATATTTTCTATCTATAGTTGATAATTATTCCAGAAAGTTTTGGGTATTCATCCAAAAGACTATGGATGAAACTTTTGAGAATTTCAAAAGTTTGAAGACTCTGGTCGAAAATCAGACTAGCGGGAAGGTCAAGAGGTTGAGAACTGATAATGACCTTGAGTTCTACAATGAAGCTTTCGACAGTTATTGTAGTATGTCTGGTATTCCAAGGCACAGGACTATTGTGGGCACTCCTTAGCAAAATGGTCTGGTTAAGAGATTCAATTGAACAATATTGGAAAGGGTTAGATGCATGTTGGTTAGTGCTCGATTGAAGAAGGTGTTTTGGGCTAAGGTTGTTGTGACTGCAACATATCTAATAAATATGTGTCTCTCGACTACCTTGAGGATGAAGGCACCTGAAGAAGTTTGGTTGGGCCATCCACCAGATCTCGACAAACTTAGAGTATTTGGTTATGTAACCTATGCTCACATTAGGAAAGACAAGGTCGAACCTAGAGCTCTGAGACGCATGTTCATGGGGTATCCTGACGAAATAAAGGCATATAGGTTGTGGTGCCTAGAACCAGGTCACGTGAGGTGTATCACAAGTCATGATGTAGCTTTTAATGAAGTAGAAATGGCGTTCAAGAAAATGATGTTGTTGGTCGAAATGCAAAGATCTCAAAAAAGAGCTGGAACAGGAAGAGATTCATGTTGAGATTGAGCATATTGATGTTGAACTACATAACCCAGATAAAGTCAAAGAAAAAGCACAAGTTACTGATGAATATGAGAAGGATGATAAGAGTCATTAAGCCACCTTAGAGACTTGGTTATGCAGATCTTATAGCATTTGCATTAATCTTTGCTAGTGAGGTACTTGATGAAGAACTTAAAGATTACAAGGAAGCTATGAGGAGTTATAACAATACTGAATGGCGAAAGCCATGGATGGTGAGATTAAATCTCTTCATGATAACCACACTTGGAAGTTGATCGAGAAACCTGCTGGAGCCAAATTAGTCAGATGTAAGTGGTTTTTCAAGATAAATGGGGGAATCAAAGGAGTGGTGTCAAAGATATTTAAGGCAAGGTTAGTTGTTAGGGGTTCACTCAGAAAGAAATAGTCGAGTTCAATGACGTGTTCTCACCTGTTATAAAGCATAGATCCATTAGAATGTTGTTAGCCATGGTGGAAAAGTTCGACTTAGAACTTGAATAGATGGATGTAAAGACAACCTTTCTGTATGGTGATCTAGAGAAAAAGTCCTAATGAGACAATCTGAAGGGTGTGTAGAAAAGGGTAAGGAGGATTATGTGTGCAAGTTGAATAGGTCTTTGTATGGACTCAAATAATCTCCTCGATAGTGGAATAGGAGATATGACAAGTTTATGGCCCACATAGGTTTCACTGTGATCCATTTTGAGCACTGTGTTTACTTCAGATTTTAACCTGGAAGTTCACTTGTTATTTTTTGCTTTATATGGACGACATCCTCATAGCAAGTGATCAGTGGATTTTGATGCACCTTCTTCTACTATTGTACTTAGACAAGTCATTTCATTTAAGTAGTTATTTTTACTATTTTAGTGTGTTTTTATATTTAAGTTTATTTTTGACTTTATTTTATTTTCATACTTTATTTTCAGCATAAATAGTTATTTGATATCTTATCACTATGCAGATCATAACTTGAGCTACAAGAATCGGATTGACACGTTCTAATAGGCGTTGGAAAGCTGAGAGATTAAGCTAAAAGTTTCATGTTAAAGTCTGAAGCTAATTCAGAGTGAAGAGGGTCGAATAATTCGTTTTACTTCCAGACTTAAGAAAATACTTAGTTTTTGGGTTTGTTTTGTATTTTTTAGGGTCGGTTGCTATTAGGCCCGAATTCCCTTGCTCTATTTAAACAACTCAGTAGTTTTTGGATTAGAGGATTGAACATTCATGAAATAGAGAATAGGGCATACGAATACCATGGAGATATAATTCCCAAAGAGTTGATTTGCTGTATTTGAATTCCACATTAAGGTTTTTATTAATTTCAGTTTAATTTCAATTTCTTTTCAATTCTTCCTATAAACTCGTTTGTTTAATTCAATTACTTTTGTTTGCTTAATTCGATTGTTTATTATAGGATAAAGTTGATTAAATTTGATTGTTTGTATGATCCTTAACTATACATGATATAGTCGCGTTTTCTTAATTCGTGTCTGCTTAAATTCGTTTGCTTAATTCGAAAATTAGGAACATACATGATATAGTACCAATTACACTTATTAGTGGGTTTTGTAATCTAACGAGATTGAATCCGCTAGAGAATTAAAATTATAAGAATCGATGATAAGTCGGAAATCGATATAGTAAATTAACTTATTTATCAATTTTGCTTTTACCTTTAATCATCTTCGATTTAAGTTTTGAACATTAAAAACCCCATTCTTTTCATTCGTTTGGTTACAACATTCAAGCGTCTTTGTGATACGACATTCGAGTGTCGCTTCCGTTTTACTACACTTTTAAACTCGTTTTTTACCTGTGTACGACAACGGATCAGCAAGCAGCAATGTCGAGGATGTAATGAAGTTGAAGGTTGAACTCGATAAGGAGTTCGACATGAAGGATCTGGGAGGTCCCACTAGGATTCTTGGGATTGACATTCAAAGAGATATAAAGCAGTCGAGATTATGCTTATCTCAAGAGACATACATGAAGAAGATTCTCGATAAATTTGGTATGTCGATTTCAAATCCTGTTGTAACACCGAAAAACCCTTAATTCAGGCTTAGTACGACTCAAAGTCCTAGTACTAAAGTCGAAAGACCCTATATGAATAGAATTCTAATGCTAGTATAGTAGGTTCTTTGATGTATGATATGGTATATACGAAGCCAAACATAGCGTACAGAGTGAGCCTTGTAATAAGGTATATAGCCAATCATGGAAAGGCATACTATCAAGGTTTAATGTGGATTCTGAGATACATAAAAGGATCCTTGAGTAGGATTCTGGTTTATGGTGGAGCCATGAGTGATGGCAAAGCCGAAGTCGAAGGATTTGTCGACTATAACTATGCATGATGTATGAATACCATAAAGTTTCTTTCTGGATATGTTTTCACAATGTTTGGCACAACTATAAGTTGGAAAACTTCTCTTGAGAAGATTCATGCCTTATCAACCATTAAAGCTAAATACATTGTCCTCACTGAAGTTGTAAAAGAAGCATTTTGGCTTGAAGGGTTTGTTAAGGAACCGAAACTTCAAGGTCAAGTCATCACTGTTAAATGTGATAGCCAAAGTGTCATACATCTATCAAAAAGTTTAGCCTATCATGAGAGAATAAAGCGCATTGATATTAAGTTGTATTTCGTCAGGGAGAAAATCGAAAGTCGAGAAGTCAAAGTGATGAAGGTTTTGACATATCATAATGTTGCAAATATGATCACCTAGTCATTACCAAGTAGCAAGTTCTTCCATTGTAAGCAGGTGATAAAATTGCATGATGAAAGCTAGTTTGTTGTCTTAATTTTGTAGAGTTTGTTCCAAGGTGGAGATTTATGGTATTTTGGATTAAACTCTAGTCTCGATAGGGATAGCTTCATGTTTCGATAGAGTTGTGTATGTTGTAGTCGAAGTTTATTCAAGCATGTCGTTGTATAAGTTAGCTTAGTGTTTAAGTTAGCTTGTAGCATATAAATAGGCTGTTCTCTCAGGTTGTTGAGAGAGGGTTAAACGTTGATCGTTATTATTCACTTGTAATATTTTGCCTTAAAAGTGAATAGAAAAAACAATTTTAATCAATTCTTATTTTTCTTGTTCCTTCTTCTCTCTCTTTCGTAAAACTAAAAGGGTTTCTTACGTTTGTTCAAGAAACTCAATCTTTCTCATAGTTTTTTATTCGTTCCTGGTGCGACGTTTGTCACAATAAAAATAAATATAATTTTATTAGAGAAATTTTTTAACATGTTTAAATTAAATTTATAACACTAAAATTACATTTACCTTGCAAAAGTAAAATAAAGAATATACTAAATATAGTTGGGTAAATTTCAATGTATTGTTAGGGTGAAAGTCTTTTACAAATAGATGAAATGTACTCTTAAAAGTTAAATAAGATTTTCGTGAATATATATATATATATATATATATATATATATATATATAATATATATATATATATATATATATATATATATATATATATATATATATTCAAATGTTTTTAGTCAATAAATTTTTAATTTTTACTATGTTAAACTTAATACAGTAAAAAAATAGAAATTTATTTATTTATAATAACTAAAGACTTATTTTAATAAAAATAGTATATTGATATATATATTATTTTTTGTATAAACTTCAATAATAAAATTTATAAATAAATAGAATAGACACAGTAGAAGGCAAATAGACGGTCATTATTCTGATTATATAGTTTTTTTAAAAAATTAAATTCATTAATCTAAAAGATATAAAAAAATTATACATAAATCTTTAAACTCTCTATAAAAGATCTATTACTTCTGGTGTTAGTATGAATGCATGTTGATTATCCTTTTGTCATATTTTACCATTTTACTTAAAGCGAATTTGAGGGTTGTCTGTCTCACAATAAAAACTTCACTCCACAATCCCACTAGTAGAGAAACTTTTACCATTCAACACATATATGTCTCTCTAATATACATTTGTACACCAAAATATCTATTGACCTAAGTGTCAATATCCATTTATGTGGGTCACTCAACAAATTGACAAATGCCTCTATCTTCATAGATAATTTGGTCTGCCAAAATATATCAAATAAGACTTTCCTAACAATGAATCGTATGTCCTCCAAATGTATTTGAAGCTTGAAAGTTCCCTACAATGAATCGCGTGTTCTCTAAATGTATACAAACATGTCTTGCGACAAACAGGACAAACATCATCAATCGGAAATTAGGGAATCATAAGACGGTGTCTCAAGATAGTACGGTACTCCACGGGGACATATGTTGACCTAGCACATCTATAGGAATAGCAAAGAGAAAGTTTTGAGCATGTGCAACTTTCAAACAATGCAAAGTTGTTTGTTGTCTTATGGTTGTGTCAAACTTTACATTAGACATGACAATAAAATTGCTACCCATCTAAACTCACCCCGAGTTTGACGGGGAAAACCCGGTTTAACTGGGTTTGTGTATGAGTTTGAGATTTCCCCAATTTTAAATGATGGATACGGACGGGGAATGAGGACACTAATACCCACCCAGAATTTGTCTTCGAACCACTTCGTTGATAATTTGAAAGATCTCATTTTGATAATTTATAATATTAATTTTTTAGTTAGTACATTGATATTTTAGTTTGTACTTTATTATTTAAAATATTTGAAATGTATATTAAAAAAAATTCACGAATGTTTTTATTTATTATTTTTAATATTTATTAGAGTTCAGGACAATTTACTAGTTTGGAGAAATTGACTATTTCAATTTAAAAAATTAATTTCGATGCGGGGATGGGACGAGACGGGGATACTCGAACCCGTTTATGACAGGTTTTGGGTTTAATTATTTATTCTCGTTTGGGTTTGGGGCGGGAAACAGATATTTAATTGGGATTCAAGTTTGAGTATGTGGAAGGCAAAACCCGTCTCCACCCCTTCTCGTTGTCATGTCTACTTTTATATTCATGTTCTGAACAATTTTACTAAAAATAACACTCGTCAAAACATATTGTACTTTAGGAGAGACGTTGTCATTACTATTAAAATTGTTAAGGTCAAAATCTCGAATCACAACACTCAGATCATCCAAAATTCTGTCAAAATCATGATCCATACCATATGCCCCACTGTCTCTCAAAGTATAATCCTATAACAGTCAAGATTGAATTCTAAAAGTCACAAATGCGTATCAGAGAGTCTATGTTGCTGAGTACAAACTCAATTCTCTAATTTTAGTGTAAAAAAAGACGCTTATATTAAATGTATAAGAAGAAAGTACCGAAATATGAAATAGAAAATTGTGACTTTTATGGTTATCATTGAGAATCTATTATGGTGAAAAGTTTAAACCCATGTACCTGTATCAATGGCATGCCTTAACTTTTGAAGTAAATCAGTAAACTATTATGATGGACTATATATGCAAGATTACTTGAGTGGTATCACCATCATTATCATGTTGCTAATTATTTATGTCACTTGAAAAGGTCATAAGTCCCATATTTACATGCAAATCTAATAATGCTACCAAGGAAATTGTCTTTTATTTTATTTAATATGCATCCAACGGTATTATATTGCATTTACACTAAAATGTCATACATGATCCAGATTGGATGTATAAAAAAGAAAAATATTGAAAAGTTGAGTCAACAATTCAACATTTATAACTGATTATTCGTTTACTCTGTTGATAAAAAATAGCACAACATTATGTAGCCATAGAAAATAGAAGCACGAAAGAATATATCATATTCCCATTTGAACACATCCCAATAATAGTGCTACATTTGTTTAGTTATTCATGCACATGTTTAGGTCCCCATTTTTATGCATGTTTTCACTAAAGTCTTGTTAACTAAACTAATCTTACACATGCTGCTGACTGTATGGACACAAATACTAAATATTCCACATCTTCTAATTTTTTTTATTTTGGTATATTCCTTCAATTGCACTTGATTCCTTTAACTTTCAGACTAAATTCAAAGATGGTGTTTTGATAAACTTGTCCAAACACATCGTATGTATTCTTTCAAGTCATTTTCCCTTAACAAGTATAGTTTTTCAACGGTTTATACCAACAAGTGCCCAACATTGCCTAATTTTAACAATTCAAATCTCAAAAGAATATAACTATCCTATGATATTTAATTATGGAAAAAGCCCCTCTCCTCTATACATGAACTTTTTAATAGTTAAGGAAAAAGTTAGATAGGTTAGGAGTTAAGGAAGACTAGTTAATCTGACTTTGATTAGTAAATAGAGGTGGAGATTCTTAGAGGGGTAGCCTCCGTTGTGGAAGGATATTGTTTTTGAAAGGTATGTCATTTTGGTGGTAAGATCTCATCTTTGGGGAGAAAAAAAGGGTTTACGACGATTTTTCATCAGTGGAGAGATACTTTCCTGCTTGGATTCAAGGTAGTGAAGTCGTTTGAGTAGTTTGTTTCTTCGAATTGCAATATGGGGGGATTTGGCTTTAATCCGATTTTGGTACGATGTGTGAATTGTGATTGATAGCGTGTGTGTGTCTTTTGAGATGTTGTTTCTCTTCTCGGAGCAAAAGCTTCTTGAAGTAGGAAGGATGGAGGCGTATGTTGCTGGTTTGGGAAGAAGAGTTGTTGGGGGTCTTGCTGTTGGATCATCATAAAGGGGAAACATTCACATTGGATCAAACACTCACCTAAAGGTCAAAGACTCTCCCAAACAACTGAAATAGACACCACATATTCACCCAAAACCTTAAGGTGATAGGTGTATGAGTCCTCTCACGTATAAAGTGTCCAACCTCCACTTTTCCAATCAATCTAGAACTAACAACTCACATTTGTTTCTCAATAATCTTTTTCATCCACGTGCTTGTATCGCCCTTGACAGACACCCTTATCTCATTACGGGCATTTCAACAGGGCATGTTGTCTAAACACCGCCATGTCAAGAACCTTTGATACAAGGAGGCAATCTCTTCTCGAACTAGGCTCAGATACCACCGTTGGATCATCATAAGGGAGAAACATTCACATTGGGTCAAATACTCGCCTAAAGATCAAAGACCCACCCAAATAAGTGAGGGAGACACCACATATTCACCAAAACCTTAAAGTGATAGGTATATGAATCCTCTCACTTATAAAGTGCTCAAACTCTATTTTTCAAAACAATGTTTGAGTAACAGCTCACACTTGTTTCTCAACACTTGCTCATCTTGATTGAGGGGGTGGTTAAGCAGGATAAGAGGGATGTTTAACTGTGGTCTTTGGACTCGTTAGCTGGGGTTTCAATGAGGAGAGCTTACGATTTTCTTGTCATGTCTACGAATGGTGTTGAGTGTAAGATGAATGATATTTTAAAAGGGTTATCCATAATTTGGAAAAGTTGGGTTCCTTCAAAAGTGATTGCTTTTTCTCAGTTATTATTGCATTGCAGGTTAGCGACGAGGCTTAATCTTATGAGGCGGGGAATTATTTAGTGGGAGATTAGGGTAGGTTGTGTGGTGTGTCTTGGGTGCGCTGAATCGATGAAGCACTCTTTTGTTCTTTATGATTTCGCATCCTCGATTTGTTATAGGGTTCTCAAGTGGTTGGATAGATCGATGCCTATTCTGCAGTCAACTTTGGGGTGTTCTAAGGTGATCCAGTCATTAGGTAGGGATAAGACAATGGTTTTTGGTCTAGTTTCGATATGGCATGTTATCGTATAGACTATTTGGAGTATGTCTAACAAAAAATTGCAAGGAAAGATTAAATGTTAATCATTGGGTGACTAGGATCATTTATCTTTCTTAGAATCGGGTTCACACTCGTTCGTCTGGTAGTGACGCTCTTCTAGACTGAAAGTAGGACCTGCTCTTATGTTATGCCAATAAGGCGTTGTTGTCTGGTTGATTGCCTCTTCGATATGGTTGTTGCTCTCTTTACCTTCCCTTAGCCTGATTCTCAACTAGAACTTTCTGCTTAGTTGTATCTCTTTTGATTTAAGTTGATCTTGATTTATGGTGGTTTGGTTTTGTTTTATTTTGCATTTAGCTTTTTCTATTGATCTAGGAAGGCCGAAAACAATATTTTAATAATTTCTGCAATTTTCTATTTTATTTCTGTTTTGGACTAAAAATCCATAAAGGTTTCTTTTTCTATTTTATTTATGTTTTGGATTAAAAACTCACTAGGGTTTCTTCTTGTGTATTTATACACCTTTATGTATGGTTGTCAAGGTTATCTTTGATCATAATAAAATTCAAGAGTTTCTTTTCTCTTTATGGTGGATTACATAATTCTATATGACAGTGTTGCCGCTTTTAAAACTGTATTTTCATTCTAGGTTTAGTGCTTGTTAATTTATTATGCTTCCAACCGCGTCAGGTAGCATCATATCAAGTTTATCTTGTTTTTTTTCATAGTTTGTTCAGCCATGGGAGACCAACCAATGATCATAGCAGATCTTGAGAGAATTACTGCAGCTTTTACCACAACTCTAATTTCTTTGACTGAACAAATAGCGACTTTAGCATATCAGGTGAACAACGGGAATCAGCGAAGAGACAAGGGAGGAGAACATATTAGGGCTTCGCGAGGCAAAAACAATCATGTTGTTATTGTTGAAAATTTGAGTTCTGAAGAGGAAGAACCCTATGAGGAAGAGATAGTTGTTCATGGGAATCGACAATATAACCATGACTATCGAGTGAAGGATGATATTCCATTATTCTAACAATTGGAGTAGAGGAGTTTCTGGATTGGAAGATCAATGTTTATAGGTTCTTCGACGTTATGGGCATTGTTGATTCCTTAGGATTGGCATTAATTTTAGAAAACAAATAATGTAATCATCTCTGTTGTTTTAATATGTTGGGTTGAAGAAATTCAACATCTGGACCAACATGTCATGTACGATGTCACGACATCAGGTCTGTGACATCGCACATGTGTAGAAAACTGAATTAATTAATTCAGTATATATTCTGGGATCAGCAAGGATATCTGGTGAATATCCTAACTCCCATGTGGAGGTCTTGAAGACTCAATCAGAAGATATATAGGCTCAAAATATGGAGATATATATGGAGAGATTCTAGGATTGAAGACCTTGTTTGTAGCAGAATTTTTCTGCTGAAGTTGTAACAGCAAAGAACAAGTCTGCTGCGATTTTTGAAGGCCCAAATCCAGTTGGGTGATTAGGTTATAAATAGCTGATTGTAACCTAGTATTTGTAAGCCTCTTAGAATGAAAATTTAGGGGTGTGTGTGAGGTAAACCTCCCAATCTGTGGGAAGGTTACCATATGTTTCTCAGTGGTAAAAGCTGAGAGTTTTGTAACTCAAAGCCTGTAGGCAAGAGTGATTTTGTTCTTGAATGAAGCTGTGAAGCAAGTTCAAGGTGTGGTAACATTACATTGTATTTGTAGTGATAGGAATGGAAACTGGAGGTTTCTATCTAGGAGTTCCTAGGTATAGATTGCATTTGGTAGGGATTAAGTGAAGAGTTGTAAACGGGTGAGTTTAACTCTGAATTAATACTGCTAATAGTGGATCTTCTTCCTGGCTTGGTAGCCCCCAGATGTAGGTCATGTTGGACTGAACTGGGTTAACAATTTCCTGTGTTTGTTTTCCTTCTGCATGTGTATTCATTACTGTCATAACTCAGTTGGCTTCCCAGTCAGGTTATCAAGATGATAACAGACCTGGTATATAAACTTCTGATTGAATGTTAATCAGAATGTTGTAACATTCATCAGTGACAGCGTATACTGAATAATAAGCATGTTAGCTTCAGTTCAGTATTTAGTTAAGGCTGTTCTTTTCAAGGATAACAGACCTGGCTGGAGGATTATTGTGAAACTGTCAAACTGGACGTTTTGACAGTTGATGAGGAAGGTTGATACTGAAGTAGAGACTTGTTGGTCTTTGACAGTACTGCAAACTTAGCACAGCACGTTTCCAGGAACATAACAGAATCAGCATATGTTCTGGATGTCGAACTGAATGTTGTGACATTCATTCCCAACAGCAGGTGCTAAAGTGTAGGATGATTGGTTTTTCTGGCTCAGTATTTTTCTCAGGCTATTCATCAGGGATTCAATAGCTTAGAGAAAAACCAGGAAACCAACTACTAACCTACAATTAAAGAACCTAACAAATAGCCTAGTTGTTAGCAATCTAAGAACTGGAAATTAGATTAACGTGTTCAACCTTTAATTCAGGAAATACAAGTAAAAGATATACACACTGGAACAATGTAACAGATGATGTCCACACACAACAGTAAGACATCATGCTGATAACTGTGGAAGAAAACAACAGAAGTGAGTGCTAGGTTTGATTTCTGTTGAGTCTTTCTCCCTGATGCATAGAATCAGGTGTTCATACATTCTAGGGTGACATAGAATGAGATGTCGTGACATCTGTGAACTTGTGCATATTAGTACAGTGGTTAATAACTATCTTGCTGTATTAGTTACAATGTTAGATCAGATGTCATGACGTGGAGTAGAACATCTGAATTCTGACTACACCAGAATTTCAATTGGTATCAGAGCAGGCATCATGTTCTGCTTCTGGATGAGATCCATGGGTGATACTTTCTGGTATCTTGCAAGAAGTTATGTTGGAACCAGTGGAAGGTTCTGTAATTTCCCAGAATGGTCCCTTGAAGTAGGTGGATGGACTGTTCATGACAGGAATAATGTGTACCTGTATCTGGAGGTTGGCAATTGGCCTTTGGATGGGACATCTGTGCCAGTATGGAGTCACGTTCAAACTTGGTATGGACCTTGAGGCTGATCTGGTGAAAAATGTGTTCTTAGGTTGAGTTGTATTATGATTTCCGCTGCATAATACCTGGCAAAACTCAAACTCTGATGTTGTTTCCCCTCATGTGGATGAAAGGCTGTTGTATTCAAGATCTCATCATAATCTACTGAAGATGTCAAAGATACTTGAGTCTCCTCAAGTCCACTCATCATGACGTTCTCACTTCATGATGGTAAGAATCACTTAATCACTGATTCTTTTACTCACTTGAGTAGGGTGTATGAAGACCTTGAAGGCCTTCAAGGAAGGTTTGTTCCAAGGAGGTGGAACTAATGTTCTATGCGATGTTAGAACATGTTGTTCAACAAGTATGCAGCTGCTGGTTGAAGAGCAGATGTTTTTAGGTATCAAACAAAGGGATACTTCTGTTTGGAACCTACTCCTGACCTGGAAGAGGAGACATCTGTGTGGGCTAAGTTGACAAGGGTAGGGTCAACTGTGTGTGTGCTCAAGAAGGTCACCTTTAGAAGTCTGATCTCTAGAAGTTGAGCTGGTTGAGATGTGACATTGTGCAATCTCCTGTTGTTTGGCATATTCCTGTTAATTGATCAGGGTTGGATAGTTGTTCCCTGAAGTACTATGGTGTGTTGGAAGACAAGTCCCCTGGATGTTAATAGTCAATAATGGGATAACCTGATTGCTATACCATTTAAGAGGATTGGAACCATGAATCTTGTTATTCAAACACCACGTTTCAGAAGTGGCAGTACTGTCGAGGAGTGAGAATATGAAGATTCAGAGGTTAGTTGAGGTAGTATGCTCTAGCAATGCATATTTACCATTGACTGGTGCTGCTCTGTATCACTAGTACTTATGGTCAGCTGGAGTCTGATTGGTGTGATTGGAGTATGTATAGGTATAACTCATAGAGTTAGTTGCCACTGGTAGGGATGGTGTATGTCAGGTTGAGACATTTATATACAATGCATGGTTA
Source organism: Lathyrus oleraceus (assembly GCF_024323335.1). Classification (NCBI taxonomy): domain Eukaryota; kingdom Viridiplantae; phylum Streptophyta; class Magnoliopsida; order Fabales; family Fabaceae; genus Lathyrus; species Lathyrus oleraceus. The sequence continues at coordinate 465,338,309 of NC_066584.1, read as the reverse complement.
TTGGTGTGGAGTTTCCATGATTGTTAAGTTGAGGGGGAGTTTTGGTTAACCTCCTCAAGTCTGGTCAGCCTAGGGCCTGGTTGGCTGTTGACCTGTGTCACATGGGGTCTGGTAGTTGTGTGACACATTTGCAAGGAAGAATTCATCTCTCTCATTCCTAAGGGTGAATTTAATCTGGGAAGACTTTCAAAATTGTCTAGGTGCTTGCAAGCAGAAGATGTTGACACAAGAAGAGTACTTTCAAAGTAGTCTTATGGTGGAAGTATCTGAAAGGAAAATTGGGAAAGGATTTAAGATCAATGTCTACTTGTGCCAAGTACAAGTGTTTAAATTGATTATCCTTGGAACTCAAGATAACGGATGTTCTTAAAGATGTTGGAACATCACTTCTTCAAGACCCTGTGCAGAATCACAGGAAGGATAGTACATTGGCTTATGGTCTATCTCTTTGGTGGCAGCAAAAGCATATGATCTCTGAAAAGGTTTCCTGGCAAGAAACATGATTCAGCCTTGGTATGTACAAGAAGAAGAAGACATCATAGTCTTGATGGTGGTTACTTGGATCAGTTTATTTCTGATCTAGGTAAGGAAGTGCATTAGCTTATGCACACTGTGGAGTCAAGAACTGGTGGCAGCAGTCTTTACATCATAAAAACAGCCTTACCTTAGGATGTGGAATCCTTGGTAGAGCTGAAGGGTTAGTTTATAACTGGTCCTTCTGAAGACTCATACATCAGAGTGTCTGATGTCTTTGGAGAAGAAGCAGGGATTCATCAAGGTGTGAGCTTGGATGACTTAACTGCAAACCTGCAGGATGGAGGTTGTTTACTCAAACTTGGTTCCACAATCAAGTCTATGAGAACATTGAACTCTGTTCTGTGAAGGGAGGAAGTTCTTTCAAGTGGCAGAAGAAGGAGCTGAATTCAACAGCTAGATGTCTAAACACAATGTTGTGACATTTGGTTTAACATCAGATTCTTAGTTGGTGAAGTGGCACATCAACTTAAGATAGAATGGTCTACAGAGTTGTAGATTGGGTACTTCAAAAGGATCATTCTCATTGCAGTTCTTAGGAGTTGCTGGTTGGAGAAGATGTTACATGTTCATGTCTTAGAGACCCTAAGCTCTGTTTAACATGTAACTTGAAGTTCAAATCCCACTTGGAAGATCAGAACATCTTTAGGAGAAGTCTGATAAACTTGGGGAGGTCAAAAAGCAGCATTTGACTTTTTCAAATGAGGACTCATGAAGGAGGTAATCAACCAGTGGCATTTGGTCTATCTCAGAAGTGAGTTCGAAGAATCAAGATAATCCACATATGGCAGCTGATTATTCTTGAGGAAAGTCTGAGACAAATTACTTTTGAGCAGAAAAGTAGTAAGTTGAAGACTAAAGGAGGTGTTTTCTATTCATCTCTTGGAGCTTGTGGTAGGAGTTCTGAGCTATCTATGGAAGAGTATCTCTTGTAATGGGATGAAAATGTATATGTCCCAATTTATGTCTGGGTTCTTCTTGATCAAGCTGGTGACTCAGCAATATTTGAAGAATCTCAGTTGGTGGTCCTTGTTATGCTGTGAAGGATGTCTCAGCTGATGGCAGAACATCTTGTGAAGTGGTCTTCTGTTCTGGTTAGAAGAGAGATTGACACATAGTGTGAATGTGTTCAGCTAAGAGGGTTGAACAGAGGGTGTGCTCTTGAAGACATGAAGATGCGTCTTATGTTTTCCATTCATCAAGTGGTCTGGATTCTCTTTGAATCAGGAAGTATGTGAAGGTCCAACTTTGGGGTGTTGGATATGCTCATGTGTGACCTCCAAGTGTCAAGAGGAGAGTAGGGTGTCCATGACAGGGGGAGTTATGTCTGTGAAGCTACAAGTAATTATCAAGCTTGTGGTCTTTGTGTTCTCAGATAACTAGGTATGGCACCTTGTCAATTATCAGGATGCTGTGATGTATGCCAAGGCTGAGTGAGCAGAAGAATGTCTGACCGGATGTCATGACATTGCCCTGGACAATGCTGCTAATTCCTTCTGAATCTTAAAATCAGTAGGAGTTATGAAGGTGATGTGTCAAATCCTGATAAATCAGAATAAGCCTGATGGCTACAGTTGTGTGGTACAGGGGGAGTAACCATCTGCTGAAGTGTGGGAATTTGACTGTAGCAGTGCCAAATGTCAAGTCTCTACTGGAGGTATGACAGGAACCTTGGAAAATGTTGAATACTAGCAGAATGCAGGAAAAAGCCGCGTGAAATGTTAAGACATCGCGTGCAACGTGTCTGGCTGCATATATGGAATAGTCTCCATGCACTGGAACGACTGTTTTGGAAAAGAAACAGTCAAGAGCTATAAAAGGTATTCAAAGATAATCTGAGATTTTGTTGGTGATTCTCTGACTGTTTCTCAGCAAAAATAAATGCATCTTGACCAAGCATTTATTTCTACCGGAAATTCCTAAGCACGGGCTGGACTATTTAAAGGATGCAATAGCCCTCTTCCTCTCACAAGAAAAACACTCCATTCTCAGAATCATGGGGTATGTTAAGGTTTGGGCAAGCTGCGCCTGGATCTGGTTTTGTGAAGGGTGCCTTTACAAATGTTTAGCTAAAAAGGGGGAGAGAAATATAGTCCTGGGGTTGAGAAGGTACCAGAAGCAAGCCAACTGTGGATGTGGTGGCAAACAGAAGTTGGCATCAGGCACAAAATCCACCAACTGGGTTTACCACTTGTGTCTTGTGATCTGAGTTAAGAAGACAGTTGTGCCTTGTGATCTGAGTTACATTGTCTATGTACTCAGCATTACATATTCTTCAGGAAGCTCTCCGGTTGAGGGGAAGGGTTCTGGTACAACTGAGTCTTGTCCCTCTTCTTCCCCATGTACACCAACTTTGGTGTTTGTGGTGGTGAAGCCAATGACGGAGATGAAGAGCATTCCCAAATTGGGATGTTTTGTCCAGTGTATTGTTTATTTGTTTTAGCTAAAATTTGCCAAAGGGGGAGATTGTTGATTCCTTAGGATTGGCATTAATTTTAGAAAACAAATAATGTAATCATCTTTGTTGTTTTAATATGTTGGGTTGAAGAAATTCAACATCTGGACCAACATGTCATGTACGATGTCACGACATCAGGTCTGTGACATCGCACATGTGTAGAAAACTGAATTAATTAATTCAGTATATATTCTGGGATCAGCAAGGATATCTGGTGAATATCCTAACTCCCATGTGGAGGTCTTGAAGACTCAATCAGAAGATATATATGCTCAAAATATGGAGATATATATGGAGAGATTCTAGGATTGAAGACCTTGTTTGTAGCAGAATTTTTCTGCTGAAGTTGTAACAGCAAAGAACAAGTCTGCTGCGATTTCTGAAGGCCCAAATCCAGTTGGGTGATTAGGTTATAAATAGCTGATTGTAACCTAGTATTTGTAAGCCTCTTAGAATGAAAATTTAGGGGTGTGTGTGAGGTAAACCTCCCAATCTGTGGGAAGGTTACCATATGTTTCTCAGTGGTAAAAGCTGAGAGTTTTGTAACTCAAAGCCTGTAGGCAAGAGTGATTTTGTTCTTGAATGAAGCTGTGAAGCAAGTTCAAGGTGTGGTAACATTACATTGTATTTGTAGTGATAGGAATGGAAACTGGAGGTTTCTATCTAGGAGTTCCTAGGTATAGATTGCATTGGGTAGGGATTAAGTGAAGAGTTGTAAACGGGTGAGTTTAACTCTGAATTAATACTGCTAATAGTGGATCTTCTTCCTGGCTTGGTAGCCCCCAGATGTAGGTCATGTTGGACTGAACTGGGTTAACAATTTCCTGTGTTTGTTTTCCTTCTGCATGTGTATTCATTACTGTCATAACTCAGTTGGCTTCCCAGTCAGGTTATCAAGATGATAACAGACCTGGTATATAAACTTCTGATTGAATGTTAATCAGAATGTTGTAACATTCATCAGTGACAGCGTATACTGAATAATAAGCATGTTAGCTTCAGTTCAGTATTTAGTTAAGGCTGTTCTTTTCAAGGATAACAGACCTGGCTGGAGGATTATTGTGAAACTGTCAAACTGGACGTTTTGACAGTTGATGAGGAAGGTTGATACTGAAGTAGAGACTTGTTGGTCTTTGACAGTACTGCAAACTTAGCACAGCACGTTTCCAGGAACATAACAGAATCAGCATATGTTCTGGATGTCGAACTGAATGTTGTGACATTCATTCCCAACAGCAGGTGCTAAAGTGTAGGATGATTGGTTTTTCTGGCTCAGTATTTTTCTCAGGCTATTCATCAGGGATTCAATAGCTTAGAGAAAAACCAGGAAACCAACTACTAACCTACAATTAAAGAACCTAACAAATAGCCTAGTTGTTAGCAATCTAAGAACTGGAAATTAGATTAACGTGTTCAACCTTTAATTCAGGAAATACAAGTAAAAGATATACACACTGGAACAATGTAACAGATGATGTCCACACACAACAGTAAGACATCATGCTGATAACTGTGGAAGAAAACAACAGAAGTGAGTGCTAGGTTTGATTTCTGTTGAGTCTTTCTCCCTGATGCATAGAATCAGGTGTTCATACATTCTAGGGTGACATAGAATGAGATGTCGTGACATCTGTGAACTTGTGCATATTAGTACAGTGGTTAATAACTATCTTGCTGTATTAGTTACAATGTTAGATCAGATGTCATGACGTGGAGTAGAACATCTGAATTCTGACTACACCAGAATTTCAGGCATCCTTGAAATTAAGTAAATTAAGATGGTGGTGATCATGATGAAGAGTTTTATTGTTGTCTGGTGGGATACACTTTTGTTTAGAGGCATAGGAAAAGGAAGGGGCCAGTCATAACTTGGTGAAGAGTGAAGCAATTGATGTTGAAGAGGTTTTTACCGGAGGATTATGAACAATTTCTTTATAAGATGTATATTGAGTGTGTTCAAGGCAAGAGAATTATGACAGAATACACAACTAAGTTCCTACGTCTTTTTGAGCGCAATGAATTGGGAGAATCAGAGAGCTAGAATGTGGCTCGATACATCAGTGGCTTAAAGGGGTCCTTGCAAGAGAATATGGGTTTACAAACTATATGGACAATGGTTGAGGCATCCATTCTAGCTTTAAAGTCAGATTTGATGGAGAAATTCTCTTGAAATTTCTCATCTTTTAGGTATTCACCCCATAATAACTTTGAATCAGTAGGCGACAAAGAAATGATTGTAGCAACCATGGATTCCAACCCTGAGAATAAGGGGACTAACATCTCTAGTGGTGTGCACCAAGGTAAAACACTCGTCCATATGAAAAATAATCCTTATTCTAAGTCCATTGGAGACACATGTTATCATTGTAATGGAAGAGATCACATATCAAATGTTTGTCCAATAAGGAGAGTTGTTGTTGTGGTGGAAGAAAGGGAAGAGGAAGAGGAAAGAGAAGGACATGCAGTTGAGAACAATGAATATACATGGGTTGAGTTTGTAGAGAAATAATATGATGAGAGGGTAAATTTTATGTTGCAAAGAATTTTACTAGCATCCAAATGATGAAGGGCATCACAAGAATTTGTTTAAAATACATTGTTCTATCAAGGTGTGTAATTTGATTGTGGATATTAGCAGCATGGAGAATCTGGTGCCACGCGAATTGGTAGATTATTTGAAGTTGTCCACATAACCCCATGAGAATCCATACACCCTCTCGGTTGGGTAAGCAAGGGCTCTCAAGTTGAAGTAATACTAGCTTGTAGAGTTCCTATCTCCATCGGAAAGCATTACAGAGAAGAGGTACTTGGTGATGTTCTCGATATGAATGTTTGTCATATTTTACTTGGCAGACCTTAGAAGTTTGATAATGATATCACTTATCAAGGACATGATAACGTGACGATGTTTACATGAGGCACGCATAAAATTGCTATGACTCCTATTTTTCATTTTGATAAGAATTCAAGAGGAAAAAAGTCTAGTTTATTGGTAATGATGCATAGTGAAATGTAGCTTGATACTATTAAAGAAACTGAATTTTTATGTCCAATGGTTATTAAAGGGCTGATGAGTATTGTAAACGAGGAAACAACAATTCCAAAAGAAGTGTTAGGGACCCTATCAAATGATTGGCCTCATATGCGAGACAAACACATGAAAGTTAAAGTTTCAATGTGAGAGACGATGTGATGGTGTTTCTGTGTAAGGAGCGGTTTCTAGTTGGTGGTACTTACAACAAGCTGTAGTCACGTAAGTATGGTATGTTCAAATTGAACCGAAAGATCAATGATAATGCTTATATGGTAGTTCTCCCGAATTTCATGAATATATCAAATACTTTCAATTTTGTTAACATTTCATGAGTATATATATTATATATATATATATATATATATATATATATATATATATATATATATATTATATATATATATATATATAATATATATATATATATATATATATATATATATATATATATATATATATATATATATATATATATATATATATAAACATGAATTTTTAGTTTAGACTTATTTCGCACGCACCGATAAAAAAATTATTTTGTAAAAGTGATCAATTTATGTGAAAATGAAATGATTAATAAATTCCAGCTTAAAAATTATGCTTAGAAATCAATTCTGACTATTCCAAAAACTAGCTTAAAGAATTAAAAAAAATCCAAACAGATATATTCATCAACCATCCTTAACTTTAACAATAATACTTGTTATCTTTGATCATACTCTAATATAGATATGTCTCACATGTTAGTTTCTATTTCATTTTCTTAAAATATTGATTTTGACCTTTAATGTTGACCCACAGTTTGTTTCCATTAGCTGTTTTGTTAAAACTTATACCATATTTGCCAAAAACACTCTCTTTGAGACACTATGGTTTAGGCAAAATAAACAATAAAGAATAATAACTTGATTTGGGTCTGTGACAATTTTCAATCTGCTCTAATTTTGTGTCTATCTATCACAAAGAGAAAGGGATTTGTATGATATGGTTAGACAGTGTAATCATGATGTAGTGTAAGAATCCTGTGATGGTTTAATGCTAAAGATTTTGTGTATAAACACAGTGAGATCTTAGCTAGCAAATGGTACTATTGATTCCTTTTTTGACTAATTAAAATTGCCATTGTATTTGAATTCATTGTGTATAAAGAAGCTATATAGAGAAATTTGTACGGAAAGTTTCATTGATTATCTTTTATTTACAGAATTCACATGGCTTATAATTACAATATATGTTGGCAGCAATTTGTATAAATGTTTAAAAAGAACAATCATAACACATTATTATAAATAGTAAACATATCAGCATATGTTAGTTAAAAGGAATAATCTTGAGATTTAAATCCCACAATTAGATAGATATGTTAAATAGATTTTGCATTGCTCAGCATTTTTTTTTTCATTACATTCATTAAAAGAAATTAAGTTAAAAATTTATTCATAATAAATTGGATAGAGATTTAAATTATATTATAATTTACAAATGTAATTGTAGTACCAGAATGACTCTAGTCTTGGGGATGTAATGAGTCTCGGATAACTAAGTGTTTTTTTTAGAAGATTTGTAATTTTCGTGCAAAATTGTTACTGTGGGGGTTTATAATTTTTTTTGTTTAAAACTTTTAGTTTGGAGAGTTTAAAATTTTCTCATTAAAAATTGCAATTGTATGAGAGGGTTTATAATTCCGTCTTCGTAAAATTACAAATTGAGTAATAAAATATTTTCGTTGTGTACATGTCTCTCTTAAGTAACATTAATGAATGGTCAATTACTCTCTAAGAGAAATATCTCTCTTAAGATATTTTCCCTTATCTTTCTTTTCCTTTCCACCTTGACATATGTTAATAAGAAAAGGAAAATAAGAGAAAAGAGTACAAGAAGAGAAGAGGGAGGATGAAATTTGAAAGATAAAAGAAGAATCTTAAATCATCACATCTCATCTCCAATCTTTTACCATCTTCATCTATGAAGGTGGATTCAAGATAGTGTTAGCATTTGGGGGAAATTCTCATGGAAATGGGGTTAGGGCTCACATGTGGTTGCTTAATCATGAAGTTATTATCAATAGATGATAATATTGTTGATTTACATGCTTCTATATGTTATTCCATGGTCTTTACTTGTTGTTTTGATGTATGATGGTGTTTGCGTAGTTGTGTTACTCCTTTCTCTTTACTGACACGTTTTCCACTAGATTCTTAAACCTCTCCAGAAAGCATGACATGTTGACTTGTCTTGCCTGAGCCTCATTGGGACCTCGCCAAGAGAGAGCTCACTTGGAAACCTCGTTTGGGTCTTGCTAGGCGAGGAAGAGAAAATCCAGAGGTTTGATCTTTCTACCTCGACTCTCCTGGAACTCACCCTGAGCTCGCTGAGCGAGGGTTCTGATACTTTGAAAGGTAGATTGTGTTCCTGTTTCCACCATAATTCGGGAACCGTAACTCTGATTGACACGAGGTTTAAAGTAGTGGAAAGCTAATCTAATGTACTATCATATGGTAAAGAGAAACCATGATTATATACCAATTATTGCTTGGTGAATGATGATTATTATGGGTGTTTCATGAACTATAATATGGTATGTATACTTGTATTGAATGCATGATTAAGATCTTGTTATAATGAGTGAGATAACCTATCTATAGTAATTAGGTGAATGAACTAGTAAAAAATACTTAGGGTGTGAACATGAATTAGATGGTGATGCTTGGACGTGAAGGTACTTCAGTGTGTACCGCGGACGCGTAGTCACTTAATTTGTGAATCAATAGGCTTAGTATGGAATATGTTGTGATGATATGAGAATTTTAGTTAATGTGATCACCTAGTGATTGATTAGTGCAATCATGATGATGTTGAGAATTAGTCACGTATTAGAAAATTACCTTTAATCGTGCACATCTCAATTGAGATGCTTATCCAAAGTAGAATTAGGGATGTCGCACCAATGATTTGTGCCTCACAATAGGTTTGAATCCCAACTATGGATTGAGTTCATAGAGGAGAGGTATACCTCTAGGTGGGTTTGAGTCTCATATGAGGAAAGATACCCTAAGTGGGTTTGAGTCCCATACGGGTGATGGTTCTTGGAGTGGGTTCGAGACCCATGGAGAACCTGAATCCACAAGAAATTCGAATCATATGAACATCCGTGACTCAGGCCTCGCCTTAGTCGTAGGTCAAGTCGGGGAAATATGCTTCGTTGCTTTCCGAATAGTGATTTATTGAGTTATATGAACTCAACTTACATGTGTCCATACAATGTGAATATCCCTTAGATGCTTAAGTCATTTCTCTATTTTGCAAATGCACACATTTTTTGTTTTATCGTGAAGCTTAAGTTAAGGTTTAGATAATAGTCCTTTAGAGTCGAGTGGACCCATAAGATAGGGAAGCCATTGAGATTATTATCTCATTCACTATTATCATTATTGAAGGTGGTTCTTTATAGGTGAAGGGCAAGGATAAACTAAGGATGTTTCAGAGGCTTTTGATATGATGATCTTCTGTTGTAGCTTGCGAACAAATATGGATATTGTGCATAGATCTTAGTTCTTGTCGACACACCTTTGTATAGAATGTTTCATAATGTATTATTTTTTTGGACATGTATATATATACTTTGCCGATATGCACTTATATGTATCAGTACCAAATTACACTATATGTAATATATTTCCTAGATGTATATTATGTGTGGGTGTTACGGGGAGAATGTAAATATCCCCATAAATATTCTATTCGTTGTCAGTTGAGACCAACTGAGTTCCTATATGCTCTAATTCTTGTCTGATGGGACAAATAAAGTAATTAGCGAACTCATGTGAGCTTAATTATTATTCAATTTAATTGACCTTGTTAATTAATGAAAGAAAGGAACATTTTGGTAACATTAATTAATGGTCAATTACTTTCTAAGAGAAATGTCTCTCTTAAGATATTTTCGCTTAACTTTCTTTTCCTTTCCACCTTACCATATGTTAGTAAGAAAAGAAAATGAGAAAGAATAAGAAGATAGAATAGGAGAAGAAGATAAGGAAGAGGAAGAAACTTGGAAGATAGAAGAAGAAGCTTGAATCATCACATCTCATCTCTAATGTTTCATCACCTTCATCTACTACGGTGGGTTTTAGCTAGTGTTAGCATTTGGGGGAAATTCTCATGGAAATGGGGTTAGGGCTCACATGTGGCTGATTAATCATGAAGTTATTACCAATACATGATGATATCAACTTCTATCTGGATGGATTCTATCCTTTCTCCTTACTGTCACGTTTTTCTACTGGATGGATTCTATCAACTTCGCTAGGAGAGATACAAGTTGCTAAGCGAGCATATCAGCATCTGGAAATAGCAAAACTTTTTCTAGCCTCGCTGAGAGAGGCTTGGGCTCGCTAGGAGAAAATGTTTTTTTCCAGAAAATATGACATTTTGACTTGTCTCGCCTGAACCTCGTCGGGGGCTTCCCAGGTAAGAGCTTGCTTGGAGACCTCGCTACGGTCTCGCTAGACGAGGAAGGGAAAATCCACAGATTTGATCTTTTTACCTCACCTCACCCGGAGCTCACCCCGAGCTCGATGATCAAGGATTCTGATACTTTGAAAGGTGGGTTGTGTTCATGTTTCCATCATAATTCGGGAACCATAACTCTGATTGACACGAGGTTTGAAGCATTAGAAGTTTAGTCTAATGTACTATTATTTAGTGAAGAGAAACCATGATTATAAACCCGGTATTTCTTGGTGAATGATGATTATTATTGGTGTTTCATGAACTATAATATGGTATGTATACTTGTATTGAATGCATGATTAAAATCTTGTTATAATGAGTGATATATCCTAGGGATATTAACTAGGTGAATGAACTAGTAAAAAAGACTTAAGGTATGAACATGACTTAGATGGTGATGCTTTGACGCAAAGGTACCTCAGTGTGTATCGCGAACGAGTAGTCACTTAATTTGTGAATGAATAGGCTTAGGATGGAATATGTTATGATGATATGAGAATTTTAGTGAATGTGATCACCTAGTAATTGGTGAGTGCAATCACGATGATGTTGAGAATTAGTCACATATTCAGCAATTACCTTTGATCGTGCATATCTCAATTGAGATGCTTATGTAAAGTATAATTCAGGATATGAGACCAATGATTCATGCCTCGCAATAGGTTTGAATCGCAACTATGGATTGAGTTCATAGATGAGAGGTGGACCTCTAAGTGGGTTCGAGTCCCATATGAGGAAAGATACCCTAAGTGGTTTCGAGTCCCATATGGGTGACGGTTCTTGAAGTGGGTTCTAGTCCCATGAAGAACCTGAATTCACAAGAAAGTTAAATCATATGAACATTCGTGACCCGAGCCTTGCCCTAGATGTAGGTCAAGTCGGGGAAAGGTGATTCCTTGCTTTTTGAATAGTGATTTATCGAGATATGTAAACTTAAGTTACATGTTTCAATACAATACGATTATCCCTTAGATGCTTAAGTCATTTCTCTATTTTGTAAATGTACACATGTTTTGTTTTATCAAGAAGCTTAAGTTAAGGTTTAGATAATAGTCCTTTAGAGCCGAGTGGACCCATAAGAAAGGGAGCCCATTGAGATTATAATCTCACCCACTATTATTATTATTGCATATGGTTATTTATAGGTGAAAGAAAAGGATAAGCTTGCCTAACGATGTTTCATAGCCTTTTGATATGATGATCTTCCGTTGTAGCTTGTGGACATATATGGATATTGTACATAGATCTTAGTTTTTTCTAGGAACCTTTGTATAGCATGTGCCATATTGTATATTATTCTTTCGGACATGTATATATAACGTTGCCGATAGGAACTTATGTGTATCATTACCAAATTACATTATATGTAATATATTTTCTAGATGTATATTATGTGTGAGTGTTACAACCTCCATTTGGATAAAAGAGCTAAACTAACCAATAAGACGTTTCTAACACCCAAACACCCCTTGATTCTTAAGTTTACAAACATATGTCCACTTCACGCAAAAATCTTGGATCTTCCTTCACACCATCACATAGAAACCTCTTTTGTATCCTGCATAATTTCTTCTACACTTCACTGAAATTTAAAAAAAAACAAGAAAAATATAGGAATATCATTTAAAATAAATTAACGAGAACCATTCCACCTCCAGGCTAAAATGCATATGTTTCTAGGAATTTAGTATCTTGTACAACGTGGAAACTATGGGTTCCTAAGTGCCTTCCAACCGAGGGTTGGCTCCCAAAGGAAGAACAAGGTACCTAAATAGTTGGAACTCAATCTTGCAATAAAGAAAATCCCCAACTGACTAAAAAAATAGGGTCAAAGTTAATCCTAATCGAACTCGTTTTAGCTAAATTAACCTGGAGACCTGAAGCAAGCTTAAAACCCATTAGAATAACTTTTATGGTCCATAAATTATCAACTGAAGGATCTGCCAAGATAAGAGTATCATCACCGAAGGTGAGAAACCTATAAATTGGAAGGACCAACTCTAAAAATGGAAAAACACCCAACTCAATGCTCCTCATAATCAATCCACTAAGACTCTTAGCCATTAATAGGAAGAGGAAATGTACTAGAATATCTTATTTCAAACCAATTTTAATCTGAATCTCTGGAGTTTGGTAACTATTAGCCAACACATCAACATTACCATCAAACACACAAGCTCTAATCCAAAACATTCACTTATTATTAAAGTTAAATTTAATAATAATGTAATCCAAAAAACTCCAGCTAACTAAATCATAGGTTTTCTTAAAATCAACTTTGAAAATAAGACAGATCTTTCTAGAACACTTAGCCAAATATAACACCTTGTTAGCAACCACCACTCCATCAACCAACATTTTCCCTTTCAAAAGAGTCGACTAATTAGGAGAAATAAACTTGTCCAACACCGACCTAAGTATCTTAGCTAAAAATTTGGATATTATTTTATAAAAGGGTACAATGAGGGAAATAGGTCAAAAAACAACTAGAATAGTGATGCAACACTCAAAGGTAGTGATGTAAAATGATAAAACTGCTCAAACATAATCCCTAAATCATTCCTCAACGAGTTTCAATTTAAAAAAAAAAGAAGAGAAATTGAACCCATCAGGGCCATGGATCTTATTCCCATCACATTGAGCCATAATCTTGTCTAACTCCTTAAGGAGAAAAAGAGTTGTCAAAGCTATATTATCCCCAAAGAAAGGGAGTAGAAGGAAACCCCATAAAGCCCAGATCACTAAACACTTGGCTTTCTAAATTTTTATATATAATAATTCATAACCTCTTGGAAAATTTGAGAATTTTTTATCTTAAGCAAGGCCCAGAGATCCATAATAGCTTTTGACCTATAACTCATCTCCTTTTTAGATAAGACCCTTTGATAGGTCATCAAGTCCAAGTTTCCCACCACAAATCTAATGGACTTGATTTGGTAATCAAGACTACTAATCACATCCCTTCATTATATATATTTAGTCGAAGAATCAGAGCAAAACAAGTGAAAGTCAAGAAAATATGAGAAGGAATAACCAAAGAATGAGGGGAAAATAACTAAGTGTGCAAATTATGGACTTAGTGAAAATTTGAGTGAAAAAGGAGCAAAAAAGAGTGAAGCTTCAGAAATAATCACATCCACCATTGTGCACGCGATATGGGATTAAAAGTTGCATCATGCGCGCGATGGTCACTTTTCTGGGTCTTTTTCTGACGCATTTTGCTATATTCTCACGCCTTTAAACAGAGAAATTATGCACTTTCACAAGGGTTATGAAATTTGGCACTGGGAGCACGATTTTATAGCATCAAATGGTGATTTTGAGATCATTGGAAGCCATTGGAGGCTAATCCTTTAATGGAACTCATCTTCTATTCTTCTTTATTCAATTGGTATTGTAATTTTGACTATGAGTAGCTAAGATTTCTCTAGGTTAGATTGTGCGATAATGAACCTTATTCAATCTTGTTGGCATTATATGTTGGTTTGACTTTGTATGAATCCTTTAAATTATAATCTTATTTAGTTATTTCTTAATCTTAATGCTTTTTATTTGAGATACTATATTATTATGATATTAGACACATAGGGATTACTGACCATTTGCCTATGTGTTGGACCTAGGGGAACTGTTCTACTTACGCTAGTTGAATAGGGATATGAGACCCCGAGTGTTGGCCTAAGGAATTAACATTATATACATCGCCTAACCCTGCTTACACTGACGAACTAGAGATAGAAAGCTCTGAGTAGTAGTTAGTCAGTTACTTTGTGAGGGATCGACTATAATGGTTTTATTAGTTCACCATGAAGTTATAAGGATTAGACCATTCATACAAGACATCATACATCAACAATAGAGGATAAAGTGATTCTAATACACAACTTAACCATCTTAATACTTATGTTTTAATCTCGTAATTTGTTTTCCGTTCTAAAACTTGACCCCCCCCCCCCCCCCCCATTTACTATTTTTCCTTTATATTGCATAATTTTTTATCTTTTATCTTTAGTACTACAACCCTATATGTACACTTGCCAAGAAGTCATCAAGTTTTTGGCGCCGTTGTCGGGGAATATTGATTGCAATAGGGCAACGCTTTGTGCAACTTTTTTTTATTTTTCTTAGTTTTCATTGATTGTTGTTTATTTTCTTGTTTATCATAGTGCTACTGAGATATTTTTTGTTTGTGTATGCACAGTTCAGGATCATCATTACAACCATTTGATCCAGAAATTGAAAGATCTACACGTGCTCTAAGAAAAGTAGGTAAAGAAGCGAGTATGGCTAAAGGAGACCAACCAGAAGTAGACCCACCAATAATTTCTTTGGATTATGAAGAGGAAGATAACATGGCAGCACCAACACCCCTCACTAAGGGGGATTACTGTAAACGGACTGATGAAGGACAGGTTTCTAGAGGGTTTGTACCAGCAGACCCTGCAAATTTTCAGAAGAACAACCCATATTCCAATACCTACAATCCAAGATGGAAGGATCATCCAAATTTTCGTTGGAGCAACAACAAAAACCAAAGTGGTATCCAAGCTATGCAACAAAACCAACAAGCTTCAAAATTCCAAAGGAAGCCTTCACTGTTGGAAAAGACTTTACAAAATTTCATCAAGGCCACTCAAAGTGGTTTGGAGCAGGTTAATAAAAATCATGAAATTTTAGCTAGAAACCATGAAGCGTCAATTAAACATTTGGAGACTCAAATTGGTTAATTATCTAGACAAATAATAGCTTTTCCTAAATCAAGTGGAGGATTCATTAGTAACACCATTGACAATCTCAAGAATGAAACATGTAAGGTTGTGGAGACGGATTTTGGGTTGGTTACTAGAAAAGAGGAAGTAGAAAAAATTAAAAAGGATAAAATTAAGGAAAAGAAAGTTGAAATTGAAAAGGAGGAGATGAAAACCATGGTGACGAAGAGGAAAGAAGAGTCATCCATGATTACTTCATTGATAAAAATCTCCTTGGAAGAGAACAAAAGATCAAATTCTGAATGAACCAAATCCACCATTACCAGATTATATAAAACTCCCATATCCCATCATTAAGAATAAACTGGTACAAGAGGATGAGGCATGAATGTTTGTTAGATTTAAAGATATGTTGAAACAAGTTTAGGTAAGTCTTTATTTTCATGAAATTTTAAAATTAATTCCCAAGTTTGCTAAGTTTATGCAGATATTGCTTAAAGGCGGGAAGCAGAAGTTGACTCAAGAACATGTCAACATGGCTGAAAAATAGGGGTGGGAGAACTATCAGATATTCCACCAAAGATGAATGATCCAGAAGAGTTCAACATTACTTGCACCATTGAGAGGGGGGATACCACATGCTTTATGTGACTTAGAATCGAGCATCAATATCATGTTGTTGAGCAAATTTAAGGAATTGGAGATAGGCGAGATTGTACCGAGCAACATGACACTAACTTTGGCCGACTCATTTGTGACTCGTCCAATTGGTGTTGTATACAATATTCTAGTTCATGTTGATGGTTTGAGCTTCCCCGCAGACTTTGTGGTAATCGACATGAAAAATGATTCTGAAGGGTCGATGATTCTCGGGCACCCATTCTTGGTAACCGAGAAGGTAAAAATAGATGTGGAGACCGATGAGTTAATTTTGAAGTTTAATGAGAATGTGGTGTTTCATGCATATCAATGGACACCATATGTGGAGGATGTTGAGACATGCTATCACTTGAAAGATAGAGGTAGTGAATTGCCCAAGAAGATGAAAAAAAATGAGTTTTTATCGGCGTGATGGGAATCCCTTGCGCCTGATGTGTTTTGAGCACTGAGCGTCAAGCTATTGACGTAAAAGAAGCACTGGATTGGAGTAAACCCATCGATTTTTAATCAGTTCTTGTTTTGAATAATTTATTTTATATAGATTCAAAATCATCCTAAAGAGAAACTAGCTACTCAAGAATAACCTGTTATGAAGATCTGTATTAGTCTTAATAAATTTGTTTGTAGTTGTTTATGTTTTTTTTCTTTTCAGATTGCAAGTTCTAAATTTAACATTGAGCAAATGATCCAAAAGAGACCTGATCATCAAAATAGAAATTAGCAACTTGAAGGAAAATGATGAGAAAATAATCAACGAACTTGTACTCAACCTACATATACCTCATCTGGTAAGGTTTGAGCCAAATATTTTCATTGTTCATTTTTCTTTCTTTATGAGTGTATCCATGCATTATTCCTTTATCTGGTTTGATTTATTTCCGATTAAGTTATCAAGTTTGATCAACACGCGTTGAGGCAATTTTTTTGTTTATAACTTTAAGCCTTTGTAAACCACCATTTAATAGTAGGATTATCCTTTGCTAAACACTTTGAGCCTAAGCCTTTCTTTCAGCGACGTAGCCTTAAATTATTAGCCATTTTACTTGAAAGATCTTTTCTTTCCACCCTCTCGTTGGAGTTAGGTAGAAAATATTGTTCTTAGAATTTATGAAAAAGATTAAGTTTGGGGTTACTCTTGGAAGTGAGCAACGTTTTAAGTTTTGGGTTGAGGTACTAGAGAATATGATCCAAAATTTTCAAAAATTATTGTGAAAAAGAAGTGGAAAAAGAAACTTCTTGAAAAAAATGAATGAATGATAAAAGAATAAGAATGACATTGTAAGAAGGATCACAAATCTCTAGTACTAACAAAAAGGTATGATGAATGAAGGAGAACTAGGAACCTAACTCCAAAGGTTTAACCTGACTTTCCTAAATATATCCTACCCTAACATAAGCCAAGTTACAACCTGGAAAGCCTTCTAATGTATGTGTTGTGATCTCTTTGATGAACTTTTTTAGAATGTAATCAAGCTAAGTTTAATTGATTTTTCACGTTGATTGAGGGATCAACATATCCATTGAGTGAGTTATAGTAAGCTCAGAGACAGGTTGAGTACTCGTCAATGTTGAGGATGTTTTCCAAATTCTCCAGATAGAAGTTGGAAGCTAGAACATGGTCAGGTAAAAGAAAAATTTAATTTGGTGATGCTCGGTTGCTATTTTGCAATGTAAGCATGGTCTGTTGAAATGTGTACTTACAGATGAGTTACTTGAGGACAAGCAACAATTCAAGTTTGGGATTATGATGATAGTCTATCATTGCATATATTTAGTCAAAGAATTGGAGAAAAACAAGTGAAAGTCGAGCAAATATGAGAAGGAATGACCAAAGAATGAGGAAAAAATAGCTAAGTGTGCATATTGTGGACTTAGTGAAAATTTTAATGAAAAAAAGGCAAAAAAAGTGAATTTTCATAAATAATCACATTCAGCATCATGCGCGCGATGTAGCTATTAATGCCCTATCGTGTGCGGGATGCACGGTACCGTGCGTGCGATGGTCACTTTTCTGACGCGTTCTGGTCCATTCGAGCGCCATTAAAAAGGAAAATTATGCACTTTCACAAGGGTTACAGAATTTGGCACTGAGAGCAGTATTTTACAACATGAAAGGATGATCTTGAGAGCATTGGAATCCATTGGATGTCAATCCTTCAAGGGAACTCATATGTTATTCTTATTTATTCAATTGGTATTATAATTTTAACTATGAGTAGCTAAGCTTCTCTAGGTTAGGTTGTGTAGTGATGAACCTTATTCAATCTTGTTGGAATTATATATTGGTTTGACTTTGTATGAATCCTTTGAATTATAATATTATTGAGTTATTTCTTAATCTTAATGTTTTTTATTTGAGATACTATGTTAATCTGATATTAGACACATAAGAATTATTGACCCTTAGCCTATGTGTGGACCTAGGGAAAATGTTCTACTTACGCTTGTTGAATATGGATAGGAGACCCCGAGTAATGGCCTAGGGAATTAACGTTATATACATCGCCTAATCCTTCTTACGCTGGCGGACTAGGGATAGAAATCTCCGAGTAGTGGTTAGTGAGTTATTTCGTGAGGGATCGACTATAACAGTTTTGTTAGTTCGTCGTGAGATTATAAGGATTAAACCATTCATACAAAGTATCATACATCAACAAGAGAGGATATGGGGATTCTAATACACAACTTAACCGCTTTAAGACATTTAAGTTTATCCATAAGGGAAAAATCCTTCCATTCTTGGTTAGAAGAAGTAGACTAGGAGTTAAGAACCACCTCGTAGAAATTACTATGAGATAGCCAATGATTATTGAACCGAAAAGGTTTGGGATCCTACATATAATTAGCATATTTAAGAATGTCATGACAATGATCATAAATATCTCTAGGGAAAGCCCACTGGGCCAAAATCCCCCAAACATCCCATCACCCCATCAAGTCAGCGTCAACCTTCTTTTCTCTTTAACGTTTTTTTGGTTTTTGAATTTCATGTTGCGACGTGATTTTCACGTCACAACTTAAATTTTGAAAATTTTAAATCTCCCCCATCTGTGCACGCCTGACTTCTGTTACTTAAAGTTGCGATGTGATTACCACGTCACAACATTTTGTTAAAATTTTTTTTTTTGTCTTTCTCATGTGCTAACTTGTACTCGCCTGACTTGTTTTTTTTTTTCTTTTAAAGTTGCGACGTGATTACCATATCATAACATTTTGTTTAAATTTTTTTTTGTCTTTCCCATATGCATACAACAATGCCAATTTTTTAATAATAAAAAATATAACGACATGATATCACATCACAACTCCTTTTTTTGTCACGTGATTTTCACGTGACTGAAGATAGTTTTTCTTGTAGTATAAGTTCAAAGTTGCTAGTTAAAAAAAATTGATTGAAAAGACACAAAGTCACTATATCTAATTTATTTATTTTTAAACTATTAGACAATTAGACTCAAAATGCAATAAATAAACCATTATATTACAATAAAAAATATTTTAAAATAATATTATATATTTGACTATTGCCTTAGTGATGTTTAGGAGATTTTGATCTTGTTTTGAATTTGCATGAGTTAAACTAAATCATTATTTGAATAATTTCCTTCGAGATGAAAAGAACAAAGAACTGTGATGCATTAGCGTAAATTAATCTTTTATTTTTAGTGAAAATACACTTTTTATTCCATAACAATTAATACAAATCGATCCCAATGGATTCAGTGATCCCAATTAATACAATTAATACATAATGTAATTGGATTAACATGAATTCTCAATTTTTTTATGTAAGTACTTCATTACTTTTTATAGATTTTTTTAAAAAATATTACTATTTTAAAATTAAATATCAAAATAATCATATTTTAAAATTATTTATCGAAATAATCATTTTTCAAACAAAAAAATTATACGACAAAAACAGACGTCACAAATGCATTGCTTATTTGTTTATGTAAAAAGTTAATATTGCATGCATGTCTCACTTCTCTGACGTCAATGCCTATTCTTTTTTATCAATATTGTATGCATGCGTCACTCCTCATGAAATATATAAAGTATCTTTTGCATACATACGTCAGTCCTTCGGACGCCTCCCCTTAGTACATGTACACTATATTTTTTAAATAATTGACGTCTGCTCTTATTGCATCATGTACATGTATGCGCTAATAGAATTGGGGACTTAGTGCAAAAAAGTTCGCATGCGCCATAGACATGTTTTTATCGTATAATTTTTTTTTTAAATGTTTAATTTAATAAATAATTTTAAAATATAACTATTTTAATATCTTATTTAAAAATAGTGGGTATTTTAAATAAAATCTCATTTACATTATGTTCATATCTAATTTGAGAAAAGCATGGACGGACCTACCTGAGCAGCTGACCCTACATTCTTAAATTCAGTTTAACCATTAATAAAATATTATGATGTTTGACCCACTAAAAATATAGTGATGCCCCCACATTATATGGTGACACTAGTGAGACACACAAGTTTCTGGAAACTTTTTTTTTATGCACAAGGTGAAAACTATATAATTTATTGTAAAATTGATGTATTTAAAAAAAAAATAGTGAAGTAAAAAATAGTGATTTTCTAATTTGTGTAGTAAGTTTAAGTCTAAGAGATTTAGTTTTTTTTTGCATTAAGTTCTTATTAAGTTAAGTACTTATGTATAATCTTATATAAATAATTAAAAGATTAAATAAATTTTAATTATTTTATATATGATATAAGTTATTTTAAATTTATATAAATAAATTTTTAAAAATTCATGAAAAAAATCATAAATTATTTTCAATATTTTTTTTTGGCTGAAACAGTCTTACAGAATTAATTATATTATATAACAAATTCAAATAAGTTAATTCAAACAAATTCTAAATAAAAAAATTGATCAACTTTGAGTACTTTTTATTTATTAGAGTGATATATTTGATAGTGTTAATTTTTTTTCAACATTTTTAAAATATAAAAACACTTAAAAATTATTATAATTTTTAAATAGGAAGTCTTCATATTTAAATTTTTTGATATAGAATGATATATTTAAATTTTGAAATCTTTATATATCAATGAAAAAAAAGTATTATTTTATCGCTTATCATTTATATATATTTAAAATAAATATTAGTATTAATTAATTTTACAATAGTTGCAATAGTCACTGAACATATGTTAATATTTAATTTTAAACTTGATTTAATTTATTTAAGAGGAAATAAATAACTTGCACCATTGAAGAGAGGACAGTTTAATTGTTCAAAACTTTCCAAGTCTTTTAAACATGTGTAAGAAGCAAACATTAAAGAGGATGCCCAAACAAAATAGAAATAGGGAAGGTTTCCAAAAACTCAGATCAGAACAAAAAAAAATCTAAGAACAAGAAAAGATCCAAGTAAAATATCAATGAAAGAAGTAATGGTAGAAGTTAAAACCTATACGAGGGAGGAAGTAAATATAAAGTTCATGTGTGGTACGATGTTGAATTGATTGAGCGAATGAGAGGACATAGATAAATTTTATGTTTTAAAAATTTAATATTTTTCTGTGATCTTTTTAATTAAATTAAAAAGATGTCGAAATTTTAATATTTATATTTAAAAAAATAAAATAGAAAAAAATGAAGAGAGAAGAAATAAAAATAAAAGTGGGAAAGTGTAAGAAAAAGAAACGTGGAGGAAATTTGAAATTTGAATTAAAAGAAGAAAATAAAGCGAGAAAGTTAAAAGTAAAAAATGAGAAATAAATGAGATGATAAAATGAATTAGTTTTATTTTTTGTAGTATTTGTTAATTATTACTATACCCTTTTGTTAGTATAATTTTTTAAAAAGAAAAAGATATATTACGAAGTTTGGTAGTAATTTATTTTAATTGATTAGATAATTGATATTCATAATTTCTATGATTATTGTTCGTTTTATAATTAAGTAACTCATATTGAAATTGACATGAGTATTTAAATATATTTTATAATCCATCAAATTGGATAACACTCAATAATAGTGCATACGATTAGCTTTCCATTTTACGGGTCAGTATCAATACAATATCGATTTTATTTTAATCAACAATTATCTTTATTGGAGAGACAAATTTTTTATTTTCAAATGTGATTTTTTTTCTTTATTCATCTCACGGGTCTCTTCTTTTATATGATTATTTAATAGAATTATGTTTATACGATCATTGTTCATTTTACAATTAAGTACTAACACATTATAATTAATATATATATATATATATATATATATATATATATATATATATATATATATATATATATATATATATATATATATATTATATATATATATAATATATATATTGTATCAAATTGAATATCATTCAATAATGGTGCACACTTCTAACTTTTCATTTTAAGGATCACTATCAAGATAATATCTATTTTATTTTCACCAATAATTATCTTTAATTGAAAGATAAATTCTTTATTTTCAAATGTGAATTTTTTTTCATTTTAAATTTGCATGTGCATCTAAATATATTTTATACCATATTAAATAAATTTATCCATGCGGACACATAAATATCTTGCTAGTTAAAATAAAAAGAAATTAATATTAATAAAAACTATGTATAGGTAAGAAGATAAAAATTCTCATGAAAAAGTAGGCCGACTAAGTTGTATACAGACAGGGTTTGATACTTACAATGCTTTTTTTAAGCATGGTTTTGTTATGCCCGCGATTTCAAAATATGATTCGAAGAGAATAGACTATGGTTATGTTTTTACTAAACTTATAAAAGCGTAAGAGACGACTTTCAATAAAAATCTAGTATAAAATGCACAGCTTATTGCTACTTTAAGCTACGATTTTTGATATGTTGTCTAGTCTTTTGTGCTTAAATTCAAAAATGTTATAGCGACGTAATCATTGATTGTGATTTAACCGCTAAACTCTCTTAAAATTTGGCATATTCTTCAATAACTAAAACTCAAGGACTCTCTACCTAGAAGTATAGTTTTCGAGAGTCGGAATGGAACAATTTCTTAATGTTTATTTGAATTGTCAACACTTCAAATAATTGTGTGATCAACTATCTAATGTCGGTGCTTCGGTTTCGAACGAACGAATGGGCATTCAACAAGTTTTTAGATTAACAACGACTTACTTCATTTTCATATCACATATTTGTCATGGAGAAACTCTACATCATTTTTACAAGGACATTTTGTACTTGTTTTGAAGGAAATAACACGGACTAAAAGAATAAAACGTAACACTTCTAACTCTTTTTTTCTTATTTCTTAAAATGATAACTCGTACAAAAAATTCATATCACCACCCTTATCATGTTGGAACAAGACACCACAAGTTTGGTGAACAATGATGGAGATACTTTGGATGTGGAGTGTGCAAGAGGAGAATTGAGAGAGAGAGAGAGAGAGAGAGAGAGAGAGAGAGAGAGAGAGAGAGAGAGAGAGAGAGAGAGAGAGAGAGAGAGAGAGAGAGAGTTAAGGGTGAGAGATTATAATTGCATTAACTTTGGATGAGTGTGCATCCTAAACACTTATATATGAGATACAATACAATTGAGAACTGAATTGACCAAGTAAAATAGCAGAAAAATCAAAATATCGCGCTTGTAACTGGTTACGCTAAAATGGATAACTGATTACACCTGACATCAAATTAATTCAACTTTAGTGGTAATCGGTTACATCAAAGTAGTTAACCGGTTACACCTGCGAAAACTCCTTTTCTACTACTTGATTGAGCCTCAGACCTTGCTGTAATCGATTATCTACCCATGGTAACCGGTTACACCACTTGAATTACTTGAAAAACATCAACATACCACCTTAATTCAAGTGCTACAAGTCTACCATGCTCATTCTCATCTTCAATCTCTTGAACACATCATTTAATACTCTCTTAGTTAACAAATAATCAACTTGGTTCTCACTTCTGCAATATCTCAATCGTAACCTTCCTTCACAAATAAGTTCTCTAAAGTAGTGAAACCTCATCTCAGTATGCTTTCTCCTCCCATGTGCAATTGGGTTCTTAGCAAGATTAATCGCGGAAATGTTATCCACTAAGAGTGTGACAACCTCGCCCTCACTGCTGTCCAGCTCCTCCATTAGATTCATAAGCCACACGGCTTGACACACGCATAACGAAGCAACAATGTACTCAACTTTACAAGATGAGAGTGCAACTACCAGTTCCTTCTTCAAACACCATAAGATTGACATCGCACCGAACATAAAGATGTTCCAGCTGTACAATTTCAGTCATCTTTATCTCCGCACCAATTGAAATCGGTAAAATCGAGCAAATTGCATTTTCTTCTCGTGTCCGTTGCGGGAAAGAGAATTATGCAGTTAACTGAACCTTTGACATAACGTAGGATCCTCTTGACTGTTGCCAAGTGAGACACCTTCGGTCTCCCCATGAATCTACTCACAATACCCACAATAAACGCCAAGTCCGGTCGCGTATTGCACAAGTAACACATGGATCCAATCAACCTCCTATATTTAGTTGGATCAACATCTTGCTCATCCTCATTCTTAGACAATTACAACCTTGGTTCAGCTGGAGAAATGGTAGCATTACAATGCTCGATTTCAAACTTCTTCAATATCTCAAGAACATACATTCTTTGGTGCATGAACAATCCCCTTTTGGACTTGTGGAACTCAATGCCAAGGAAGTATATCATGAGGCCAAGGTCGGTAATCTCAAGTTCTTCCCTAAGTTCACTCTTGAACTTCGAAATACACTTTCTGTTACTGTTCGTGACCAATAAGTTGTCTACATATAGACAAAGGATAATTACTCCTTCACTCGTACCCGTCTTCACATACATTCCATGCTCGGATTCACACTTCTTGAAGCCAACATCCTTTAGGAAACCATCAATTCTTTTATTCCAGGCTCTTGGAACTTGCTTCAAACCATATAATGCTTTCTTTAACTTGGAGAACTTCAGCTCTTGGTCTTTCACACAAAAAACTAGGGGGTTGTCCTACATATACCTCCTCTTCAAGTGGTCCGTTCAAAAATGCGGACTTGGCATCCATTTGGTAGATAGACCAATTGTGCTTATTTGTAATACCAACAACAAGTCTAGTGGTTTCAATCCTAGCAACTGATGCAAAAACCTCTTCAAAGTATATGCCTTCTCTTTACAAAAATCTCTTAGCCACCAATCGAGCTTTATGCTTGACTATCTCACCATTGGGATTTACTTTCACTTTGAACACCCATTTCACGCCGATTGGTTTCTTTCCTTTTGGCAGATCAACTAACTCTCAAGTATGGATATTCTCAAATGTATTCCAACTCCTGCTTCATAGTACAAATCCACTTTGGATCACTCAAAGCCTCTTCCGTATTAACAGGTTCGAATTTGGCCACAAGTGAAAAATGGAAGAAATCACCATCACCCTTGACTTCGTTGACTCGGAATAACTCACAATCTTAGAGTCTCTGAGGCAACCCACTTTACCTTGTTGACCTTCTGGAATTTTCTTCAATTTGGGCTCCGATGACATGCTGTTGTGGTCTTCCACTTTCCTCAGAATAAGAAATTTCGAAGCTGTAACCAATTACAAATTTCCGGTAACCGATTACAGCCTTCATGTAACCGGTTAACGTTAACTGGTAACCGATTACACCCTGTCGCACTTGCTTTAATTAATCAATTATGACGTCCCGACTGATCACAATCTTCCTGGTTACAACATCAAATATTTTGTAACCACCAGTAGAGTGATATCCAACAAGTATCATCTTTTCTCCCTTGTCATCCAACTTCTTTCTAAGTTGACTCGGAACATGTCGGTATGCAACGAAACCAAAGACTCTAAAATGGTTAAGATTCGGTTTGAATCCCGGCCATGCTTCCTCCGGTGTTATATTTCAAGCTTCTTTTTAGGGCACATATTCAACAAATAGGCAGTTGTGGATACCGCTTCTCCTCATAACTCCTTCAAAAAGCTCTTCCCCCTCAACATGTTTTTCACCATGTTCATGATTGACCGATTCTTCCTTTCGGCCACACCATTTTGCTACGGTGTATAAGGTGGTACTACCTCATGTATAATCCCTTCTTGATCACAAAACTTCCCAAAGTCATTTGAGACATATTCTCCTCTATCATCTGTTTTGAGCACTTTGATTTTTGACCACTTTGCCTCTCAACCATGGACTTGAACTTCTTAAACGCTTCGAATATCTCATCCTTTCTCTTGATTAGGTATGTCCATAACTTTCTACTATGATTGTTGATAAATATGACAAAATACCTATTTCCACCAACAAAATCTACTACATCGGCCCACACACATCCAAATACACCACCTCAAGGTGATTCTTGGTCCTACGGTTTGCATCCTTGTTGAATTTTCCCTTATGTTGCTTCGCTTGCACACATTCTTCATAAATTTCAGCCGGTATATTGACCGATGGCAGCCCTGTTACCATTTCGTTCTTTTGCAAGTTTTAGAGAACTCTAAAGTTGAGATGCCCAAGACAATAACGTCACATCCACTCTTCTCTACTTGCCGCAGTAGCAAGATATCTATACTCCATAACCTTCAATATAACCTTGAAGGTTCTAGTGGAACCCATAGGGGCTTCAAGGATCAAAACTCCTCTTGCGTCCATAACGCGCAACCCCTTGTCTTCCATGTGAATCTTGTAACCTTTCTCAAGAAATTGGCCAATATTTAGAAAGTTACATTTGATTCTCGGAATGTACAAGACATACTTTATCAAGGAATATCCATCATCAATTTTCATGATCAAAATATCACCGGTCCCATCGGCCATTAGAGTCGTGTCATCCGGAACTTTACTTTGCTCTTCATGACACAATTGATTTTGACAAACCAATCATTTCTTCCCGTCATATGAGTTGAACAACCCGAGTCCAAATACCACTTCTCACTGCATTGAACTCCTTTCAAACTCATCATGGCCTCATCCTCTTCATGCAACCGGTTAATCGTATCATTTAACCAACCGCAACTCAAATTTTTAGAATTCTTTGAGTTGTTGCAACTATTGTCCTGCAGCTATTTGCTTATACAATTATCTTCTGTGATCATGACCAAAAGTGTATTCTCTTCATCAAACTCTTGTCTTGCAACCTTGGCTTCATCCCCCTGAGATTCCTTCTTGTTCGCATTGCATTTTTTTGCAAAATGATCAAACTGTTGACACACATAACATTGCTCCTTGCTCTTGTCAAACCTTTTCCTTTCACCTCTAAAGTTTCCTTGACCACCATGTTTGTTGTAGTTGCTCTCACCCCTTTGACAAGTCGAATTCTTTGAATTTTAGGACTCTCTTCCACCAAAATTCTGAAAATTCTCTTTGCTCTTCATGGGCCATTTTCCTTTTGATCTCTTGTCCTTCTCATTGAAAAGATCTTGCAAACTGATCTTTGCATTTGCCTTATCGTTATTCCTCTCTTCCATCATTTTCTCATGAACCTCAAGATAACTTTGCAGCTCCTCTTTGCTCATCGTTGCAAGATCCTTCGACTCCTCAATCGCCACAACTATATTATCAAATCTTGGTGTTAAAGAATATAGGATTTTAGCGACAACATACCATCTGTAACAATTTCTCTGCATGACTTCACTTGATTCACCAACCGAGTTATTCTCGTTGTGAAATCATTGATTATTTCATTTTCCTCCATTTGAATCAATTCGAGCTGGTGTTTATGAGTTTGTAACCTCACCACCTTTGCCTTGTCAGCCCCTGCATATGCCTTCTCTAAGATCTTCCATGCTTGCTTTGACGATTCGCAATCACCAACTTTCTCAAAGTTGTCTCCGTCAAGACATTGATGGATCAAGAACAAGGCTTTGAAGTCTTTCTTCTTCTTTTCCTTATGTATTACTTGTCGTGCCTCTGTTTCATTTTGAACAAGAGGAGTAACATCATTCTTGATCACTTCAAGAAAATCTTGGTAGCCAAATAACACCTTCATTTGCTTGCACCATTTTTCATAGTTCTTCGCATAAAGGATAAGTAGTTTGCAGGGGTTCTTTCATTGGAGACATAATTCATATTGCACACTAGGTGTTTGTGGATCTGAACCAGACTCTTGATGCCAAATGTTGAAACAAGACACCACAAGTTTGATGAACAATGATGGAGATACTTTGGATGTGGAGTGTGAAAGAGGAGAATTGTGTGTGTGTGTGTGTGTGTGTGAGAGAGAGAGAGAGAGAGAGAGAGAGAGAGAGAGAGAGAGATTATAATTGTATTAACTTTGGATGAGTGTGCATCCTAAACTATTATATATGAGATACAATACATTTAGGAACTGAATTGACAAAGTAAAATAGCAGAAAAAACAAAATATCACGTTTGTAATCGGTTACACAAAAATGGGTAACCGGTTACACTTGACATCAAATTAATTCAGCTTCAGTGGTAACCAGTAACACCAAAATGGTTAACCGGTTACATCTGCGAAAACTCCTCATTTCTGCTACTTAATAGAGCCTCAGACCTTGCTGTAAACAATTACCTATTCGTGATAACGGGTTACACCTGCAAAAACTCCTCATTTCTACTACTTAATAGAGCCTCAGACCTTGCTGTAATTGATTACCTATTCGTGATAACCGGTTACACCACTTGCATTAATTAAAAAAACATCAACAAATCACAACAACAATAGTGAAAACAACACCAATGGTGGTCAAACCATTCCGAAGGCAACATGGTAGTCTGGTAGAGCCAATGTGGTCGCGGAAGACAATCACACTACAAACAACCTATGGCATGAGAGTCGCCTCAACAACAACAAAAGCAACATGATCTATCTTGCATGGGCTGGACAATGACAGTCATGGGTCACACCTCCATGTCCTTATCGTACAAGAGGAAATTAGAAGAAACATATCATGGGTGAAAAAAGCCAGAACATTGGCCAAGTTATTGTACTTAGGCGTGATTCTTATATAAATCAAGATAAATAATTGTTTTAATATATTTACTCACATTTGAATTTTTTAGAATAGATATAAGTAGCATTTGGAAGGAAAAAAACGTCATAATTTTTCTAAATAACAAATATGTTGTTTTTTGTTTCTGAGCTCATGACTGAGTACCGTGATATCCACATTTTTGAGAAGAATGAATTGATTTTTTTTTCCCATAATATTGAGTTACATTCATGTTTGTTACCAGAAGAAAAAAAAAAGACCTTTAACAGCTTTTCCATAAAAAGGGCTATTAAATCAAAGGATTACAATATCACTTTTGCAAAATGCTATTAAATAATAGCTTTATATAGCTATGATATTGCTTTTAAGAAAGCCTAACGAAGAATATACATTTAATAGCGTTATTATAGGTATTTATCTAAAAAGAGTTATTAAAAATCTTTTTGGCATACTGTATACTCATTCAAATAAGATATTTTTTTACCATTTAGAAAATATACAAATTTCAACAACTCGAAAATACAAATTCAAACTCTAACATTATAAAAATATCCACAACTCTAGCGCTTATAAAAAATACAAATTCAAACTCTAACATGATAAAATACATGTTACATATGTTCAAACATGATATTGTATATTTTTTTTATTAACTACTTAGGGTGTTAAACATTAAGTGTTAACGTGGGCTATATCTGCCCAAAAATATTATTTAATGTTGAGAATTACTTAAACATTAAGCCTTCCTTCCACATCCTAATAAATTTTTTTAACTATTCATGGATAAAATTTTGAAATATATTTTTGGACGCATTCTAAAAATATATATTTCATTCATTTTTTAGCTATATGTTTCAATTATATGTCGGATTTAATATGGAAATGCAGCTCTATTTAGTTTAAGGATGGCATTTTCGAAAATCATGTAATCAAAAACAAATGCAAAAAAGATATAGATGCAGAGACGAAAATAAATTAATATTGATAATATAAAATAAAACATTACATAGATAATCGTTAACATAAATTGAACATCACATTTTAATATCAAAATGAACATTTCAACATATTCATGATATCTTCGATTGATTTAGCAATTGTCGCATTTAGATCGATTGCACCTTTTATTTTGTAATAGTTAAATGTATTCCACATAATCCTTAAATCTGCATCTGTCTTCAGCTCAAAGTTGTTGAATCGAATCTTCCTTTCATTGTCAATTAAGGGTGAACGATACTCGAACTTCACAATTCTTCGATTTTCTGAGCATTGTAGGAGATAATCCAATATGATTTTCAAAGCTACAAAAGAGGTGTACTCATTGAACTTTTCAGTTGAGGATTCTGCATCGTTGAAGTAGACAAATATGACATGTCAATTGATGTTCATTATGGTGTAATGTGATTTTGTAAAAAAATATGAGATGATAAACCCATATTTATACGAGTTCTAGGCTAATATGGACCTTACAAATTCAATCTTGTACAAGGGTAAATTCCGGATATACATTTCCAGGTACACCATGTCCTTATCTTACAGAAATGCATTTTCGGAATCACTCAACACACAATCAATTTCAGAAACAAAGCCTATTTTAGAATGGAAAATGGAGAAATATTTTGGAAACTTAAACATATATTAAAATCTTTGAAGTGTATATTTTACATCATTAATATTAAGACAAGATTACATTCAAAACATGTCTAACCACATAAATATATTGTTGAATAAAAGCTAAAATAAATTGAAGCATATGTCACCATTTAAATTTATACGTATGGGTGATTGTGCCTTTGAATTTTGTTTATTTATTTCTCTTTCAATCTTGCTCAACTTGGTGAATTCTTGCATCCTATCCAGAAAATCATACACCCAAGTTTTGGTTTCCCTTATTGAATAAAGTTATCCAATTCGGTAAAGTCAGCCGTATAGGGCATCCCATTTTCAAATATACTTGAATAAGGTGCCACATTTTTTAAAGTTATTCAATACACATAATATGATAATTTGGATTTTGAGGTGGGGCAACACATAGTGGAAAAAATGTTTTCGTGAAACTGTATCTTGTTAGATCAAACACACTCTTTCATACACACTTTCAATCAGATGACCCATTTCAGGAAAACATATATGTTTTCCTCCGGTGTCAGTCCACTAATACAAGAAACAAGAGATTCATGAATTGCTTAAAAAACTTTCTCTTTTCCCGTATAGCCATGTGTATGATTCTTTATGGCCCTTCAACTCTTTGATAATTTGTTGGCAGGCAAATGTATGATCCTTATCTCCTTTACCAAGCAAAGCGGAAACAACTCGAAAACCGGAGTTACTGTCATGCTCAACATTAATGATACGTCTTCACCCTTAATTTGTTTGATCCCCACCATATATTTAACTCTACTTCATACTTTCTTTGTGATGTGGTACCTACAAAGTAATGCATATGAAGTAGAAAACACCTTTGCAGCCGAATTCATCAATATGGTATCATGGTCGGTGACAATGACTTTCAGTGTGTCTTCTTTGTCCTTCAACATTGTCCAACACACTTCTAAAGCCAAAATAACGTTTTCCTTTTTTTTCGCTCTTAAGAAATGCATACTTGACATAATAAGTCTTCTCAGTAGAGGTAACACCAACAATTTCCAATAGTAGAAGTTTGTACTTGTTGGTCTTATACGTTGAATCAATGATGAGTACAGTAGAAAACATGTTGAACAACTTTATGGAATTCAGGATGAGTCCAAAATATATCTCGAACGATTACTCCATCCTCGAATGTACAGTACTTAGATACATAATGGTTATCACCCATAAGTTTCAACAGTTGTTGCACTTCAGTTTTATCCCCTCTTAACGCCTAGTTGTTAAGGACACGAATATTGTATACTCGCTTGATATTTGAGATATTTCTGGATTTTTATGTTTCAAAGTCGCAAGTATGTTTTGGGGTTGCACCATATTTCAATGTCATGTTCGAAACAATTTCCTTCTCTTCCGACATAAGGCGACATATAATTGATGGTCGACTAACTTGTCACACATGTCATGGGTATGTAAACCACAAATAATATTGATTCTCTATTTTTATTTTCCAAAAGATGACCACAAAACTTAAAGGGACACTCACATTTTCTCGAACTGGTGTCATCTCGTTTAAACTTCCAAAGAGAAGTTTTGTACTTCCCACTTCTTTCGCATCTCATTGTCACAAATGCAAGTCGTCTATCTGAACCATTAACGGACCTTCCGATTACAACACCTAACCCCAATTTGAATGCCTTTGTGCGAAACCATTAGAGCGTATGATTAGGAAACTCAAACTCTTGTTCATTTGTAATTTGGTTGCCAACATCTACCTCATTATCATCATCACGTTTGGCATCTGTAGACACAATAGATTTGGGAAAAATATCAGGGTGCGTCATATCTATGCAAACATCAACACAAAATATTCAAAAACAAAACAAAATGAACACTAAACTATTCCAGAAATGAACTTACATAGGAATTCATCTAAAACCCAGAAATGCATATCTGGAAACAACATAATTTTTTTAGCTAAAAAAAGAGATTAATGTGAGCAATGAGGAATGAAATAAATCATCTTTACCTTAAATGCCAACCTTTTTTGCTCTTTTTGATTTGATGAAACACAAGAATGAAATTTTGGAGTGCAAATCTTGATTGAGGATGAAAGAATTTTTTGTAAGATTTTGAAAGAAAATTGTGTTTGATCACGAGAAAGAAGAGCATGCAGGATTCTGTTATATAAAAAATTGCGTTTGACAATTTCAAAAATGCACTTCCAGACATTTAACTGACATACAAAGTTGGCATATTTTCAGATTCCCACTTCATAAATTCGAAAATGCCTTTCGAAATTTGTTACTGAACTGTTAAATTAAAAATACATTGATTGAGTGGGTTCAAAAATACTTAAAAGAAATATAGGATGAGACTAAGTGAGGCTTATTTTGGTGAGACCCAATCCATTCAAAATGTATTTTTAAAATTAAATGTGTATTTTTGAATTTTTATAAAATATTTTTCCATTGCTTATGGTAGATACGCAACTCCCTTAATGTTTGGGAAATTGCATTCCTCTTAATTGGACTGACGTGTGATTTGTAGTGTTTACCTTCAGCTTGGCCCTTTTGCAACTAGTACAGAAACTCCTAAAAACAAAACTTTCAAAGTGATCTCCTCTGTCATTTCTAAATATGCCCCTGCAGTTCGCAATGCCAGAAACTCCTGAAAGTAATTTGATATATGTTTAAATATACAAACAAATTAATAAACTAATGAAACTAAAGATCTATTTAAAAAAATAAAATTCTGAATACTTTTTCTAAAATAGTAGGAATTTATTTCAATCTCACTTTTTATATTTTAAATGACTTATTTTGAGAACCAATGAAATAAATATTTACTATTCAATATCAAAACATAGTTATAGTTAGAATAATATAAATTTTTTAAAAAGTATTTCAAAAACGATTTTTTGTGAACAACTATTCAAATTACTTTTTAATTAAAGTGATTTTTTAAAAATTTTATATTAAATATAATATTTTATAAAAAATCATTTATACTAACTTTTTATTTAGTTTTTTTAAAGTTTTTTTTTGTTGTAAATTTCTTTAAATAAAAATATATAACTTAACATAAATCATTTTTTTAAAAGAACTGAATAAACATGCCTTAAGTTCTTATTTTTTAACCAAGATAGTGCAATCTATTCAAAGAAGGAAAGATAAATAGAAAAAGGAGATTAGACCAAAATCATCTAAGAGATTAACAAAACAATAATGAAAAAATTCTAATTTATTATGAACAATTAAAGGAATCAGGGCATCCAAAAGCTTATCCCAAGACATAGGCGAAGTAGAATTGATAGTCAAATATGCTAACAAATATGCAAATTGGTTCCCTTATCTGTATACATGAGATAAATGAAATCTAAAATGCCTAATTTTAGCTAAACAATTAAGGAAAATAGTCTTAATATTCCAAGGGACAAGCTTATGCTAATGAGCAGCCAAAAGCACAAAATAATAGTCTGTATCAATCTAAAGACTATTACAGTCGAAATGATAGGCATAATCAACGACTTTAATAACCCCAAAAGCTCAATATGAATAGAGGAAGGACAATCAAGATTTTCTACAAAACTGAAAACAAAATCACCCAAAGAGTTTTTGAACAAACCGCCGCACGAAGCCATAGCAGTGGAGAAGGAGCCGTCTGTGTTACATTTTAACCAACCATCGCAGGATGCTTCCAAATTAACTTCAATGATTTTCGGAGCCTTGGGTGGATGCAACTTGACATTGAAGGCTTTAATGATAGTGAGCTCATGAATAAAAGAGCTAGATATCTTCGAAGTAATATTTCCTATGAAGACAGCTTCAATAAGAATTTGAATGAGGGTCTTCTTCCAATGCTTAAAGTCATTTGTAAATCTGACATGATTACGGGTCATCCAAACGTCATTGATAATGTGAACAATGGAAGTTTGAATAATGACTATGCACTGAAGGCTCTAATTCCTGTCACAAATATCCAAAATACTTAAAATTGTATAGAAAGGAGTAATCTTTATTATATTGAAAAAACAGTTCCAGAGATGCAAATCAAAAGGACATAAAAAGAAGAGATGCTCTGATGATTCCTGTTGAGAGTTACAAAGGATGCACATTGAAGGTGTGTGACAACCACACATCGAAATACTATCATCAGTAGGAAATCGATTATGAAAGAGCCCCCCCCCCCCCCCCCCCCCCCCCCCCCAAATAATGAATGCCTTGGAAAGGGTAATATCAATATCCCAAATCTGACTGGACCACAGAAGATGAGAGGTGATACCAGCCTTGAAGATGTAGGCATCTTTCAGAGTCAATTCACCAGAACCAAAATGAATCTAAGCTTTTCTATCTACGATGTTATCCAAATGAATAGTAACCTGATTAGCCATTAAAAACAAATTAGGAATCAAGTTGGTTATATGAATAGGAAAACTCCAAGAATTGTTATATAAGAAATCAAAAACCAGAGTGTTAGTATTAATAACATCATGATCTTGAATGAGGTTCACAAGGGGAGAACCACACCAAAAATCAAGCCAAAAGTTGGTGTTGCAACCATTTCCTAAGACAATTCTTATGTTATAAGTAACACAATCCAACTCACTTTTAATACTACTCAAGATACAAGAATCAATGTGGTACTTTATAGGAATTCCATCTCTAAGCACTTTGCCTCTTAATAAGATAGCCCAATTTTCAAAGAAACTTAAAAGATCCCAACATAATTTAAAGTTAAGAGCTTTATTGAGGGTGGAAAGGAACGTAATACCTAAACCTCCCTGCTCCAGAGGTTTGCACACCTTAGCCCAAGTGACAGTAACCAACTTAGTCTTACTGATATCACCAGATCAAATGCAATTCTTGATGCTTCTCTCTAAATATTTAATCAGAGACGCGGGCCATAAATAAATATCGAAGCTGTGAAGAAGCATAAACGCGATAAAGGATTTAACCATTTGAATTCTACCAACGAAGCTAAGAAGAGAACCCTTCCACTTGGTCCAGGATATTTCTAAGATACCTAACTTTAGGTTTAACCATAAAGATAGGAACACCTAAATAAGAAAAAGGAATACGCCCAATCTGAACCCCTAAGTGACTAGCAATGTGGGTTTAAGATTGCGTACCTTCCCTTTTCTTATTTAGGTATTTCTATCTTTAAGGGTAAACCTATAGTTAGGTATCTTAGACCTATCATTGAGCTCTATTCTAATATTTAACATTCAATTTTAAAGATTTTAATTATATAAAATATAATATTTTAATTCTATTTTATAATAATAAAATTTATTTTAATGTGTGATTGAGCCTTCTATTATATTTTTGGTTTTTTTCTCAAATTTTAATTCATGTAAAAAATTGTTTGATTTTGATTCATATTCTTTTTGTTTTTGGTCCATAAAAAATTGGTTATATTAAAGTTGATTCTTCTAAAATGTAGAATATTTGATTTCTTTCTCTTATATCAAATGTTTTAAAAATCGGATCGAAAATCGAATCGGTAAAACTTCCGATTTAAGATTTAATTGATTGAACCAATTAAATTTATGATCGAAGAGTTTATTAAATAAATAAATAGTATAAAATTAAATTTAATAGATATGTCATATACAATCATATGTTCACAACTTAATGAAATAAATATTTCAAAAATTCATTACAAACTCAATACAACAATATCAATGATATACATAATAATAACACAACATAGTTGTACACTTTAACCTTCAATCAAAAATAATTTGAACAAATTAAAGAATTACAATAAAATAAGCTAAATAAATTCAAACCAAAATTAAAATAATAAAACATAATATCTAAAATAAAAAAAATAGGATATAATTATAAAATATAAACAATACAATATACTTAATTGAATAACAATGAGAAAATTCGAGTTGAACAATGACAAATAAGTCATAACCGGACAACGACAAAAAATATTAAGTTGAACGAAAATCAATATTGAGTTTGAAGACATGACTTTGTTTTAAAGAGACGACATGATGATTATGAAATTTGATTGAAAGAAAAACTATGACGTATTCATAAAACTTAAAAGTTTGTATGTTTGGAGAGAAAAATTTGAAATTCACTTTTGTGAATGAGGAATGTTTTAAATTTTGATATGGACATATTAAACTTTTAAAAAATAAATAAAAATAACCAATTTGATGTTTTTTTTTAATTGAGCGATTTTACAAAAACTGACTTTAGTTTTTTTGATTCGAACGATTTTGAACGATTTAATCATTTTTTATTTATTTATTTTAGTTTGACCCACTAATAATTTTGAAAGGTTAACTGAATTGAATTAAGCTCCGATTCTCAGCCTAATCGGTTGAATTAGCCGATTTAATATGATTTTTAAAACATTATTTATATCACTAATATTTGAGATTAAAATAATATAAAGATCGATTTAAAAATAAGAAGTTATACAATAACTAGTTAAAAACCTGTGTGGACACATGTCAATTA
This sequence comes from Lathyrus oleraceus, assembly GCF_024323335.1. NCBI lineage: Eukaryota > Viridiplantae > Streptophyta > Magnoliopsida > Fabales > Fabaceae > Lathyrus > Lathyrus oleraceus. Next base: position 465,301,378 of record NC_066584.1, on the reverse strand, counting down.
ACTGATGATAGAGCAGAAAATTTATACTTAAATGATCATTTTGTAATGCATAATAACAAACAAAAAATAACATATTGTGCAACAAGATTTTAATTTAATATTTAATAACAAGAACAAAAATAAATAAAGAAGTAGTATATTAGCTGAAACCAACTACATATTTAAATCTAATATATTCAAATACTTGAGAAAAAATATAGGTTAATAAACATAAATTATTGAAAATATTTTTGAATTTTTATCTTAATAAAAAGTATAAAATCTAATATAATCATAGTAATACAAAAATATTATTCATATATATTTTTAAGTAGGTCAGATCTCATATATTTTTAAGTAGGCCGGCCTCATTGGCATATAAAAGGCTTTTTAAAGTGAAATTCTTTTCACATCCATGATACTCTTTGTTTTCACAACAATGTTCTTCATACTCTAAAATTTAAGACGTGTTTTTGAAATTGGCTTAAATAGTTTTTTAATTCTGATATATTTGTGTGCTTTTATTTTTTTCTTTTCTAATTTTTTTGGAGTTAATCTTTAAATGTTAAAATTATTTTAATTTTAGTCCTCCGTAGAAAAATGATAGGAAATCTACATATTTTAAATCCATAAAAGAATTTGAGACAAAATTCGCATCCTACGGATTTTAATTTTAAGGATTAAAAAATATATATTTTTTAATATTTAGAGATAAATTTCGAAAAAAAAGTTTAAAGATTAAAAAACAAAAATAAGTCAATTTATAGGGATAAAGAACTATTTAAGTATTTGAAAAATTTAAATTATAGAATATAAATAAGAAGAAAAAAATAAATTGAAATGCTACAATAAGAAATAAAGATGAATTTTAGACTCTACAATTCATAGAAACAAAAAGAGTATTTGAATTGTGTAATCTAAACATCAAACTAGTAATAGAGAAAATCATCAAGAACAAATATATCAAAATGAATGATAACGTACATAGATATAACACAATCTCATTTCATATTAAAATGTGCTATGGGCCGACCATGTCAGTCCCTAGCCGACCACTCTGAAGAAGCTCCATTCCATCTAAAACCTTCACAGCACATGAGAACTCCTTTGCATATAAGTGTAGAGGAACCAAACTACATGTACATTCAACGACTATCTATAATTCACACATAATAAATAACGACTATCTATCTATCTATATATATATATATATATATATATATATATATATATATATATATATATATATAATATATATATATATATATATATATATATATATATATATATAAAGTGTGCTAATTAATGTACTTAATTTCAAATTCAAATTTAATTCACCATTCTTCTTCGAATACTAATTTGAGTGTTAGAGTGCTAACCTTGCAGGTCATCCCCTTATCCGTCGCACCGAAAGCTCATACCTTCCATTATCTTTGATCCTCACCCCATTTTCGGATCCAATACGGAACAATATAACGTCGTCTGTGGGAATCGATTTCTACTTCCTGCATTTTCTACAATCTCACAATTAGTTCTTCGATTCATCGATTCAAAACCTTTTCAGGCCATCGAATTGAGAGCTCTCGAAATTGAACACGAGGATCCATCACGTTCTATCCATAAAAGTTGCCCATAAACTTTGATTTCATGAATTTCCAAATATTTGATTTCTACACTCATATGTGATGGTTGGATCCAAAGCTACTCGTTCTCCTGCCACATGATAAACCGTCGTTGCAACTCAAGCAAAGATCAATTTACCACCTCCACCTCCTCCGGAAGGCTTTGTGAATTTAGTAGCGGAGGTTCTTTTACATCCATATCTGCTTCAAGATCCTCTGGTTTGACCTTCGATTTCGCTACTAGCTTCACAACGTGAAGTGTTACCTGGTTTCAAAGGCACCAACGAGTTAATGAACAACATGTACAAAATTTCTCGACAATAGAATTCGCAGGAGGCAGAGGAAATGTTGCTTCGGTTGCAGGAAAACCTACATCATGCGCCTCCGCGTACAACATCAGATTTTTACTTGCTATTTTTTCGTCCATTTATATTCTTATTTAGACTTTAACTTATGCATAAAAGTTGTATCCTTGGATGTTAGATTTCATTTGTAAACACTCTCACCTCAATCGGAGTTATGAAAATGCTCAAATTACTAGGCAGACGCCATGATGTAAATTATGCTGAAAATGTTATTTTCTTCACAATTTCTCCACTTTTTCATCTTTCTGCTTTGTTTCTTAACTTATTCATTTTATTTATATTTCTTCATAAAACTTAAACATAATTAACCGAAAATCATCAAAAACATATGCAAATGCATATAAAAGTTACATGATGACAGAGTGTCATCGCAACCCCAAACTTACACTGTTACTTGTCCTCAAAGAACTCATTAATAATTGTGATCTTCCTTAGAACTTTTTACTTACCAAACCATTGACAGACACGAATCGTTTCCGAGTTATAACTTATGTTCCTTGCTTCAATCCAACACTATTACAAATAATATATTTCATAACAAAACTTTCACCTCACCCAACAAAAAAGCGAGGTATAATTTCATGACGTGCCATGTTATTTTTTTAAAAATACAATCTATTATCTCGATTTTTGAATATAACCGAGGGAAAAACTAATTCAAAATATTTTTCAATACCCAACAAATGCAGTTTACGTTTTTAATTTTTTAAAAGTGGTGCCTTTATTTTTATTTTATTTTATATTTATAAATTAAATGATCTATTCTTTCGGTTCCTTTAATACCTGAGGGGTTAGATAATCATATTTTACTTTAAAAGTACTTGTTAATTAAGTTTTACCCTTAACCTAACTCATTTATAGTCACTCCAAACTCGTACACATCATTCTTTGGGATGGATTGCAAGATAGAAAAAATCTTCAAGGTTTTGTGTTGTATGTTATTCTTCTAACACCAACTTTGAACAAAACATTTTTCTGTTTTTGCAATCTATCTCACATAATGATATTGTTATTTCCACCTCTTGCAAGACCATTGCTATATTTTGGAATAACATTCCTATGTTGTCAATCAAAGAAAAGACCCCATAATTTATTATTTTTCTTGGTTGACATTATTGAAAAATTTATTCCTAAACATACTACAAATTGCAAGCAATGTTGTTGTTTTACAATACAAGTCTTTTGTTTGGATATTGTAGCACACAAAGAAAACGGTGAATGATAAAAAATTGAAAAAGGAAACAGTAATATATTACCTCTATTCTTTAATAAAATCGAGGGGAAAGTCTTTATTTATGTTACTTTTTAATTAAAAAAGAAATAACCTTTCCCTCGATTTTATTAAAGAATCGAGGGATATAGTTTCTCAGTTAACCTACAACAAATCTATGCCCTACATTCATAAAGTGACAATGCTCAAGATATTGACAACACGTCAATCCACAAGAAACCATCTACATCCAATAAGAACGCGAACATCATCACTATATATCTTAGACGTTATCTTGTGAACCTTAAACATTGATAATTAAAGCATTTGCCATGAAAACAGTGAAACATTGATATTGAATGCTGAATTGCAAGTGCAGAAAAAAGTTTGTTCCAAGGTTGGCGTTCTTACATAATATATTATATTTTAACTAGAATATTATGTTATGTATCTAACTTTTTTTATGTTATATCAGAAATTGATCTCCAAGAATAACAACGGTGATAATGAATCACATTTGTCAGAATATGGACTTGTTGTTCTTCAAGAATAAGCAACTTTATATTTTAATAAAAAACTAGATATTTGTAAACAATATAATTTTTATTTTAAAATAAAAATATTTTCCCCCTCAGTTTTGGTCAGAAGCAGAGATGTATGTGGCGCTACAGGGTGAATTGCAAGTGCAGAAAAAAGTTTGTTCCAAGGTTGGCGTTCTTACATAATATCTTATCTTTTAACTAGAATATTATGTTATGTATCTAACTTTTTTTATGTTATATCAGAAATTGATCTCCAAGAATAACAACAGTGATAATGAATCACATTTGTCAGAATATGGACTTGTTGTTCTTCAAGAATAAGCAACTTTATATTTTAATAAAAAACTAGATATTTGTAAACAATATAATTTTTATTTTAAAATAAAAATATTTTTCCCCTCAGTTTTGGTCAGAAACAGAGATGTATGTGGTGCTAGTTTTGAAAATATAAATTTTTTGTTCTTGGGGATCGAACCAATGATCATTTCAACTATCCCGTAAGTTAATCAGAACGTCCTTTGTTACCTCACTTGTACTGAGGTAAAATCCCCTTCACACCCGAGGTAAAATGTGTTTTTTGTAGTAGTGCAACATAATCCAAATAGTTTTTCTTCAACCTTCTCTCAATCTCATTGTTCACTCCTATTGAAACAATATATATGGTAAATACTCATTCACATACAATTGACATCAAACATATGAATTTGTAATATTTCTAAAAATTCGTCACTTTTTATTCGAAAACATTTTTTGGAGGTATTTAAAAGGTTGTAACGTGGCTTATGTCAAGGTGAGATATATTTGGCCAGTAGATTCAATTCCTTGGAGTTAAGTACCTGCTACCTGTCTATTTTCACACCATCCTTACATATTCTTTATTGGTTTTTACTTATGAGTACTAAAATTTCAACTTTCTTTTTCACTTTTTTTTCAGAAGCTCTATATTTGAACTTTATAACAATTATTTTCTAGGTTCTATTCATCGATTCTTAAATTCTAGTACCCTAACCCAAACATAAATTGTTGCTTATTCAATAAGCAATGTCAAACTTAGTTTTTTGCATGTATCATGACAACTCATAGAAATATAATAATCTACCTAACTCTAAGTAGAGAGTGGAAAGATTTCTCTTTTAGGTCAATTAGCTAAATTAGTGGCTAAGTCACCGTAAGAAATGGCTCAGGCTCAAAGAGTTTAGAAATAAATAAATATTCTTTTAAGGTTCACCTAAAAAAGGTCCTAAGTTAAAACAAACAACCTGCCTCATCGTGTAATAAAATAGATAGACAACAATTCAGAATTAAAGCGAATTCTAGTAGATGAACAATCATACAGACACCCTTACAAGAAATAAGGTAAATAGTGGAATTATTTGGCTCAAATCTTACATGCCGAGGTATTTGGTGATTGAGTATAAGATCGTCGAATATTACTCTTCTTCATATGTTGTCAATTTGCATTTGGAACTTCTGTAACAAATCTTCCTTCTCTTTTCTTTTGTTTCTTTTTACTTGTGTCTTTATTCTTTTTTGTCATTGGTAAAGCATCGTACTAAATTCATTAAATAAAGCTGCAATATAGTTTACAAACAGGGAAAACATTAGATGAAATACTAAAACCTTAAAACATAAATAACAAAAATTTATGGGTTGCCTGCCACACAACGCTTCTTTAAGGTCCTTAACTTGACCATTTGATTCTCTATTAAGGCGAAATATATGACACAAAAAACACATAATATTTATTCTTTCTTTTGGTTGGTAAGAGTCCCATGAACTTGAGGCACTGATGATGTTTCTTCCATATCTTCTTCAGTTTGATAGTAGTGAACAAGACATAAATGGCATTCAATACTTTACCAATTTCTTATCTTCCATATGCATTGTTAAAATAACTTTTAGGGACATGCTTTTGTTGAATATTTTCTTACTGGATATCTACGTCTAAACAAATTATTAAATTTTGAGTTTCATCCAAACTAGATCATCCTTACTTTGCATTCTTGCTCTTTTCCCATATATATTTTTCACCGCAATTTATTCTATTCTTGATTCAGTTTTTTCATCTGATCGCATGCCTTTTTCTTCTGATTGTTATTTTTCAACTCCTTCTTCATCGACCACTTCCCATTCATCTTTAACTTCTTTCTCAACTTCCTAATTCCTAAGATTATCCAACATATTCCCATTAAAACCTCTGCTTGATTGAGTTTCCACTTGTTTAGATAAATGCTCAATTTGATCAAGGTACTTAATGAAATATTCATAGTTCTTGTTGGATATTTCTTCATTGACCTTTAATACTTCGAGGTTGCGTTGAGTAAACTTCTTGAATTCATCTGAAGTATCTTATAAAAGGGATGAATTCCTTGGTGGTGGATCTTGAGGATCTTCTGGATTAAAATTTTGACATTGATTGTTACTCTAGTTAAGATTTGATTGATCATCCCACCATGAATTATAGGTGTTGATGTAAGGATTTAGTTCTTGATAATTTAAAGCGTAATGTGTCTCTTCAAAGCATTTGTCTTGTACAAAATGCCCATTGGCGTGACCTTCACCATATAAATCACACTGTAATGCCCTGATTGGATTAAAATTTGTTGGAACTAAAGTTGAGACAATAATTTGCTTTGATAAAGCTTCAAGTTGTGCTAACAGAGCAAGTTGAAAATCAAGCTCCATCATACATGTCTTCCTTTACCTTGCATACACAATCAGAAGGAAAAAAATACCTCATAAACAATGAACTAAATAAAAATTAAATAAAAGTGTAAAATCAAAATAAAATAAAATAATAGGAATTAAAAATCAAAATAAAATAAAAATAAATAAAATAATAGAATTTTAAATATAATAAATAAAATAAAAACAAAAAATAAAACAAGAACAACAATAAAAGAGCAACTAAATAGAAACAAAGAAAATTTAAAACAAAGACTAAAAATTTAAAACCAACACACAAGCAAAAAACTGCATATAATAACAATAAAAGAATAAATAAGTAGAAACAAAGAAAATTTAAAATTAAGCCTAATTTTTTTAAAAAAAATAACAAATGAAACACAAAAATTACCTTGTTGAAATAATTCGACAATCCTCAACAATAATGCCAAAAACTTGATGATAATTTAGCAAGTGTACTAAATATATTGAAGTAATAAGCTTTATAAGTTCATATCCATAGAGATTGTTTTATTTTAACAAAGCGATTCAAGTGATATAGAAGTCAAACGTGGGTTTTTAGTTTTGTTTAGATAAAATAAAAGTGTAAATAAAATTGTTAGAAAAGTTTGATCAGATTAACGAAGATTAGGTCTTATTCGAATCCCTTATATCTCATTGTAGATGACTGCATTTATTTGTCTAATGAATTAACAAGACTGTTATACTCAATTCCTTGGTGTATAACTCACTAATTTAAACTAGCACTCCATAATCCCTTAGGCTAGCTGGATAGTAAAATTAGACAAATTACGTTCATTAGTTCCTTAGCCACAACTAATAATCGTTTATCCCTAAATCAATATATAGTTGAACAATTAGTCTAGTTCAAGTTTATAGAGTTGGGGTCAATAATCAACAATCCTAGGTTCAATATGTGGATTTGCCAACACACACAAGACATTATACAATAGAGTAACCAAATAGAAATTACAATATCAATTTATGCAAATAATACAAAACAAGTCATATGTCTCAATCTATCAAAATAGGTTTATCTAACAAACCTTAATAAAAAAACTTAGCTACTCATACTAAAAGGATTTTTAACTGAAGTAATAAAGAAACAATACATGAATATCTGGTTAGAATTTGACTTTTGGTAATGAAAACCTTCGCTCAAAAAAATTGCAAATGCGTATAAAAATTACAAGATGATAGAGTGTCATCACTTATCAAACCAATGACAAATACCATTGATAGAAGAATTAGGACTTCCGTTCCTTACTTCAATTCAGATCAATCCAAAGATTTTTCTCCAACTTCCCTGTATACTCAACCTGTCTCTCATATCATATTTTTTGCTTGAAATGAACAAGGTGATCACACAATTAACATACAAAAGAATTTTACCATAAATTTGCATAACTTCTAACAAAGTCAATCAAAGTCATATTTAAATATACACTTTTAAAGTCTTTCAAGGTTGTAATGACGCTTATACCAGGGTAGGATATTTTTGTGATAATAAGCTTAAACCTTGGACTTAAGTACATAGTTTTCCTTATGTTCCCTTCCTAACCATCTTTACCTGATCAACCATTACTAGATAATACAATTAATTTGTCTTTTTCATTCATCATTCATGTTTTTGATGAAGTCGTTTTAACTTCTTTATTTTCTAGATTTTTTCTTTTTTCATTTTTATTGACCTTTTTTTTCTAGTACTCCACCATAAACTTAAACGTTTCTAACTTCCAAGAGCAATCTCAAACTTATTCTTTTGCATCAGATAAGAAATCTAAACTTTATACCTAGCTCCAAAGAGGGTGGGAAGATTTAATATTTCAAGTCAAATAGGCAACATATTAGGCTATGTTACCGAATAAAGGGCTCGGGATCAACGAGTTGAAACAAAGGATAAAATATTTAATAAAATGGTGTCTTAAAAGGCTCAGAGTTTCCATAAACAAGTGTCTCAGAGTAAAATTATTAGACCAATGGACTAATTAGAAAGAATGCAAATTATAAAAAATTACAATTTTATGGATACTCTCATAGGTAGGGAAATCAATGGGACATAGAATGTGCAAAGGATGTTTCCCCATTCCCCACCGCACCCCTAATGTTTTCCCATCCCCATCCCCATTTCTCGCCACAGGGGATATTATTCCCCATCCCCACAGATCCCCAAAGAGAATATAAGATCCACAGAGGTCGAGTCTTAAATTTTTTTATATATTTTTCAATCAAAACTATGACACTAGTCTTTCGTTGTTTTTCCCTTTTTAAAAAGATATATTTTGCATCCTTGTTTTTTTTAAAACTAAAAATCACAATGTGTACCATAAAAAACATGTTACTACTTGAAGTATAGTGAAGTTGAAGAGTAATTATCATAAGCACCATGAACAAAGAGAATCGAGAAAAGAAGAAGAGGAGACAATGTGTACACTATATGTAATAAATGAACTTTTTTAGGGTTGGATACTTGGATAGTGAAACAATATATTATACAATTAAACAAAAAATAAAATAATCCACTAATAAATTTTCATTTTCTAATATATTAATTATTATTTTAAAGAAAAAAAACATGCAAGATAATATAATTATATATTATATATAAAAATTAAATAATACGGCTGGGGTTGGGAAATCCGTGGGGTGGAGGGTACTTCCCCAATCCCACTGGAAGTATCATCGGGAGAACTTTTCCCTCCATCCCCGTCCCCACGGGGGAAAAAATCCCCAACTTCGGAGCTCCACACAGATAATCCCCACATGGATCCTCATTAACATATACAAATTGACATCCCTACTCATAATAATGAAAAGCAAACAATGAAATTAATGGCTCAAAGCTTACTTGTTGAAGGTATATGGAAATGTTAGAACATAAAACTCAAATTGAAGGTTTGACAATGGTGGAAGATAAGAAATTGGGGAAGATGAAGTAGAGAGAGAATTAGAGAGAAAAGAGTAATATTGGATGAATAGTAATTTTGACATTAATTGGAATTGGGAATATTACAATAGTATTTATACATTGAGAGAATAAAATGATACAACTCAAATATACAACTAAAGTGACTCAACAAATAAATTCTGTTAGTTTTTGGAAAGGTAATAACAGAACTTTAATTGCATTTAACACACCACCTCACTTTAGTTGCTCCAAGTCCACCATGTTCAAGCACTTCTTCAGCCTCTTGAACACATCATTTGTCACACCCTTTATCAACAAATCCGCGACTTGGTCTTCGCTTCGGCAATAGCTCAATCTAAGCTTTCCATCACCGACCAGTTCTCTCAAATAATGAAACCGCATCTCAATATGCTTGAATAATGAAGTAGAGAGAGAATTAGAGAGAAAAGAGTAATATTAGATGAATAGTAATTTTGGTATTTATTGGAATTGGGAATATTACAAGAGTATTTATACATTGAAAGAATAAAATGATACAACTCAAATATACAACTAAAGTGACTCAACAAATAAATTCTGTTAGTTTTTGGAAAGGTAATAACAGAACTTTAATTGCATTTAACACACCACCTTACTTTAGTTGCTCCAAGTCCACCATGTTCAAGCACTTCTTCAGCCTCTTGAACACATCATTTGTCACACCCTTTGTCAACAAATCCGCGACTTGGTCTTCGCTTCGGCAATAGCTCAATCTAAGCTTTCCATCACCGACCAGTTCTCTCAAATAATGAAACCGCATCTCAATATGCTTGCTCCTTCCATGTGCAATCGGATTCTTCGCAAGATTTATTGCGGAAACATTGTCTACAAACAGTGTGGTGGTAGCATCATCCCCACATCCCAATTCCTTCAATAGATTCATAAGTCATATAGCTTGGCACGCACCTAACGACGCCGCAATGTACTCGGCCTCACTAGAAGAGAGTGCTACAACCGGTTCCTTTTTCGAACACCAAGAGATTGGTGTACTACCAAACATAAAGATGTACCCCGCCGTCGATTTTCGGTCATCTTTATCTCCGTACCAATTAGAATCGGTGTAGCCAAGTAAATTGCACTTACGCCCCGTGTCCGATGCGGGAAAGAGAACTCCGCAGCCAAGAGTACCTTTCACATATCTAAGGATCTTCTTGACCACCGCCAAGTGAGACATCTTAGGTCTCTCCATGAATCTACTCGCAATACCGACACTAAAAGCCAAATCCGGTCGCATATTGCACAAATACTGTAACGATCCAATCAATCTCCGGTAAAGCGTTGGATCGACATCCTCCTCCTCATCACTTTTGGACAACTTCACTCTAGCCTCACAAGGTGTAATAGAAGCATTACAATGCTCCATATCACACTTTTTCAAAATATCTAGAGCATACCTCCTTTGGTGCATAAGCAACCCCACTTTTGAATTGTGAAACTCTATGCCAAGGAAGTAATTCATGACACCAAGGTCTGTCATCTCAAACTCTCTCATGAGCTCCCTTTTGAACCTTGAAACACTCTTGTCATGGCTGCCCGTAATCAAGAGATCATCAACATAGAAGCAAAGTATAATAACACCATCATTCGTATCCGATCTCACATAAACTCCATGTTTGGATACACATCGTTTGAAACCAATGTCAATAAGAAAGCCGTCAATACGTTTGTTCCAAGCTCTTGGAGCTTGTTTCAAACCAACAATGCCTTGTGTAGCTTGTAATACTTCATCTCTTGATTTTTTATCACGAAACCGGGTGGCTGCCCCACATAGACTTCCTCAATAAGAGGACCATTCAAAAACACAAATTTGACATCCACTTGGTAAACCATCCAATTGTTGTTATGCGCAATACCAACAACCAAACGAATAGTCTCTAATATAGCCACTGGTGCGAATACCTCCTCATAGTCTATACCTTCTCGTTGCAAAAATCCCTTCGCCACTAATCGAGCTTTGTGCTTGATTACTTCACCTTTGGGATTTGCTTTAACCTTATAGACCCATCGCACACCTATTGGTTTCTTTCCAAGTGGTAAATCGACCAACTCCCAAGTACCATTTTTTTCAATAGATTCCAGCTCCTCTTTCATTGCACATATCCACTTAGGACTACTTAAGGCTTCTTCCTCATTTACCGGTTCGAATTCGGCCATAAGTGCGAAATGAACAAAATCACCATCGTTATTCACTTCGTTATCTTGGAATCTTTCGTAATCTCGGAGTCTATGAGGGAAGGCTCTTTGTCTCACTGGTCTACCATTATTAACAACATCATTTTGCGCTACTGTAGGTGTTGGTACAGCGGTGTCGGAAGCCTCCGGATCAGTGATTTCAAAAAACTGCTGCTTCTGTTTTTCTGTGAGTAATCGATTACTGCTATTAGGGTAATCAGTTACTGCTGCATTTTCTGCACTTTTGACTTCATCAAAAGTCACAGCCCGGGTTATGACGATCTTCCGATTTTTTCCATCGAACAACTTGTACCCTCCAGTAGAATGATATCTTACAAATATCATCTTCTCACCCTTATCATCCAATTTCTTCCGAAGTTGGTTCGGTACATGACGATATGCAATCGATCCAAAAATGCGCAAATGATTCAAATTCAGTTTGAAGCCACTCCAAGCCTCTTCTGGTGTGAGTTTCTCTAGCTTCTTAGTGGGACACCTATTCAACAAGTAGGTGGCTGTAGACACGGCCTCACCCCACAATTCCTTAGGCAAATTTTTCCCACAAAGCATACTACGCACCATGTTCATTATTATACGATTTTTCCTCTCGGCAACCCTCTTTTGTTGAGGCGTATACGGAGGCACCACCTCACGTACAATTCCCTCAAGATCACAAAACTTCCCAAACTCACTAGAGGTATACTCACCTCCACCATCCGTTTTGAGAATTTTGAGCTTCCGACCGCGTTGGCGCTCCACCATGGATTTGAAATTCTTGAAAACTCCAAATACCTTATCTTTTCTCTTGATAAGATATGTCCAAAGCTTCCTACTAAAATCGTCAATGAACGTAACAAAATATCGATTGCCACCATAAGTCTCTACTTGCATCGGTCCGCAAACGTCGAAACATACCACCTCAAGTAAGCCTTTGGTTCTTCGACCCGCATCTTTGCTAAACACATTCTTGTGTTGTTTAGCCTTCACACATTCCTCACACAATTCAGTTGGAATACTAATGTGTGGCAGCCCCGTTACCATTTCACTTTGTTGCAACTTTCTTAGATCCCTAAAATTAAGGTGACCAAGAAGGTAATGCCATAACCGCTCATCTCTACTTGCCGCGGTAGCTAGACAACGATGCTCCATAACCTTTAACTCAACCTTAAAGGTTCTATTGGCAGCCATCGGCGCTTTTAGAATCAACACACCATTTGAATCCAAAACGCGTAAAATCTTGTCCTCCAAACGAATTTTGTATCCTCTTTCAAGTAATTGGCCAATGCTTGAAAGATTACACTTAATTCCCGGTATATACAAGACATCTTTGATCCTTGAATGTCCACCATTTCTTTTTCCGATCAAAACATCTCTTACCCCTTCGACGCTTATAGTGGTATCGTCAACAAATTTGACTTTACTTTTTGCCGCTTGATTGATTTGCACAAATCAATCTTTTCGACCCGTCATATGTATTGAACAACCGGAATCCAAGTACCACTCATCTCTCCCTTGGACTCCATCACGAACGGTAACCAATGCACTTCGATCCGAATGCGGTTTCTCGCTATTTTCCGGAACAGTACAGCTGCTGTCCCGCAAACTGTCACTACTGTAGTTGCTGCCCGGAACATCCGTAATGCCATAACTCTCCTCCGTGATCATTACTAGAAGTGTGTCCTCATCATCTACCTCTTCCCTAGCAACCTTGGCTTCATTATTGTGATTCTCATTCGATTTACCACGACACGAATTTGCAAAGTGTCCAAACTTTCTACACTTGTAGCATTTCACCTTACTCACATCACGCTTCTTAAAACCATTGCTATGACCACTATCCTTGGAGCTACTTTCACCATTTTCACTCGTCGAATGCTTTGAATTTTGCGAATCGTTTGAACCAAAATTCTGAAAATTTGATTTATCTCTCGCCGCAAATTTTCCTTTCGACCTCTTATTCTTTTCATTGAAACGCGTTTGCAAAGCAATCTCCGCTTTGGCTTTGTTGGCGCCTCTCTCATCCATCATTTGTTCATGTTCCTCTAACGAACTTTGCAATTCATCATTGCTCAAAGTTGTTAGATCCTTTGATTCTTCAATAGCCACAACTATGTTGTCGAAACGCGACGTTAACGAATGCAATACTTTCGATACAACATTCTACTCAAGAATCGTTTCCTCACAAGATTTGATTAACTAACCGGGTAATGCGCGTAATGTAGTCGTTGATCGTTTCTTTATCTTCCATTTGTGTTAACTCGAACCGTCGCTTGTAAGTTTGTAACCTTACAACCTTCGCTTTGACGACACCAGCATATGCTTTCTCCAAGATTTCCCATGCTTGCTTCGCCGATTCACAATCGCCGAGCTTCTCGAAATTATCGTTATCAACACACGAATGAATCAAGAATAGGGCTTTGTAATCGTTCTTCTTCTCTTTTTTGTGTGTAGCTCTTTGAATGTCAGTAGCCTTTGCTCCTAATTGTGTAACTCCATTGACGACGATCTCAAGCACCTCTTGATAACCAAACAAGACACTCATTTGTTTCGCCCATTTATCATAGTTCTTCGAATCAAGAATCAGGAGATCGGTGGGAATTCGATCATTGAAAACGGTTGCCATTGTTGCAGCGGATTAGGATCAATAATCAAAGCTCTTGATGCCAAATGTTAGAACATAAAACTCAAATTGAAGGTTTGACAATGGTGAAAGATAAGAAATTGGGGAAGATGAAGTAGAGAGAGAATTAGAGAGAAAAGAGTAATATTAGATGAATAATAATTTTGGCATTAATTGGAATTGAGAATATTACAAGAGTATTTATACATTGAGAGAATAAAATGATACAACTAAAATGACTCAACAAATAAATTTTGTTAGTTTTTAAAAATATAATAACAGAACTTTAATTGCATTTAACAGGAAATTGAGCAGATGTTAGTTGAATATTCCTCTTCTTAATTCTTCAACTTGTATCTGAAGTGAAACTTTGGTCTATACTATACTTTCTTTTTATTTCTTTTTTACTTTCATGTGTCTCTTTTTTTTTAATCATTTGTAGGATAGTAAAAAATTATGGAAAACACATAACAAATTCATTCATTGATTAAAGAACAAACAGTTTACAAAGTGAGAAAGCATGAAACAAACTTCTTTGTTCTCTTGTGATCAGGCTGAGATAGTCGGTACTGACTCAAGGCTTCCAATATCTTAGTCAATTCTCGATCATGTTTATACTAAGTAGCTCTCAACTCGTACTGCCGGTTCTCCATTGCGTGGTTATGCTATTCAAGATATTGCTCCATGTATGTGTTTCTCAAGGCGTTGCTCTAAATCATGCTATTGTTGGTTTTGCTCAAAATTTCGATCACCTTTTCCAAATTCTCAAGAATATCTGGGTACCCATTCAAACTATCAAAGTTGAATGCTCCTTTGGGGACTAATTTTTGTACGTTGGATATGTGAATGCAGAAGGTTCTTATGATGCAGTTAAAGCTGTCGCGGAAGAAATTCGGCTTCACTTTGGTGCCATTATCCTACAACAATAATAACTCACAGCAAAAATAAAGTAACAATAGAACTTGAAGATGAAAGAATTAGTGTAAAATGCTCAATTAGGTAAAGGAATGCAGTGGAAAGTGATTGTTGAACTGACTGAATGGCCATCAACTGCTTTTGTAGGCCCCAGATTCGTCCCATCATGCACATGATGGGCAACGTCTCTCCTAATGGTCAAAATTGCAACAGATATCTCATTAATGGTCAATAACCCCACCATCGTGTACACGATGGTCATGGTCGTGCACATGATATCATGATGCACACGATGGAACTTATAGGCCACACGATTGAATAATTCATATACACAAATTTTCCAGTAGCTTTTCTCTTCTTTTGTCCATCTTGGCATTCAATTCCTTTATCTCTTTAAATTTTTATAAGACTTTCCAATAAACAAAAAAAAAATCCAAACTTACAATACAATTTTTTTTTCCAAACTTACCAATAACATGAATTCAAAGGACAAATAAAATCTATACGAATACTAAATAAAATGAAAAATTTCAATGATCGGTTACCTCCAAATAAGTTTTTCTTTAGCGTTATTAGCATGATTGTTGCTCTTCTAAAGTTCAACGAGTATAAGAGACACCTTTCCAAATTGTATCTCCCCTCCGGTATATGGTTTCAACCTTTGTCCATTCACTATAAATGTGTGTGCATCTCTAGGATCTTGTATCTATATAACACACTAGAAAATACCTTAGCAATAATAAAAAGGGCTAGACCATTTTGATTTCAACTTACTTGGAAATAACCTCATTCGAGAGTTATAAAGTATAACCTTTTGTCCATGTTGAAAATCTCATTTCACCAAGTTCTTGTCATGATACCTTTTAATTTTCTCCTTGTAAATCACAATAATTTCATAAGCTCAAAGTCTCATCTCTTCCAACTCATCCAACTTCAACACCATTTTCCTTCCTGCTATTTTTCATCAAATTTCAAGAACTTTATTGCCCAATAATCTTTATATTCTAGTTTGGCTTATAAGTGACAAGCTTTTCTATAGACCAATTGATATGGGGATAATCCTAAGTGAGTTTTGAAAGATGTTCTATACTTCCATAGAATATCATATAACTTCTTAGATCAATTTTTTTCGGGATGTAGCAACTGTCTTTTCAAGGATTTATTTCAGTTGCCTATTGGATACTTCTATTTGTGCACAAGTTTGAGGATGATAAGGGTGGATACTTTATGTTTCACATTATATTTTTAAAGCACACCTTCCAAATTCTTGTTGTAGAAATGTGTCCCCCCATCACCGGTCTAGACTCTAGGGACTCTGAACCTAGCAAAAACATTCCTTTTCAGGAAGTTAGAAACAATGTGGGCATCATTAGTAGTACAAGCAATCACTTCAATCCACTTGGTGACATAATCCATACATAAAAGAATGTAAATATGAGAGTTAGACGATGGAAAAGGACTCGTGAAGTCAATTCCCCAACAATCGAACGGTTCTACCTCTAACATACCACTAAGGGGTACATCTCATCTTGTTTTGAAATATTACTTCTCTTCTAACATTCAGAACACTTTTGAACATACCGATTACATTCTTTAAATAAGGTTGGCCACTAAAAGTCACTTTGGAGAACCTTGGTTGCAGGTCTTTCCCCACTATTGTGGCCTCTATAGGCTGAGTTATGTTAGTGCCACATAATATTTCTTGCCTCTTCACCTGCAATACACCCGCGAATCAAACCGTAAACACTAATTTTAAACAGATAAGGCTCATCCCATATATGGTGATTAACCTCTTTGTAAAATTGTTTCTTTTGTTTCCAGATGTAGTCCTCAGGCACATTATTTGTAGCTTTGTAGTTGGTCATGTTAGCAAACCTTGGTTTTTCGTTGATTGCCATTAAGTGCTCATCTTGAAAATCTTCAGTAATATTCTTTTCCTTCTTAGTCATTTCAGTATTTTCAAACCTAGATAGGTGATCAACCACTACATTTTCCACACCCCTTTTATCTTTTATTTCTAAGTCGAACTCTTGTAACAACATTATCCATCGGGTAATCTCGGATTAAACTCTTCTTTGTTGAAGAGATACTTCAATAATGCACGATCTATAAAAATAACGACTTTCAAACCAATTAGATATGTCAACAAATTTTCCAATGCAAATAGAACAACTAGTAATTCTCTTTTGGTGGTGGTATAATTCACCTGATTATCATTTAAAACTTTACTAGCGTAATAAATTGCATAGAAGCGTTTCTAGCGGTGTTGACCAAGAATTGCTCCTACCGTGTAATCAATCGCGTTGAACATGATTTCAAAGGGACGTTGCCAATTTGGAGCGAAGATTACGAGTGTAGTAACCAACTTGTTCACAATAGTAGAAAAAGATTTCATACATTCATCATCAAATTGAAAATCCATTTCTTTTACTAAAAGGTTGCCAAGAGATTTCACAATCTTTAAGAAGTCTTTTATGAATCTTCGGTAAAATATGGCATGTCCTAGAAAACCTGTCACTCATTTGACATTAATGGGAGGGATAATTTTTCAATGACCTCTATTTTGGCTTGGTCAACCTCAATACCCTTGGATGAGCTTTTGTGTCCTAAAACGATACATTCGATTTCCATAAAATGACACTTTCCCAATTTAAAAATAGGTTTGTTTCAGTACATTCCAGAAGTTTTCATAGTGCATTTCTCATTTTTCACTTTCTCTTTCATAGGCTCCTCCAAGGGTGTTGCTTTAGTAGGCTCTACTTCTTCCACTTCCGATGTGTAAAGAGTAGTTAGAATTTCCCTTGACGGATCTTCCCTTGTTTGTGTTGGTTCTTAACATTCTTTTCCACTTTTTTAGCTTGATAACCTTGCATGTTTCAATATTCTTCGTACCAAAAGTAGTTGCTGGAGTCTCAATGGAGCTCGAAAGTGCTCCCAAAGTTCTAGAATTTAATGCTGAAGTAATTTGCCCGACTTGATTCTCCAAATTTTTATTGATTAACCCTTGAGCCTGGAAGTGGTTCCTGGTCTCTTGGATGAAGGAGTTCTTAATATTTTCTAGTTAGTTATTCCATTTATTAGCCACAACATGGTTGTGTGTAGAAAAATCAGGTGGAATTTGAGGTGCTTAAGGCTTGAGTTGGTTTTGAGTGTTACTCCATGAAAAACTTGGATGATTACGCCACCCAGGATTATTAATGTTGTTGTAGAGGTTATTGTACTTTTTGTTTCCCACATAGTTCACATAAATTGGATTAGCTGAGCAATCTTAAAATAAATGAGCTCCCAAATAATAGACACAGGCAACCTATGATGCGTCAATTATGGCTTTGACATGCTCAACTACTGGCACGTCATAAATCGTCATCATGGTTTTCATCATTTGGTGAACTAAACCACTTGAGCAACAAAGGTTATGGTCTGAGTGACTTCATGGACACCAACTGGCTTCTTTTGAATGGAGACGGTCTCATCTCAAAAAATACGACCTCACGAGTGTATCGGACGCTCACGAATGACTAATAGAGTCGTCACCGTACTTTATTTATTCCCGAAAGGGGAAATAATGATAAAAACCTAAGGAAAAAAAAGATAAGATGGCCATCGCAATCAAATATGAGTTCGGGAGATGGTTAAGTGAGGGGAATGTATTAATACCCTCTCAAATCTGTTGTACCCAACGATAACCTCCTATAGTTCTAAGGGTTAAAAGATTTGCTTAAAGAAATGTTTGTTTTATTTTATTTTATTTAGTAAGATATATTTATAAGAAAAGAATAATTATTTACAAAAAAGAAAAAGGATTTTTTTAATTAGCGTGCTCGCAAGTGTTTCAAAACCCCATGCCTACATATTCTCATAGTACAGTGAGAAAATCAGAATATCGTAGTTCGTACAAAATTCATGTGTGTTTGTTGCTTTTAGAGAATAGTGTTAAGCCGCGTTTTAACGGTTAAACGTATGCTTGTATGCTCGCACGATGGAGGCTTAGGCGTTGTTTGTTTTCGTGCTTAAACATACTGAATTATTCTTTTATGAAAATGTTTTTTATTGTGCGGGAGAAAAGATTAAGGTTGGTTTTAAGTTTGCGAAAATAAATTTATTCTTTATCTTTTTGTTTTTTAATGAATGCCATTTTTATACTTTTTCTGTTTTTTTATTAAATTAAATAAGCTAATGAAATAAAATGGACATGTTTTTGTAATTTTTTTTGTATTTCAATAAAGTTAAATAAAACCAAGTACATTAATCTAACATGAAAAACTAAATAAATTGATAAAGCAAGCTAAAAAAAAGTTAACCTAATAAAATCCAATTACTTTTATTGTATTTTTGAGAATAAATTAAATAATCTATTAAAAATGAAAGAAAGTAACTTTTGGTATTTTTATCATCTTAATAATTATAAATATATTAAATTAAATTAATGAAAAAGGAAAAAAAAACCTAATTAATTAAATCCAACTAATTATAATGTTAAATAAGATTTTAAACCCATACTAGTTAAATATATTAATTGAATTTTTGAAGATGTTGTTTGTGGTTGGCTTGTCTGTAAGGTGATGAAGATTATTGTGTGTGATGGATTGGTTATTTTTTGTGTGGTGTGTGGTCAATTGATCTTGTATATAGTATAATAAGATTCGAACACAAGACGTTATACTTGACATCCTTACCACACTACCAACTGAGTTAACTTATTCCTTCAAAAGAGTTTTTTTCTAAAAGTTATAAAAAGAAAAACAAATAAAATTTGGGGTACGACAGAGACAACATCAACTCTTATAACTGGCCAGTGATAGGTGTTGGCCCTAATACTTTCAATCAACTTATAGCATTCTTCATGGGATTTAGATAGGAAAGCTCCACCAAAGGATGCACCCAACATGTTTTATGAGGATGGAACCATTCCTTTATAAAATGTTTCCAATTGAATACAAATTAATATCCCATGGTGAGAACATTGCCTTAACAACTCCTTGAATCTTTCCCAAGCATCAAACAAAGATTCGCCATCTCCTTGTCTAAATGAAGTAATCTCATTTCTCATCTTAGCATTCTTGACAGAAGGAAAGTACTTACATAAAAAAATTCCAACTAAGGCATTACATGTGACTATGGAATTGGGTTCTAAAGCATTTAACCAACTCTTGGCTCTATCCCTTAGAGAGTATGGAAACAAACTGAGTATGAAAGCATCATCAGTAATTTCAAGTATCTTGAAGTTGCTAGCTACTTCTAAGATTTGCTTCAAGTGCAAATGTGGATCTTCATTGACATATCCTGAATATTGGACTATTGCTCGCAACATTTGAAACATCATAGGCTTGAATTCAAATTGTGTCACTGTGATCTTTGGTCGTATAATCCCTATATTCATGGCATTGGGATCAAACATAGCATAATCCCTTATGTTTCGTTCCCTATCATTGGAAATGCCAATAATGTCATTGTCTACCATGACTCTTTCCTTTTCAAATGGTTCTTCTTTAAAGTATCCTTCAAAGTTACCAAAGACAAGAACAGGTGGAGGACTTCCTAGTAAGTGAACAACAACTTGAAATCTCCTTAGTAATATGAGTGTTCATTCTGGCTCAAAATCTTCTATGTATACAAGAGTCAGCAACCTACGCATGCAACAACTAAGCACCTCTCATGTCACAAGATTACAGAAAAGGCAAGAAGCTCAAACACTCTTTTCATAAATTGAAATGATATTTTATACAAAATCAAAATATTATTTGACACACTTCCCAACAACATCACCGAAAACTTGGTGTGGATTAACATGATATAATGCGCAGGTATACATGGTTCACTGTAGCAAGTGATAAAAGTAAGAACATCGTTCCCACGAGGAGTGTACTAACATGTAGTTATTTGCTTAACTATCTTTTGTGAATTAGCTTGAGAAAAAATAACAATAGTTGATGGTTGTCACAAATTAAATTTTTAAGTAAATAGTGATAGACCCAGGTCGGGTTGAATGAATGAAATCAATAATGAAGAATATTTTGGACAATGATCCATTAATATCATTTATCTAATGTGTGTATATGATGTGATATTTTATGCCGTATGAGGTCAAACTGCGATCTTCTGGTGTATTCCTACATCTTCAGAATCATGTGAAAGAAAGCAAGGGGACACAATCATAAGCCTCATATTTAACTTTAATGCATGTTTGATTTTATTCCAAATGTCCCCTATGGTTATACCTCTTTATGTCTAGAGTAGATAATCTAGTGAATATTCTAATCCGACTATTTTCATTCACATTTATCATGAGTTCCACTTGTTGATAATTCCTCACACCAACAAGCTTTTATCTTTTATTAAGATGATGAACCACAAAATCGTATTTATGACAGTATAATGCATGATCAAATAAGTCACTAACATCACATCAAGTAACACAAAAGATTACTTCATATTAACTTCACATTGCTCAAAATAAAAGAGTTTAGATCATGATGAGCTCAGTATATACATCAATACTAGTTCCTAAGCTAAACATTCATAAATGCGTAATGAAAAAGAAATGAAATCCTAAGAGTAACTTCTTCCTCTTCTTGCATACATATACTACATAATCATTTGTATTACATTGTATATGGATGATTAAAAATTTAATTTGCATTTTGCATTAAAGATTTAGTTTTGGACTTTTGTTTTTACATTCATTTTCAAAAATAAATTAAGTCTTAATTGATTTTTTTTGTTTTGTTAATTTTTTCTTTTGTGTTTATTATATCTTATTAAAGATTTTTATGTGTGTTTTTAAGAAATAGGTCATGATAATAATCAAATTTATTTTACATTTTTAAATTGAAGTAAATTTCTAAAAAATATATAGAATTTAAATTTGTTTCTTTCATTTAAAAAAAAAAGAAGTTTCTTGTCACATTTATAATTATGTTTTTAATTATTATGTTATTATTTTTATTTTTTTAAAACTAAAATTTTATTTACACTTTAGATTATTTTCTTTTTACATCATAAAAAAAACTAAAAAAAAAGATAGGGATTTATATTACATCACTAAGCCTCTATTACACACAATTTACATTTTTATAGTAACTATTACAAAACCAAAGGGGCTCTTCAAGTATATTAGTTACACAATGACTAAGAGCTAATTTGTCTCTTTTATTCCTCTACACAATCTAAACTCTGCTCTCTTTGAGTTGGACAGATTCTTTCTTGTTGCTGCAATAGATGCACAATATTTAACATATTTTTCTAAGCATATTATATTCAAATTAAATCCTAATCTATGCACTATATATTCAATAGTAAGCAAGCAAAGAGAAAGAAAAAGAACATAACAATAGCCATAAGAAAAATTTCAAACCAAAATATTGAAACATTTTTCAAACAACAAACACTCAAAGATTAAAATTTTCGAAACAATCCAAGAGGACGAATTTTTGAAGCAACCTAAAACATCAGATCTCCCTCAAACATTTTTCATAGCAATACTCACAGAGAAGAAAAAAAGGGGAAGGATTCGAAATCGCACAAAAGTGAAGCTTACCCGGAATCAGCTTCGAAGCGAAATTTTTGTTTGGTATGCATCTCTGAATCTCTCTTTCCTTTCATTTATATTGTGATGCTTGTGAACTGAGTGTTTGACTTATTGAGTGTTGATTTTCGAAAGTAATAGTTTTGATGAATCATCTTCTGAAATCGACACGTAGTTTTTTTCTCAAACTGAAGGTGTGTTTCTTCATGATTTTCGAACAAATGATGGTGTGCCGGTGAATCAATCTTTGATTTCGGCCATGAATGTAGGTTGAGGTTTCGTTTCCATTCATTTGATTTTGGTTAGAGGGGATCATTTGTTTTTTTGTTAAAACTGATTCTAAAGGGGTGATTTTGTTTCAATTTGTGTTGGAGCAGTTTAAAAGGGATTTGTTCTATTTCTTTTGATTGTATTCGTTTTTGTGAGGACTTGAATTTGTTTCAACATTGTGAGATAGATGGAGATGAAAGGAAGGGTGGCGTTTGGTTTTAGAGAGAGAAACGGGATCTATTAGTTGCTTTTTTTTTCCATTTAATTTGTTTCCCTTTCCAACGTTTTAATTAAAAGTGAATAATGATTATTGAGAGAAGAAAAGTCAAGGGGCGGCCATATCAAAGGGTATCCGGTTTTTCTATTGTTTTGCTTTTTCTATTTCGTGGGCCTTTCCCTGACCCGAGCCCAATCCGGCTCAATTTAGGCTATTACCTTATGCCTACCCATGCTATTCAACCCCATTTGTTCTTTGAAACCACATGCTCATTTCTTATTTTTGTTTGTTTGATTTTTGTTAAAACATTGAAAACATATTAGTTTTTTTTATTGTTATTGAAAAAATAAAAATTAATTTTGAGTTTTAAAATTTAAAAAAAAAAATAGTTTTTTTAAATATTTTTTATTACTATTTGGATAATACATGTAGTTGTGATTTCTAATTTATTTTTATTATTCATCCTACCTTTTAATTAATTTGTCTATTTATCTATCTTTTGTTGCAAATTAAATAAATAATTATGTTGATATGTGATCAAATAAATAGAATAAGGTAGGGGTATTCGCGGTGCGGTTTGGGCGGTTTTGACGATAAAAATCATCCGAACCGCAAGAGAAAAAAGCATGCGGTTCGGTTTGGTTCGGTTGACTTTTAGAAATAAAACCAAACCAAACCAAACCAAATCAATGCGGTTTGGATTGGTTCGGTTGGTTCGGTTTTTTACAATATTTTTATTTAGCCATACATACACCTATAGAGAACAATGTAACTTTGTGTTTAGCCATTCATACATTAGTAAATAACATCAAAACTCATCATATTTAGAGAAAAACTTCTCATTCAATATACAAAAAATTAGATTAGAAAAAAGTGGAATAAAAAATATATACAAAATAGTAGCATAAAATAATATCAAAAACATTATAATATAACATAAAAATCATATGAGAAGAGAGATTAGAGAAGATGAAAAAAAACATAAGAGATGCGAGATTGAGAAGAAATGTGCGATAAAAATGTAATTAGAAGATAAAACAATAATATAAAATATGAAAAAGAAAGAACATAAGAGAGGACATATTCGAGTAGAAAAGGTGAAATGTACATGGCAAAGAAGACGAAAAGAATGTGTGGTACTACTAGGAGAGATTTAAGAAGGTTGAAATTGAAACCCTAAGTGTGAGTAAGAGAAAATCGTTTGTAATTGTAAGGTTAAGACAAACTAGGTTTGAGTTTTGGATGTGGGATAAGTGAAGTTTAGATGGTAACATAATGCGGTTTGGTTTGGTTTAGTTCGGTTCGCAAAATACAAACCGCAAACCAAACCAAACCGTGCGGTTTTGTTAAAAAATGACCCAAACGGATCTGAACCAAATGCGATTTTTTGCGGTTTCGGGTTGGTTTGGTTTGGTTTGCGGTTTTCTATTGGGTTGGTTTGGTTTTGAACACCCCTAGAATAAGGAAATCTTGGTCCAATACATAGTACTTTTCAAGTCCGATTAAACAGTTTCTTATCCCAATTCAAACGTCTTATCATTTAAGCTAAAATAAAAATAAAAATATAATTTAAAAAATAAAATAAAATACGAAAGAAGAGGACCATTTGAATCTAGCATTCCGGTGGGAACCCTCGAATGATCTGTCCCGAGCCTCGCGTTTTGGATTAACCGTTCATTCTTTTCTTAAAACATTAGAATCAACTTTTTCATTAAAATTATAATTTTGAGTTTCATTTTCTTAAAACACAAAATAAGATGAATATTAGTAGAAACTTATGTCTTTTTTCTTTATATCTATTTTAGTTTTATTTATATATTTTTTTTTATAAATGTTTAGAAGTTCTCTTTTGTTATTTCTTTGAAAATAAAAATAAATAAATAAATACATATAAATCATAATAATAAAATTTCAAAAAAAAAGTTTACAATTTATTTTCTTTTAATTTTAGATCATTTCATAAAGTATTCCAGAAAATTAAATTTACCATTATTTTTCTTTTAATTTTAGATCATGTCATATAGTATTCCAAAATAAGAGTTTACAATTTATTTTCTTTTAATTTTAGATTATGTCATAAAATATTTCCAAAAAAAATAAGTTTCCCATTTTATTTTTTTATAATTTTAGGTTATGTCATACAAAAATTCCAAAAAAAAAAAGAGTTTACCATTTATTTTATTTTAATTTTAGATTATGTCATTTAAAACTCCAAAAAAATAAGTTTACCATTTATTTTATTTTAGTTTTTGATCATGTTATAAAAATCATTAAAAATTTAATTTAGTTATTTTCATTATCATTTTTAGATTGTGTTATAAGAATATTTAAAAAAAAAAGTTAATTTAGTTATTTTCATTATTATTATTTTTAGATTGTGTTATAAGAATATTTAAAGAGTTAATTTTATTATATTTATTATTATTTTTAGATTATGTTAGAAAAATTAAAATTAGAATTATGTTTAATTTATTTTATTTTGTTATTATTTTAGTTAGATTTTAAAGAGAACAAAAAAAAATAATTATTTGTTTTATCATTAGACTTTTTTTAAATAAATAATATGCATATGTCTAATATTACGTTGGTCTTATTTTCTCACTTTATTTTACTAGACATAAATTTCTATTTTGTCTAAATGTTTGAATAATTATAAAATTATTATTTTCAAATAATATCAATTTCTTTGAAGTTTTATTTATTATTGTTAGAATATTATGAATAAATAATAAAATAAATATCTAGTAATGATATTGATTAATTAATAGA
This sequence comes from Lathyrus oleraceus, assembly GCF_024323335.1. Classification (NCBI taxonomy): domain Eukaryota; kingdom Viridiplantae; phylum Streptophyta; class Magnoliopsida; order Fabales; family Fabaceae; genus Lathyrus; species Lathyrus oleraceus. Next base: position 465,275,540 of record NC_066584.1, on the reverse strand, counting down.
ATAAAATATTTATGACTAATTTCTTAAACTTCGGTCCTACCCCTGGTTATATCTTTTAATCTGATTAATTTGTTTCTTATCCCGATTCAAACGTTTTATTATGTAAGTTAAAATATTAAACCCTCTTTTTAAAAATAACTCGAAAGAAGAGGACCATTGGAATCTGGCATTCCGGTAGGAACCCTCGAATGATCGGTCCCGAGGCTCGCGTTTTGGGTTAATCGTTCACTCTTTTCTTTCGTCCCTAAAACACTGTAATTAACTTGGACAAAATAAGGGCCGTTGGGATCAAGCATTCTGGCGCAACTCTTTGAACAATTGATTCTTATCAAGCGTTCGTTGTCCATCAAACAATTTTCTCAATTAATTCGAATGAAAAAGGATCATTGGAATCTAACATTCTGGTGGAACCCCGAGTGATTGATCCTGAGGCTTATGTCTCGTTCTCATTAAATGTTCGTCATTCACCTATAAAATACATCCAACACATCAAACTCTTTTCTCGGCGCCACGCGATTAATCTTCAAAACCTTTTCAGAAATGAAAGACATCTTGTCTTAAGATGATGCAAGGCAATGCTTCATCCACAATTGTTGAGTTGAGATAAATGACGTTTTTCCAAATGTTGATTTATAAATCCATTCGATGTGTGATATACGTTCGCTCCTCACTTGTTTTGGGTAAAACAATGTTTTTCGTTGATTAATACAATATAGCTTTCGCTAAAATCAGCCAACAAACAAACATTTTCTACCCAGAACTACGTAAGCCTTGAATTCTCTATTGCACCTGGAGATACGTAGGAGCAGGATTGCGAAATCTTGTCAGACCCGCTAATAAAAAATTTAGGTTTAGTTCCTTTCTTCACACATAAATAAAATTCAAAAACATTTGTCTTCTCTCTTTTTCCCTATCCCAAATAAGCAGAAGATCGTAAACTAACATAAGCTAACTTTCAAATTGAAACTAACTAAGCGGTTCCCGTTGAATACAACGGACCTGAGGGGTGCTAATACCTCCCCCTTACGTAATCGACTCCCAAACCCTGATATTGGTTGCAATGACCATATCTTATCCTTTCTTTTAGGGGTTTTATCGATATTTTCCCTTTCCCTAATTAGGAATAAATAAAGTTCGATGACGACTTTGTTCAGTCCATCCCGCGAGCGTGCGATTACGCTCCGCAAGCGTCGTGTTCTCATTTTTCGAGGCGCGACACCCATCAAACTCACTCATCGTGAGTCATCAAAGAAATCTATCCAGTAGTCGGTCATCCTGAATGATCGAGCGGGTACTTACCTCTCACATCTCCAGCTTATTAACCTATCCCACACACTGGACACATTCCATATACCAGGTTTGTCAAGGTATTTTACTAAAAGTATTTTATCAAACGGGTTCAATCAAGGGGGTTTCATCAGATCATTATCCACCAAGGGTTCACTAGGGTTTTATCAAGAAATTTAAACAAAGTGTTATTATCAAGGGGTTTCATCATGAATTTATCAAAGGGTTTCACCAAAATTTTATATAAAAGAGTTCCACCAGAATTTGATCAAGGGATTTTATCAAAAGGGTTTATCAGGAATGTCATCGAAAGATTCCATCAAGGAGTTCTGCCACAATTTTACCAAGGGGTTTCATCCAGAGTGATCGGGGTATCACTAGAGTACTACCCGATTCTTGTGAAATGATCGGATGATCATGGGAATCATATGGAAGTTTCACCCAGAAGGAGTAAAATTGATCAAAAAGGATTTCATCAATAGGTTTCATCAAAGGTTCCATTAAGGATTTTATTAGGGATTTCATCAGATTTTTATCAGAGGGGTTTCACCAGGGTTTTATTAAAGGGTTTCACCGTGGATTTCATCAAGGATTTTATCAGGGGTTTCATCAAAGGATTCTACCAAGGGGTTCTATTAGAAGTTTCATCAAGGGGCTCCATCAAGAGATTTCACCAAATTTTTATCAAGGGGTTTAATCAAAAGGGTTTTATCAAGGGTTTCATCTAGGGATTATATCCGAAGTTTCATCAAAGGGTTCCATCAAGGGGGTCTACCAGAACTTTATCAAGGGGTTTCACCAGAGTATCACCAAAGGGGTCTCAGCCAAAGTGTTCGTGATATCACTAAAGTCCTACCCGACTCTAGTGACATGATCAAATGATCATAGGAATCATATGTAAGTGTCACCCTGAGAGGTTGAAACTGATCATCAGGGATTTAGTCGAGGGGTTCCGTCAGAGATTTGTCAAAAGGGTTTCATCACGGTCTAATCATCAAGGGTTCGATCAGAAGTTGTATCAGGGGTTTCATTAAGAGTTTTGCTAAAGATTTTATTATGAGTTTTATCAGGAGTTCTACCAAGGTTTTATCAAACAACAACTGGAGGATTGCCAGAGTCCTACCCAATTTCAGTAACATGATCGGATGATCATAGGAATTGTATGCAAATTTCACCCGGATGGACTGAAATTAATCGCCAAGGTATTATTGGGGTTCCATCAAAGGTTGGTCTGAATGTTAATAGAACATCAAGGATTGCTCAATCCTTGCACATTCCCATAATCCACTGACTACATGGTCAAAACTAAGGTTCCCTCTATATTTAATCATCTTCCACCATGAGAAGATGAATGCTCACCTTCATCATTCTCTCAGTTTGAAGCTGATTAAATAGGGGCAGCTGTCGTATCCTAAATTTTGACCACCTTTTCATTTTCATTTTCAGCTGACACTAATACATTTAGAGCATATCAGTCACCTGGTCAATGATCTAAAAAATCAAAAGGAGACCATTTTGATTTTTTAGTCCCTCCTAGGAGTTGATTTTAGTTTAGGGGTATTATTTAGATTTTTGAAAAAAAAACATAATTTGTAGGAACATGTTAAAAAGGGTATTACTATTAATTTTTAGGAAAGTTAATAGGGTTAGTAATCAGGGTAATATGTCTTTTTTTTTAAATTAATTAATTAGGGGTAGTATTTACTTAATAAAAGTATAAATTGATGAAATTATAGAGAATTTAATATTATTAATATAATTAACCCCCATTAACATATTAGTATTATGGTTCCATTCTATTTCAACTAAACACATTGACCTAATTGACAGAAGAGAATTTGTAAGAAGTTACAACATAGAGGTTATGTGTTTAAATCTCACATTTCCTTTTTTCTTCTTCGTATTTTCCCCCTTTTATGTGTTTTAATTATAAAAATCACAACAAATTCAAAAGTTGCATTTTTAATCATTTTTTAAATTAGTTTTCGTATTTTTAATTTATATATTTTTTAAAAATTGATTTTTTCACTTTTTTTGCATTTTATTCACAAAAATAGTAAAAAATTATTAATAATAAAAAAATATAAAAGTGTCCAGATTCAATATATTTTGTCAATTTTTCCAGATCTACTTTTTGATTGGATGTGCTTTGTCACATATAATTCCTTTCTCTATTTATAGTAACCTAATTTTTCCTATAAATAAAACTCATTTTCTCATTCTTTGGGGGACAACAATTAGACACTAATTAGAGAGAATTTTTTAATTAATTTTCGTATTTTTAACTATAAAAATCACAAAAAATTCAAAAATTGCATTTTTTATCACTTTTTTAAATTGACTTTCATATTTTTAATTTATATATTTTTAATTAATTTTTTTACTTTTTTGCATTTTATTCACAAAAATAGTCAAAAATTATTAAAAATAAAAAAATGTCAAAAGTGTCCAGATTCAATGTATTTTATCAATTTTTTAAGATCTAATTTTTGATTGGCTGTACTTTGTCACAATTAATTCATTTCTATTTATAGTGACCTAATTTATCTTATAAATAAGACTCATTTTCTCATTATTTGGGGGACAACAATTAGACACTAATTAGAGAGAATTTCACATAGGATTTTGTTTATAGAGTCTCAAACCTTTTTTAGAGTGTTAATTTTTTCTTTTAAATAAATTATTTTCTCTCTCGTTTGTTCTTTTACTCAAGCCATATGATGATTTCTTATGGCTCTATGTTTTTCTTATAACTATTTGATCAATTATTTTAACAACAATTAAACACCAATTACAGAGAATTTCATCCAGAGTTTTACAGAGTCTCAAACCTTTTTAAGAGTCTTAATTTTTTCTTTTAAATAAATTGTTTTATCTCTCGTTTGTTCTTTTATTTTACCCAAGATATATGATGATTTCTGATGGCTCTTTCTTTTTATTTTTTCTTGTAAAAAATATTTGATTAGACACTCTCGCCGAGAATTACAAAGTCCCAATTTTTACGGTTAAAACTATTTTCTACTTTTTTTTCTTCAAACGACATGATTATCTTATGGTTTTTTTATTTTCTTTTTTAATTGTAATTATATATATTTTTTACTAATAAGTTACTAATAATTTTTACTAATCATTTATCTTATTATAAATAACACTAATTAATCATAATTTCTTACACACAATTACAATCTCAACACTTATAGAGGTAATAATCTTGATACTCTTTTTTTATTATTAATTATTAATTAATATTACATTCTAATTCATCTTGTTAGATGAACTCTATTAGTAAAATACTATTTTATTTATTTATAAGTTTATACGCGACATACTATATGAAGTTATAGTATAGTGTAAATTGAAAAAAAAATACAATCTTTTCATTGAAATAGAAATAACATTAACACAACAATAACCTGTAAAATTTTGTTTCAATAGAACAACAACAAATTCAAAACAAAATCCTGATTTCAATTACACAAATCATGTTTTCACTGTAAATATAAAATATAACAATACACTCAAAAAAATTAATTCAAAATCTGAATCAAAAAGCAAAACAACATCACAAAAACAGTTACAAGAACGAGGAAGAAGAAACTGAAAACGAAATCACCGGAGGACCACCGTCGTCTCGTTGGACCTCCTTGTAGTAAGTTTTTTATTTTATTTTATTTTATTTATTTAAGTTATTAGTAATTAGGATTTACTTGATGTGAGTTTTTGGGCCCTAATTTATCTATTTCTAGTCCAACCCCTTATTTTAAGCCCAACTACTAATTCTGATTAAAATACACCCCGTTTTTTTAATTAATTAATTAATTAATTATGGAAATTATTTATTTAATATTAGGATTAATTCATTTAAAATAATTAGTTTTTTCTCTAAATTTCTAAGTTCGTGATTTAATTTAGTTTATGATTTAATCTATTTATTTGTGGTTTTGGGATTGTTACGATTAATTATTTATACTAGTCATATTTAATTAATTGGAGATGAAATTAGGGATAATTAAATCGAGGAATATGGGATAAAATTAGAATTTTAAGGAATAGAAGTTATGGATAAAATCGGGATAATGGGTAAGTTTTGTTGCATTATTTAATTATCTTAACCAAATTAAATTGTATTGTTGCAATCAAAACAAGATAAAAGTCAGAGATAATTTAAGGGATAAAATACTAGGGTTTTCAAGGGATAAAATCAGGGTTAAAATTGGGATAAAGACTATATCTAACATTCTAATGTAATCACTAATTTATTTTTCTTAAAAAATAAATTAAATATTATTTTCACAAACCATCAAAGGGACAAAATCAAATTCAACACACTTCAAATTGTAAGTCCTCAACCCTAGAGTATTGAGGCATTTTAAAAATCAATCATTTCTCCGCCTCGATGCGTGAGAATTTTCAAGGGATAAAAATGACAAAACAAACAATTATTTTCTACAAGAACCATGATACTCTGATCCTTCGCCTAATGTGAAGGTACGTAGACATAGAGTTGTAAACTCTAGCGAGTCTGATTATAAAAAACTTTTTGGGGATCTCGTTTATTTAAATAAAACATTTTCTATAAATACGATAAATAATTAATAGTTAATCAATAATCAAGCAAACATCTTTAAACACACACTAACCCTAGAATTAAAGGAGGATCCCATTGAGTACAATGGAGGTAAGGGGTGCCTGACACCTCCCCCTTACTTAATCGACTCCCGAATATAGCATCTCACCCTTAGTTTATAGGTTTTATCATTATTTTCCAGTTCCTTATGAATGAATAAAGGATGGTGACGACTCTGTAATTTTCCAGCTGCGACAAGAATCTAGTTCAAGCACATGCTTTAGTTTCATTGTTCGGTCACTTGCTGAGCGATACTTGAATGCAAAATATTTGAATGCAAAACGTCCTTTATTTCATGATAAAAATTGAAAATGAAACATGTGGCTCTACATGATTCACCATGCCTTGGGCAGAGCGCATAAATTATTGCATGATAAAAGAAACAAATAGAAAATTATTCCTGATTGAGCGTGACTTGGATAACATCCTCTACAGTCTAGTTGTGGAGCTCTTCACCTGGAACACTTGGTCGAATCCAGTTTTCAATGTCGTAATCACTGTCAGCATCATCACCAACATCATTGGTCTGACCAATATTGATTAATCCAACACTTGCAAACTTCACCAAAATGAGAACACTTGGAGCCTTGGGAGCTTCAGGGGCTAAACCTTGCTTGGAATGACTAAAATCGAGACCCAACTTATCAAACTTTGGAGGAAAATCTAGCACACGACCCCATCCTTCGGGGTGACCATTCTCAACCACTGCTCTAGCATCTTTCAATGTAGACATAGAAACTGCGGGCTTCTTATCCTCAGAACGAGGAGTCTTGATCATTTGAACAACTTCAAATGCATGAAAAGGAGTTTCATGTACCTCCCCCTCAATCTCTACATATATGAAAGATGATAAATGACGCACCATGCACTCTTCCTCGCCACAAACAATAACAATCTTACTACCAATTGGGAACTTTATTTTTTGATGCAAAGTGGATGTTACAGCGCCTGCCCCATGAATCCACAGGCGTCCTAGCAAACAACAATATGAGGGCTGTATATCCATGACAAAGAATGTCGTACCGAAAACTTGTGGTCCCATTTTAATAGGTAGATCCAGTTCACCAGAAATAGCTCTTTGAGATCCATCGAAAGCCCTGACTATCAAGTCAATTGGGTGCAATTCAACTTCTGCATAGTCAATCTTCATCAGAGTAGACTTGGGTAGCACAATCAAGGATGATTCGGTGTCCACCAACACATGAGATAATGTAGTTCCCTTGCATTCCATAGAAATATGCAGAGATTTATTATGATTGCGTCCTTAAGGAGGGAGATCAAAGTCCGTAAAACCCAAACCATTGTCAACTGAAATACTGGCCATAACCCCTTCTAATTGGTTGATAGTTATATTCTGCGACACAAAATCAGTACTTAATAACTTCATCAGAGCATCCCTATGAGCTTCGTAACACAACAGTCAGGACAAGATTGAAATTTTAAAAGGTGTTTGGCTCAGAGGATCGATCACTTTGTAGTCGTTTTTCCTGATTAATCTCAATAGCTCTTCAACTTCTTGAGACGAAGAAGTTCCAAGCACTGCATTTGGAGCATTAACTGGCACAAATTCTGAATTGTCACCCACCACTTGTTTACCTTTAGCTTTCTCCAAGGCATCAACATTGTCTAGAGCATTTTGTGGAGAATATATCCTACCACTTCTAGTAATTCTTCCCGTATGGGAAAAATTGACAACATTCAAACTTGCACTCATTGGCTTGTCTTCGGAAAACTCCCCTTCTTGGTTCACTCCATGGTATTAGACGTCTGACCCATAATGCCAAGGAACATCACTCTCTCTAGAGTGAGGAATATGACCAGGCAACGTGATTGTCAAGGGAGTAGGCCTAGCATACGTTGGAATATTTGCAGGAGTATATGGAATAGAAATTACCTCCACATCTTTCTCTTCAACTTTCTCATTTTAAACAATTTTATCACACTGTAGGAAACCTTCATCAATCAAACTCTGAATCCTAGTCTTCAGATTAACACAATCCTCTGGCTGATTCTGGCACTCACAACATTCTGGAAAACATCCAGATAAAATACCATTCTTGATCAAATAACTTTTAACACACGACAATGAAGTAGACAACAAGTTCACATCCATTATCAAATTCAAATTCTCACCATATTCCATAACATTAATAGTAGGTCCGCCATGAGCAGACATTGGGTTTGGATAACATTAGGTCCATTGTCCGAAGTGAGCTGAATGGCCTTAGAATCCAACAATTCTTACACTTTGTACTTAAGAGCCCAACAATTCTCCACATCATGGCCTATACCACCAAAATGAAACTCACATCGAGCATTAAGGTTATAACCTGTAGGAAGCCTCTCAGGAGGAGGTGGCATGCCCCTCAAATTAACCAACTTCAATTGCAATAAGTGTTGAAGCACTTGAGAATAAGACATCGGGAGCGGATCAAACACTTTCTCAATTCTGGGTTGTCTTAGCTGATTATAATTACGATGAGGAGCGGTCTGCTATTGTTGCTGTTGGTACTGCGATTGTTGTGGTTGAGGAGTTACGGCGACCTGAATGGCCACAACATTCACTTGTTGCTGCTGACGTTGATGTTGATATTGTTGTTGGTATTGTGGTATTCCTCTACCCCTCTGAGCATAAACATCACTTGATTCACCCTCCTTCTTCTTAGGGTACCACTAACCGGATTCTTACCAGCCCGACTTATAGAACTACCAGCACTGGTCAACTGAATTTTACCCATTTTAAGACCAACTTCAATCCTCTCTCCAGCCATTACCAACTCGGAAAAACCAGTAGAAGTTCCACCCACCATTCGGTCATAGTACGGACCTTGTGAGGTACCCATGAACATGTCAACCAGTTCTCTCTCCATCAATAGAGGTTGAACTTTAGCATCTAGCCCATGCCACTTCGGAGCATATTCTTTGAATGATTCATTTTGGCCTTGGCTCAAACTTTGCAACTGGGTCCTGTTCAGTGCCATATCAATATTGTATTGGTAGTGTTCCATAAACGCTTCTACTACATTCCCTCCAGTTTCTGATGTATGTTCTCTCCAAGTGCATATACCATTCCAGAGATTCCCTAGCTAGGCTATCTTGAAAATAATGCATTAGCAGCCTCTCGTCCTCAAAATAAGCAGACATCTTTCGGTAATAAGCTGTAACATGCGTCTTTGGACAAGTTGTGCTAGTATACTTGTCAAAGATATGAACCTTGAACTTAGGTGGAACCCTTACTCCTGGCACCAGTCCTAGGCAAGTAATGCCCATTCCTAAAACACCTTTCCCTTCCACAACTTTCAATCTTTCCTCCAACAGAATATACTTTCTATCATCAGGATGAGCACTCAAGTCACTATTATGCATCAAATACATATCCTCGTTACGATCTACCTCCAGCTCTTGCAATTGAGGGTTCTCCCTCGCATTGGGATTCTTCAACATATCCCCAACAATAAGATGTGGTCCTCCATGATTGTATGGCGGTGGTGGTGGTGGCGGAAAATTTCCGTGAAAACCCTGGTTATGAACATGATAACCATTAGCACATTGATCATTAAAATTTAGCCCAGCAAAATTCATAGCAACATTGGGACGAGGATGTCCCACATAAACATCTTCCAACATCAACTTAGGTTGTTCAGTCTCAACATGAGGTATCTCCATAAGATCCCTCAATTCTTCCTGATTACGAGTCACATTAGTAATGGCCTCCACAAACTGTGCCATCCTAGCATCCACCCGGTTCCTCATCTCCTATATATTAGCCTGAATCTGATCCATATGACGTCTCTGGTTGCTTCTTGTGGTGTAACGATGAATGACAGGATTTGCAATCTCTGTTAAGAAAAGCAGAATCAATATGAGAGGGCCGACCAGAAAACCTGTTATGAATGAACGAGTGCATGAATGGATGTAATGCATGTAATGACATGTTTATGTATTTCCAGGGTTCTAAAATTTTGATTCAAGTTATAAAAGCAAAAGGAATAAAGGATACACAATGAACACTGGATAGGCTAAACATCAAATTCATTAAACTGAAAACATAGAGTAACATAGGCAGTTCTTGCAAAAAGAAACAAACAACCAAATGCAACAGTGCAAATCAAAAGACCCCATTAACAATCCTGATGGTGGTCAATAAATGGAAAAAACAAATTCAATCTTCCCAATCCACATAGGTTATAGGCCCTCCACTTTTGAGATAATCCAGGCTCCAAGCTTTGGATTCCTTGAAAAGCTTGTTTGTTTCCTCTTGATTGCGCTTCTAGACCAGACTTCGGATGACCACATCTTTTTGAAAAATCATGCCATCCAGATACCGACATTAATCAATCAACTTTTCACACTCGTTTCACTCTAGAAATGGAATCTACATGGGCGCATAGTCTTTCTCTTTCAATTGATCTTTGAGGCTTGCAACCTCCTCCACAACTTTCCCTAACTGAATATGGCTTCCTCTGAGTTGGATCGCCACTCCTAGCCTATGGGTATTTTCCTCCTCGAATTGGACATTCTTAACCTGAAGCTACTTCTCCAACTCCTTAATCTTTGCCTTGTATTTTCTCTCTGTCTTGGATTTGGAGGCTTTGAGGGATTCACAGTCTTAGTGTTTTTGCTTGATTTCTTCTTCAACTTCTTCAAGAGCTTTCCTTTATTCCTCAACAACTGTAGAAGTACTTCCTCTAACCATATCATCTTTTGGCTTCTTTCTAATCCTTCTATCCACAACAAGACAATATTCACCAAGCAATTCATCTCTTTCTTTAAGCTTGTGAGCCAAATCCATCTTTTCTTGCCTAAATCCAAAAACTTGCATGCTCAGCTCCTCTTTCTCCTGCTTTAACTTCTTGTTCAAAAGCAAAGTTTTATTTAAGTAATCTCTAGGCCCAAATCAGGGTGATATGGCTCTTAAGAATACAATGGCTTCTCTATCGGAAAAGGGAAAAAGACAGTTTGAACTCTATCTTTGATCCAGTCTATGTAAAGAGGATAAGCAATATAATCTTTTTTACCAAAAAACTCTTTCCCTTTACACAAAATATGATTCCAGGCTTTAGCAACTTTCTTCATTATTTTAACACCATCAATCACACTGTATAACAAAGACTCTTGTATGCTCCTATCCTCTGGAGGTCCTTTCAAAGCATAGCCCAACTGTCTCTGAGAAAGCACGAGATTATAGTTTATACCTCCCTTAATACCCATGAGAGGCATATTAGGAAACTCTCCACAACTCATAATCACTTCAGATTTCTCCATCCTATCCAACCTCAAGTTATACCATACCACATCCTTGGAAGTAAGCCCCATTAACCTCTTAGACCGCATCAAGGTCTCCTTAGTATCCACAAACGCTCCTTTGTACAGGAGATGGCTTCAGAACCAATGATACAAAAGAGGATCACAACACCATACTAAGCCACCTCTCCTCTTGTGATTTCTGGAATGAATAGAATAATACACATCCCCTAACAACGTTGGTACTGGGTTCCCCGTCATGAAGATACGAATGAAGTTCATATCAACAAAATCCACCACATTGGGAAACAAGACAATACCATAGATACTGCAAGCCAAAACAATGTTGAAAACCTTGCACTTCTCTTCCTTAGTCAAAGCACCCAAAGTTTCTAAAAGAAAACTCAGATGAAATCTAGATAGTCCTCCTTTTGTTTTGAGATTAGCATCCACCACAGACTTGCCCAAATAAAGGGTAGCAGTAATATGTTTAGAATCAGGAACTTCCATAGACACGTGAAAAGGAACTTGAAGCTTGATGGGAATTCCCAGAATACATGAATAATCTTCCAAGGTTGGCGCCAACTGATAGTCCGGGAAAGTGAAGCATCGCAATAGAGGGTCGTAGAACTACAATAGAGTATGGAGTGCACTGTTTCAGTATTTGTTGAGAGGAGTTTTTTGGTACTCTACAATATTCCCATAGTCTCTTTTGAAAACTTCCAAATTTCCAGAAGGTGATTTCTCTAGCATCTTGAGAAGGGAATCCAGATCAACCTCAGGAAACTTATAAGAAATATGCCTGCCTCTACCAGTATCCATTTTTAGAGAAGGATTAAGTAAAAAGAATCAAGAATTAAAAATACCTGGAAATAAAAAAACATGTGTTAAGAGAACGAATATAACAATGCTTATGAATGCAAGTATGGTTCCCATATCAATGAATAATTGTTGTGCTTGATAATAACTGAATGTCACAAGTTCAAGGGTTCGACGTAATTCTGAGAAAAACATGTATGATGAAAGCTTGTTTTGTAACACCCATCCCAACTCACAGGTAGGTTCTAGTCAAAACATAACAGGCTTCTAAATGGCAACCATAGTTGATGGTCCCTATGGTAACACTTTGTCTAGTGCATAAGGCATACAAGGCAAGAGTATTCCCACTAGGACCTCATCTGGGCGTGGTATGTCATGCAAAATCTTATGTGTCAGGCGCCATGAGAGTCAACATGACTATCCATTCTAACCTATGTGTCACTGGCCTGAGTAGTGAGCCTTTTACCTCATAGTAACATCCCACCCAACCTGCAAATAGAAGATCTAACAACCAGCAGAACAACAATATCCAGAGAATGGAAAGTAATAAAATCCAATGAATGCAATAAGCAATTAAAACATAAAGAAATAAACACCCAATGAAAACATAACAAACAAAAGCTAGGACGACTTACTTAGGAAGTCCCCAGCAAAGTCGCCAGCTGTCGCATCTCAACAAAACACGCATATAAAACAGAGCAACCACTAATGTTATTTATCCCAAGAAAGGGAAAGGAAACATGAGTAAACCTACAAAAGGATGAATCTAATGGTCTCGCAACCAAGAGATGGGTAAGGGAGTCGATTATGCGAGGGGAAGGTATTCACACTCCTCATGTCTGTAGTACTCTACATGATCCACTCTTGTTGTTCTAATAAAAAGGGTGTGTTTATTCTAAAGCTTACCACCTTAAAGGGAATGGATGCAGAAAGATTAAATTATTTACAAACAAAAAGAATTTTTTTATTATTGCGCTCGCGTAGGTTTTGTAACACAATGCCTACGTATCAATAAAGAATCAGAGCAACGTAGTTCTTCTCAAAAACTTTGGTTTGTTGGTGCTTTTTATGGGTAATCACCCCTATTGAAAATTTTCATAAGAAAAGCCAAGCAACAAAATAAGTTTGATTGGTTGAGTATTTGTAGCGGTAAATTCATGACCATCAAGCTATGGATAAGCTAGACGTCAATTAAACCAGAGTCGCCACCGCGCTTTTATTGTTTCCAAGGGGAAAGGGAAAAGTACGAAAAAAACCTAAAAGTAAGAAGTTTTCAAATCAAAACTAATAAAATGCCAGATATTAGAGGTAAGGGGGTTGGTTACACAGAGGGAAGGTGTTAGCACCCAAAGTGTCCTAGGTACTCCTAGGGAGCCCTTTATTGTGTGCATATGTGTTTTTGTATAAAATGATATTTGAAATAAATATAGTGGAGAGATGAGAAAATAATTTATTAATTATATTTTTTGTGTTTGACAAGACCTTCGGACTTGGGCCTACGTACCAACATAAAATGAGGGATTAAAACCTCGTATTTCGTGGTATCAATTTCAAAGTGTGTGAGTTGCTTTTAACAAAATTTTAAGTTTGAAAGAGACACAAAGGGACTAAAAAAGGTTTGAATGAGTGTTAGTTCTTTTTGGCTTTTGAAAATCTAAGTCAAGTATAGTTAAGTTCATTTACAAGTTTGTTTAAGAAAATGAGTTTGAAAATTCAATGGCATGCGACCAAAGTTTCTAATTTGCAATATGGTCAAAGCTTAGAAATCAAAAGCAAAGAAGATTTTAAAAGGAGGGAGAGATTTTTGAAATTACCGAAGTGGGGAGGAGATGGAGAGACTAATCCTAAGCAAAAATTTAAAAAATGAGAGTTGAAAAGATCTGACCAATGGGATGCAATCTGTCGCATCCGCGAAAAACAACCGGCGGGCTAAAACAAAACAACACAGAGCCGCCACCGTGCGTTATTCATCCCAAAAGAGGGAAAGGAAACGCTCAGAGTAAACCTGGGAAAAGCATGGTCTCGCGACCAAAGAGATGGGATCGGGAGTCGGTTACGCAAGGGGAAGGTATTAGCACCCCTCACGTCCGTCGTACTCGACGGGATCCACGCTCAAAAGATAGAAAAAGGTTGAAAAAACAAACATCACACACACACACCGAAGATAACACATGTGGAGGAAGAGGGGAGAGGGCTCGATAGGATATCACATCCTATGCCTACGTATCTCGTCTGGAACGAGAATCAGAGCCACCGTAGTTCGGCTCACGCACGCCGAAACAAACACACGCACAAAAAGGCAAACATGGAACCCGAACGCCAATAGCTGGACTTACATCAGCTTTCGAACCAAACAAACCACACTGGAAACCAGATGCCACTTGATGGACTTATACCAGACTCCAAGCACACAACAAGAGGATACGGAATGCCAATGGCTGGGCTTACATCCGTCTCCTACACACACAAGAAGAAACAATCAACAAGTTACTAAGGAGTCGGGAACTCGAGCCTAGCAACTGCCAAGCAAACACACACAAAAAGAAAAAGGGTTTTCCCGGAGAGATCTCGCACGACCTCCTGCCTACGTACCTCATATGGTATGAGGACCAGGGCAACGTAGTTCCCCTCAACAGGGGAGAAAGACTAGCCTAACCAGATAACAGAGGGAGACACAAATAGGGAGACTAACTCGAGCCTAGATGTTATCATGCATAATCATCCCTAAGTTAAGGTTCGCTATCTACTTGCACAACAGCAAGCTAATCCTATCCAGGCAAAGCAAGCATGCAAGCATAAGCAAAATAAAGCAAACATTTCACATTTAGCACACACTATATCCAGTCAAAAGTGGGCTTAAACAAAGGGTCAGACTGCCAAGGCAAGTCATCTGTACAAGGGTGGTGTTAGCTCTTAACCCTGACATTGAGAGTCAGGGTGAAGCTGATGAAAGGTGAGTGAAGATTAGACTTCACAGCTCTTATCCCTGGCCAGGGAGAGCTTCAGACAAAGGAGCGTGGGTTCAGAAAGAGGGAACCCTTCTACACTCAAGACACTGACTCAACTAATCTTGGGTTAATGTCCACAAGGCATCAACATGTGATGTGAGCCAAGGGACGACTCAACAGAATAGCAGGAGGTGGACTACACACCTCTTGTGTCTGCCAATTGCCTTAACAAAGGTCTTTACCTGCTTGGGGACAAAAATAAACAAGCACAATCATTGCCTCTTAAGGAGGACTTCAGACAGGTGCCTGGCCAAGTAACAGGCCAGGTCTTCCAGACTACATGAAGTTAGAATGTTCTACCTCTATTGGTTTATACAACCAAGCAACAGCAAGCAAGTTCTCAAAGGACTATTAGCAGCTAATGTACCTCTTGATGATGGCAGTGATGAATCCGTGTGCTTCAAGGTCCAAAATGCCAAAACAGATGAAGATCAACGATGTGGAAGTTGAATGGAATGAATGCCTTAGCTCAATCATGCACCAGGTGGAAGAACCTTCAACTTGCCATGGATGTGTGAGATTGCAACAGTCACGATTCTTCAACCTTAGCCACGATCTTGTTGCAAACAGATGTACACAAAGTCTTGTAGAATGTGGATCAAACAAGAACAAGCATAATAGATGAAGAATTCAATGAGAAATGATGAAAAATGTGAAAAAAGTTTTGAGAGAATTGAGAGGTTTTTGGAGGGAAAGTTTGTTAGATCCTGAAAAATGAAATGTGATTTTGATTTTCTGTTACAATTAACATCTTATACCAACTCCTTAATCCACTTGCTAATCCAAATTAACAAAATGAAGTGAAATTAGCAAAATGCATTTTCAAGTGAAATGGCCAATATGTCCTTTTGCAAAATCAGCCAATGCAACAGTAAAAACCAGTTCAAACCAGTCACATTGATCATTTGGAATGTGTTGAAATTGGTTTGGCATGCAAAATCCATGTATTTCACAAAATCACCTTTTTCCCACCAATTTTCAAATGGTTCACTTGAAAAATGACTTTTTGCCATGATGATTTTTGATGAAATGTGATGATGCATCATGAAAGTACACATAAAATGTGGTTTGCTCAAAGAAAAATCACCCAATTTGGCCATTCCATTCAAAAGTTATGCCACTTTGAAAATCAACATTTTTGGAAAATGATTTGATCATAACTTGCCAACCACACATGAGAAATTCACGTTCTTGGACTTTTTGGAAAGGTGAGAGCAAGATCTACAACTTTCATGTTGAACAAAATTTCATTTGAAGCATTTTTGGACATGTAATTTTGAGATGAAAAACTTTCCATTTTTGGAAACTTTCAATTATAGGTCACTTTCTATTTTTGGAAAGTTTCCATCTGACTTTATTTTCTTCATTCTTGATGTTTGAAATGTCAAATGAAACTTGTTTAGACATGAATGAAGTGTATCCAACCCTCTCCCACCTCCAAATCCATCATTTCAGACCCAATTGACCACAGTTGACTTTTCTGATTGATAGATGAATTTGGCTGTGCACTGATCAAGTTGAGCCTCAAACTCCTGATGAAATGGCTCAATGATGAAACACTAGCTTCCATAAGCTCAATATAATCATGTGATGAACCCCATATCCATTGTAGACCTCATCTCCATGCCAAGCCCTGATTGGCCCAATACAACTGATTAGGGTTGACCAGAGGTCAAAACCCTAATCTCAAAGTATCTGATCAATCTCTTGGTGATGACAAAACCATGATGATGATGATGCATCATTTCAACCAAGATAAAGACCAACCCTCCTTGAGAACCAAGAAACCCTAATTTGAATCACACATCCTCAGATGATTAGTGATCAGTCCAATGAAACCCTCAGCTTGCATACATCAACCTCTTCATCTCCTGACCCAGACCTAGGAGGATGACTTGCACAATGTGACCACATGATATGCAATAGGTTAAGCTAGTCCCAAGAGAGGAGGGCAAATTTTGAGGTGTTACAGCTGCCCCTATTCAATCCACTGTGAACCTGTCGATATGAATAGCCTCGGCTTTCAGATGAGCAGGATGAAGAGTGATTGAATACCAAAAACAGACGAACAATTTGCACTCTGATGGGAAAATAATTAACAATGCCTGTCAGAATCGGCAAAGAAACAATCTTGAAAGAAAACCCGTCTGGTACGGAGAACAGTCGGCCTGAATACCGAAACAGAAACGTCGACCTGGATGCCAAAATAAATGGTAACGCAGGGATAACCATGGCCTGAACACCACACATCCGCTGGGGATTATCATCTCTTTTTAATGCTTTTTCTTGAACCCCGAAAATTTTCTCTTTTTCCGTTTTCTTGAACCCCGAAATTTTCCTTCGCGCAAATGATCCCGGATCACTGCATTTGAACCCCGATGTTTTGTTTGCCAACATAATGAACCCCATTCTCCATTTGAACCCCAGTCGCCTGACGATAACTCGTGATCGCCATTGTGAACCCCGTTCTCCAGAAAACACCTCGTGTCTCCCTTTCTCCATTTGAACCCCGTTCTCTAGAAAATGCCTCAACATTTCCCTTTCTCCATTTCTTGTGATAATTCCGCTGGCACCGTCGGAAATAACACCAAACACCACTCTGAGGGCGACATATCAGAGGGTACACCTTCAACCAGACACTTACTGATGACTGGGAGGAAACTCGACGTTTACTGGACATCGAACAATGATGTTTACTGGACATCGAACAATGATGTTTACTTGACATCGAACAATGATGTTTACTTGACATCGAACAATGATGTTTACAGGACATCGAACAAGGATGTTTACAGGACATCGAACAATGATGTTTACAGGACATCGAACAATGATGTTTACTGGACATCGAACAATGATGTTTACAGAACATCGAACAATGATGTTTACTGGACATCGACCAATGATGTTTACAGGACATCAAACAATGATGTTTACTGGACATCGAACAATGATGTTTACAGGACATCGAAGAATACTCGACCAGACATTAACCAATGACTGGGAAGGAACGCGACGTTTACTGGACATCGAACAATGATGTTTACTTGACACCAAAGAAAGGATATTACAGGTATCGACATGACACTTACTGGTGTCGCAGGGATGACATCGACATATGTCAAAACCAGGCAGACGCTCGCCGGGGACTAACTAGGAAATACTGTTGCCCCAAAATCACGACGCTGAACTCCTCAGAGTGACACCTTCACCATCTAGCGAAACCAAATCTCAAGCGGTAACCACGGCTTGACTCGCGCTGATCGCGTAACATTTCCATCTCCGTCCGACGGAGAAGCTTCCTCCAGTATCGCACTACCAGGGAACATTGCTGATCTGACATCATGATGCTGGACTCCTCAGAGTAACATCTTCAACATCTGGTGAAACCAAATCTCAAGCGGTAACCACGACTTGACTCACGCTGATCGCGTAACATTTCCATCTCCGTCCGACGAAAATGTTTCCTCCAGTATCGCACTACTGGGGAACATTGCTGATCTGACATCATGATGTTAAACTCCTCAGAGTAACATCTTCACCATCCGGCGAAACCAAAACCTCAAGCGGTAACCACGGCCTGAGCAACTGATACTTGCAATGCTGATGATTTTCCAACTAGTGAAACCACTCCTCAAACGGTAACCACGGCTTGAGTAGCATCTTCACCCACTGGCAAAACCACATCTCAAACGGTAACCACGACTTGAGACTAGCCTATGCTTGCAATATGATGCATGATTGATTTTTCTGCGTAATGCTCCATAATTATGGAAATGCTACGCGATTTGTTATGCAATATGCTATGCTTATTTTTTTCATGATGAATGTATAAAAAGTATCCCCCTCAAGGGACTCTTCCAGGGAGCTCGAGACACTCTGCTGAGGAACTCGCCAACACTCCGATTTCCACCCTGCTGGGGAATAGTACTGCTGCTGGGGATAAGCAAACCTTGCTGGGGAATAGCCTCCTCTGCCCCCGATCCGCTTGGGGAATCGCTGGGGAAGGAACCACCAACGCACTCTGTGGGGATACACCCGTTTTGACTAGCTGGGGATATCAATCCCGACTCTGCTTTGGGAAACCCTCACAGATACCTCCGCTGGGAAATAACAACCTCCAGCCCTGGCGACTGGGGAAGCATCAATCTGAAACCTACTGGGGATAACCATCCTGACCCTGCTAGGGAAGCCATAGACCTTGAATCTGCTGGGGAATTAGTCATTCTGACTCTGCTTGGAGAGATGAGGAAACTCTGGTACTGAACACCCGTCGACTCGTCGACCCATTGGTATTCATCACCCAAATCCATGGTCAGCTTTTCAATTTCGAGAACTCCCAGACTCGTCTGGACCTTTTCTGCTCCATCATCTTGTATTCCCAACTGCTCCGCGCTCGACGGAGAGCGAATACCT
Source organism: Lathyrus oleraceus (assembly GCF_024323335.1). Classification (NCBI taxonomy): domain Eukaryota; kingdom Viridiplantae; phylum Streptophyta; class Magnoliopsida; order Fabales; family Fabaceae; genus Lathyrus; species Lathyrus oleraceus. The sequence goes on along the minus strand of NC_066584.1, from coordinate 465,256,139 downwards.
GGGATCTATACAAACTTTTCAATCTTCCGACTTTGAAGAGTCTTCTTGATTAATTCCAAGGACCGTCGTACGTCTCGTCATCGTCTTTTCACTATTCTCGACCTCTCATTCGTCCCTAATTGGACTCCATGGGGATCTTTGTCAAGAGCTTCCACACCACAACCTGCAAGTGAGGGAAAATACCTAACAACACCTGCAAAAGAGATCATTAGATAAAACCGTGCCCCAGGCGTGTCAAGATTTCAACACTTGGGTCACTCAACCTTCCGAATAAGATTTCAAGCTTTCAATCTTATAAGCATGCATTGGAAGGGACCTGTTTGTCTTAAAATGCAAGACTCTTTATCAAAAATAATCGGATGTTTTTGCAATCAAAGCGGTAATGAAAAACAAAAACAAAATTATTTGACTGAATATGCATTTTATTGACTGAAAAGTTTGTGGCTCAAATTGAGCAATACAAAGGAAGCAATTCCTGAAAAGAGGTAATTGCGCACAAAAGGAAAAACCTATCCTAATGGCAATGTGAAACCCGTGATCTCATCGAGTTCCAACTCAGTTACACCCCATATGTCCTCAGACTCTCCGTGCTTTTTGCCTTCTGAACAAGACGATTCCGACCGATCCCTACCAGGTATTATCCATGATGCCTTAACCAAAGCAAACGATCATGCGGGACGCAGTTGTTCGTTTCAATCCCTCTTTTGCCTGGACCGCCCTTTCGGGTTTTCAGTCCACCGGGATACCCTTTTTGCCCAAGTCGCCTTTGTGGTTTTCGACTTGCCGGGTGTATAGTTTTTCTTTTTATCCCTAATTTTTGCCCGAACCTTTTTCATCTTTTTTTTTTGGTTCGCCGGGATGCCCATTTTTGCCTGGACTATTTTATTCTTTTCGTCCAGCGGGTCTCTTTATACGAAGTATTTTTTAACTGCGTCTGCATTCACAGGGGATGGAAAATCCTCGCCATCCATGGTCGTTAGCAACAAGGCTCTACCAAAGAAGACCTTCTTGACCACGAATGGACCTTCATAATTGGGTGTCCATTTGCCCCTTCGATTGTTTTGAGGAGGAAGGATCCTTTTCAGCACCATATCACCTACGTGATATACCCGAGGTCGTACCTTTCTGTCAAAAGCACGCTTCATCCGCTGCTGATATAACTGCCCATGACAAATGGCCGCCAGCCTCTTTTCCTCAATCAGGCTCAACTCTTCGTACTGAGTCCTTACCCATTCAACCTCTTGCAATTTCACGTCCATCAGGACTCTCAAAGAGGGAATTTGAACCTCAACTGGTAGCACCGCTTCCATTCCATATACCAATGAGAAAGGGGTTGCCCCAGTAGATGTGCGCACCGACATTCGGTACCCAGGATACCAGCTTCCTACTCAATCACCCTTGCTGGTGCATTCAGACGTTATCCGGGCAACAAAAGGAATGTGGGATCTTTTCAGTGTAACCAAAGCAGCACTAACTCCTTCACATTAGCCCCATCAGACATCAGAATCCGTTCGGATTCAGGGTCAGGCCCCTCCTCCGGAATTGGTTACTCTCAATCTTTCGATTAGAGCACCTCGAGATGTCCTCATCAGGGAACTCAAACTTCATCGGTTGATAATCCTCCACGGGTTGCTGGGCGATGTAATCAAACAATACACTCCCCTTGATTGCTTTCTGAGAGGTATATCGAATATCGTATTCAATCAAAATCATTGGCCCTTTCGCAACCCGCCCGGTCACTGCTGGCTTCTCAGATATGTACTTGATCAGATCCATCTTGAAATCCACAAAGTGGTATGAACCAGCATATACTGTCTCGGTCGGCGAGCAGCCTATGCCAAAGTACAGCAAGTTTTCTCGAGCAGTGAATGTACTGTTTCACAGTCGGTAAACTTTTTGCTAAGGTAAATTGCATGCTCTTTTCGACAAGACTCGTCATGCTGCCCCAGTACACACCTCATAGACCCCTCGAGGGCCGTCAAGTACAGATTAACAGTCTCTCTCCATAGGGAGGCAACAGAATCGGAGGCTCCTGCAACTTATTCTTTTATTTTTTCAATGCCCCTTGGCAATCATTATTCCACCTGACCGTTTGATCTTTTTTTTCTTGAATGGGTTCCCACGTGGCTGTTAGAGGAGATGTGAACCATGGCATGTAGTTCAATCTACCTAATAGACCACGAACCTCTTTTTCTGTTCTCGATTCAGGCATTTCTTGTTTTGTTTTCTTTCTTTTTTTTCTTCTCTTTTTTTTTAACAGGACCAACCTCGATTCCTCTCTTACAATGAACCCCAACATCTTAGCGGACCGCACTCTGATAGTGCACTTATTCGAATTCAACCTCAGTCTGAATTATCTCAACCGGTCAAACGACATTGCCCCGGTCTGCCAGATGCCCTTCTTCTGTGTGGGACTTTGCTATCATGTCATCAACATAGCATTCAATTTCATGATGAATCATATCATGAAACAAAGTCACCATGGCTCTCTGATAAGTAGCACTGGCGTTCTGCTTCTCTAGAGGACAATCTTCTCTCCATGGTAGCCTGTGCATAATGACATCGGTATCCGACTCTGGCCTATCCTGACACGACCAGGCGAAGGTATCCACATGCTCCTTCAACAGGACTACCATTCTGCTCTCAACTCGCCTCTGAAGCGACTCCAATCTTCATTTCCTTTCTGACCTCGGCAGTATACGGGTTAACAAGCTCAGCTCGCCCTTCGTGCAGCTGAATCACCTTCTCCTCTTGTTTCAACAACCTGGCTAATCTTCCAGCAGATCACAATCTTCTTCGCCTTCTTCTTCGGCATGATAGATCGGATTGTCGAAGTCATATGAGGTGTAACAGGATTGTTATCAATGAGATCCGGAGAATTATTTTTTTCGATGTCGGAACGAGACAAATCAAAAAAAGGGAAAAATGAAAACAAACATTGCCATTTTTATTTGTTTTAAAACTGCAAAAATAAATGAAAAACAGGGAACACCGCTTTTAATTGAAAAACATCCATTTATTTATGATGCAAAATTTTGCAAATATGAACATGAGGTGGCCCTTACAATGAACCCTTACGTGTCGGGCAACACGCAAGGCCTTCATGCAGATAAAATCAAAAACAGAAAAATTACTCTTCCAGATGAATGACAGTGATGATCTTTTTAGGCCGTCCAGTTCTGGACTCCCATCCCTGGTACGCACGGCTTTATCCAACCATCAAACTCGCGGTTACTGTCGTTCTTTTCACCTATCGCACATGTGTAATCCGAATCTTCAGCAATTGCACTCACCATCGCCTGACCATGTGCCGGCATGAGATTGGCATTCACATTTGGTGATGGTGCAAAATTGATGGCCTTGGAGTCTACCAAATCCTGGACAACATGCTTGAATGCTCTACAGCCCTCAATGTTATGCCCCGGTGTACCCGAATGGAATTCACACTTGGCGTTCTCATCATAGTTGGGAGGCCTCTGATCTGATCTTAACGGAACCATCGTCCTCGGCTGAACCAACCCAAGATCCATCAACTTCTTAAACAGAACAGCATATGTCACGGGTGGCCTGTCAAAATGGCGATCAATCCCTTTTCCTCTCACTTGGTACCCATCTCTCTGTGCTCTCTGTTGAGGCGACTGCTGTTGCTGTTGTGCAGATCGATTACCAGTAGGGGTGGTTACCGCAGCAGTGTGCTGGTAGTAACGATCCCTACCGTGTCCCCTTTGGGCATACACAGCACTCGATTCACCCTCATTCTTCCTTTGGCCATTTCCGAAGGGCTTCTTCGATCCTGATGACGAAGCATTACCACCCTGGATCTTCCCCATTCTCAGCCAACTTTCAATTCTTTCTCCAGCCACCACAATGTCTGCAAAGTTGGTTACCGGACAACCCACCATCCTCTCAGCGAAAACCCCCTGCAGGGTACCCATGAAGAGATCAGACATCTCTCTGTCCACCAGTGGAGGTTGCACTCTGGCAGCCAACTCCCTCCATCTCTGAGCATATTCTTTAAACCCCTCGTTATTCTTCTGAGACATACCCTGCAGCTGGGTACGACTCGGAGCCATATCAGCATTGAACTGATACTGTTTAAAGAATGCGTCCCCAAGATCTTGCCAGCTCTTGATATCATACGACTTAAGCTTGGTGTACCACTCCAAGGAGCCTCCAGACAAACTGTCTTGGAAGAAGTACATCCATAGCTTCTGGTCCATGGTGTAAGCTGAGATCTTACGGACAAACGCTTGCAGATGAGTCTCGGGGCAGGAACTCCCATTATACCTATCAAATACGGGCGCTTTAAACTTCTGTGGGATCACAATCCCCTCGACTAGCCCCATGTTTGACATGTTTACGACCCCAGGAGTGGCATAACTCTCCAAGGCTCTGATCTTCTCAGCCAACAACTGAATCTCCTTATTCTGTGGTTGGGCACCGTACTGACCGAACGGTTCGTTGTGCATAGAAAACTGATCAGCCTCTCGGTCTTCCTCTCTGTCATCATCAACCCCGAAGAATGGAGGGAACAAACTATCTTTCATATCGTTGCCCATCTGAACAGGTTGACCACCAGTGGCAGCACCAAAACCTCCAGTATTGTTTACTATACCCACGGTCGTTCTTTTTCCACCATCTCTAGAACCACCCAGCCCCTGGTTGGAGACACCATCCAGGTTCACACCACTATTAGCAGCAGAAGCCTGCTCGAGCTTCTCAACTTTGTCAGCTAGAGCTTTCTGACCAACTGCAAAACCCTGCATGATGTTGATCAGCTCATTCATCTTGTCTTTCAACTCGAGAATATCCGGATTAGGGAGATCCATTAGTCTGGGAGTATTGCGTCGCGTGAAGTATCTGTGAGGACGGGTTGAGTGCAAAGGTACAACTCTTCGAGCACGAGCAATGATTCCTGAAACAATCAAGCACGTTAGAACTGATACCTGCAAAACAGCAAACCGGTTAATATGCATGAATGCAACGTCTATCCATACGAGGAAGCTTCTGTCTTTTGATCCTGATTTCATCGAGACAGATAATATTTCGACAATAACATTCTGACATCAGGATGTCTCTCAACCAGAATCTCAAGCGAGAATGTACCCTGAGTATGAATAGACATGAGTTAGATGCCGATGAATGCAAAATGTGGATGATGCTGATGCGTGAATGCAATGCATTGTGCCATCCTCCGAGTCATCTGAACATCTGTTGCACTGAGTTACAGCCCCTGAATTGATCACAACCATCTGAAGGAATATGTAACCACAAATCCAACTCAAGGGTTCCGAAATAAACGGAAGATACATCACCATCATCACCAAACAATCTCTGAGCAGATAACCACAATCCTCTGAATCGGCCCGGGGAATCCTGAAGTAAACGGATCCCCACTGATAAATACCACGGACGGCACTCCGACGTCTCTGAAATAAATGCCCATAAATCCAACTTATAAATAGGACTCTGATCAACGGAACCAAAAGTCACCATCAAAGTCACCATCTGAACATGCATCTGTAAGAATCACCCTCCCCTCACAGGTAAATTCTAATCAGGTCATCCTAAGGCGGATAATAGTCTCGACAATCGGGCAAAGATACTCAACGGGTTTGCCCTTTCGGGTCTGCCGTTGTAGCCCTCTTAAGATCATCTAAACCAAAGATCCGGGAAATGATCGGTCACCAGAGTCAATAGTTCAGATGAGGTGACTCAACCAGAGTGGAGTACCCCACAAAGGAAGAGTTCCCTCAAAAGAACCTCGTCCGGCTTGTGGTACATCACGTTGCCAAACACATGTTGACCTAACATGAAGGAGGCAACATGAGACCACACTAATCCTAGGTGTATACTCGGGCCTGGGTTTTAGCCCCACTCAGAACACCCACCCCAAAACAGTGGAACCACCTGCACAGAGGACGGCAACATGATAGTATGATGCATGCAAATATTTATGCAAATATATACACAGTCAGAATAACAAATGCAATAAATAGAACACAAGCAACCTAAACTATCCTAGAACGCTAGGAGAGACTCGCTTAGGGAAAATGGACCAGCACAGGTCAACATCCAGACATGTCCCCAGCAGAGTCGCCAGCTGTCGCATCCGCGAAAAACAACCGGCGGGCTAAAACAAAACAACACAGAGCCGCCACCGTGCGTTATTTATCCCAAAAGAGGGAAAGGAAACGCTCAGAGTAAACCTGGGAAAAGCATGGTCTCGCGACCAAAGAGATGGGATCGGGAGTCGGTTACGCAAGGGGAAGGTATTAGCACCCCTCACGTCTGTCGTACTCGACGGGATCCACGCTCAAAAGATAGAAAAAGGTTGCTAAAACAAACATCACACACACACACCGAAGATAACACAGGTGGAGGAAGAGGGGAGAGGGATCGATAGGATATCACATCCTATGCCTACGTATCTCGTCTGGAACGAGAATCAGAGCCACCTTAGTTCGGCTCACGCACGCCGAAACAAACACACGCACAAAAAGGCAAACATGGAACCCGAACGCCAATAACTGGACTTACATCAGCTTCCGAACCAAACAAACCACACTGGAAACCAGATGCCACTTGATGGACTTATACCGGACTCCAAGCACACAACAAGAGGATACGGAATGCCAATGGCTGGGCTTACGTCCGTCTCCTACACACACAAGAAGAAACAATCAACAAGTTACTAAGGAGTCGGGAACTCGAGCCTAGCAACTGCCAAGCAAACACACACAAAAAGAAAAAGGGTTTGCCCGGAGAGATCTCGCACGACCTCCTGCCTACGTACCTCATCTGGTATGAGGATCAGGGCAACGTAGTTCCCCTCAACAGGGGAGAAAGACTAGCCTAACCAGATAACAGAGGGAGACACAAATAGGGAGACTAACTCGAGCCTAGATGTTATCATGCATAATCATCCCTAAGTTAAGGTTCGCTATCTACTTGCACAACAGCAAGCTAATCCTATCCAGGCAAAGCAAGCATGCAAGCATAAGCAAAATAAAGCAAACATTTCACATTTAGCACACACTATATCCAGTCAAAAGTGGGCTTAAACAAAGGGTCAGACTGCCAAGGCAAGTCATCTGTACAAGGGTGGTGTTAGCTCTTAACCCTGACATTGAGAGTCAGGGTGAAGCTGATGAAAGGTGAGTGAAGATTAGACTTCACAGCTCTTATCCCTGGCCAGGGAGAGCTTCAGACAAAGGAGCGTGGGTTCAGAAAGAGGGAACCCTTCTACACTCAAGACACTGACTCAACTAATCTTGGGTTAATGTCCACAAGGCATCAACATGTGATGTGAGCCAAGGGACGACTCAACAGAATAGCAGGAGGTGGACTACACACCTCTTCTGTCTGCCAATTGCCTTAACAAAGGTCTTTACCTGCTTGGGGACAAAAATAAACAAGCACAATCATTGCCTCTTAAGGAGGACTTCAGACAGGTGCCTGGCCAAGTAACAGGCCAGGTCTTCCAGACTACATGAAGTTAGAATGTTCTACCTGTATTGGTTTATACAACCAAGCAACAGCAAGCAAGTTCTCAAAGGACTATTAGCAGCTAATGTACCTCTTGATGATGGCAGTGATGAATCCGTGTGCTTCAAGGTCCAAAATGCCAAAACAGATGAAGATCAACGATGTGGAAGTTGAATGGAATGAATGCCTTAGCTCAATCATGCACCAGGTGGAAGAACCTTCAACTTGCCATGGATGTGTGAGATTGCAACAGTCACGATTCTTCAACCTTAGCCACGATCTTGTTGCAAACAGATGTACACAAAGTCTTGTAGAATGTGGATCAAACAAGAACAAGCATAATAGATGAAGAATTCAATGAGAAATGATGAAAAATGTGAAAAAAGTTTTGAGAGAATTGAGAGGTTTTTGGAGGGAAAGTTTGTTAGATCTTGAAAAATGAAATGTGATTTTGATTTTTTGTTACAATTAACATCTTATACCAACTCCTTAATCCATTTGCTAATCCAAATTAACAAAATGAAGTGAAATTAGCAAAATGCATTTTCAAGTGAAATGGCCAATATGTCCTTTTGCAAAATCAGCCAATGCAACAGTAAAAACCAGTTCAAACCAGTCACATTGATCATTTGGAATGTGTTGAAATTGGTTTGGCATGCAAAATCCATGTATTTCACAAAATCACCTTTTTTCCCACCAATTTTCAAGTGGTTCACTTGAAAAATGACTTTTTGCCATGATGATTTTTGATGAAATGTGATGATGCATCATGAAAGTACACATAAAATGTGGTTTGCTCAAAGAAAAATCACCCAATTTGGCCATTCCATTCAAAAGTTATGCCACTTTGAAAATCAACATTTTTGGAAAATGATTTGATCATAACTTGCCAACCACACATGAGAAATTCACGTTCTTGGACTTTTTGGAAAGGTGAGAGCAAGATCTACAACTTTCATGTTGAACAAAATTTCATTTGAAGCATTTTTGGACATGTAATTTTGAGATGAAAAACTTTCCATTTTTGGAAACTTTCAATTATAGGTCACTTTCTATTTTTGGAAAGTTTCCATCTGACTTTATTTTCTTCATTCTTGATGTTTGAAATGTCAAATGAAACTTGTTTAGACATGAATGAAGTGTATCCAACCCTCTCCCACCTCCAAATCCATCATTTCAGACCCAATTGACCACAGTTGACTTTTCTGATTGATAGATGAATTTGGCTGTGCACTGATCAAGTTGAGCCTCAAACTCCTGATGAAATGGCTCAATGATGAAACCCTAGCTTCCATAAGCTCAATATAATCATGTGATGAACCCCATATCCATTGTAGACCCCATCTCCATGCCAAGCCCTGATTGACCCAATACAACTGATTAGGGTTGACCAGAGGTCAAAACCCTAATCTCAAAGTATCTGATCAATCTCTTGGTGATGACAAAACCATGATGATGATGATGCATCATTTCAACCAAGATAAAGACCAACCCTCCTTGAGAACCAAGAAACCCTAATTTGAATCACACATCCTCAGATGATTAGTGATCAGTCCAATGAAACCCTCAGCTTGCATACATCAACCTCTTCATCTCCTGACCCAGACCTAGGAGGATGACTTGCACAATGTGACCACATGATATGCAATAGGTTAAGCTAGTCCCAAGAGAGGAGGGCAAATTTTGAGGTGTTACACAATCCAATAGACAAGAATGTCATATAGAAACCCAAATTTCTCTTGGACTTTAAAATCAAGCAATATCAATACACAAATAGCAAGATGAAGAGCAAGGCATCAAATAAAGATAGCCACATCCAAGCTTAGCAACTCCATGATCTTCTTCAAAATTTCCCATGTATCAGATGACTTCAAAGGTAGGCATTAGGCACAGGTTCAAAATAACAGCTTCAGTATGATCATGTTGCAGATAAACTCAAATGGATCATCAATATTGTATCAAATGAATGTTCACTTCACAAGCACTTGGTTTTCATGAATGTTGGCATTGGCCAAGTTCTTTGCATGTGGAGTGTTACCTAATTCTAAGTCCAATGTCTTAGATCAAATCCAATACTCCACACAAAAATGTTTTTTAGGGTTTTTGTTCTTATTATGTACATTAAGGTCAAAAGACCACAAACACCAAATAAGTATATACAAACACAATATAAAGTATGGCTCAAATGAGCAAAGTGAAAATGACATTAAAGTAAACAAATTGAATGGTATGAATAATGGCAAATGAATAAAGGTGTGAAATTAAAGTGCATAAAAGTAAATGGTTTGAAATTAAATGTTAATTGTTAGTTGATTAGAAGTTAGTATTGATTTTGCTTTGGTTTTATTTAAGTCATTCTTTGGAGAACACTCAACCCACTTATCACAAGCATGGATCCTTGAACCAAGACATCTTCAAAAGGAAGGAAAAAAGGCCAAGTTTCCACACATTGCCATGAAAGAGGGGAGACTTACAATCTCACTTACTAGAATGTTATGCCTTTTGGTGTCACAAATTTAGTGCTATGTTAAGCAATCGTAATTGGACTTATGTAGAAGTCATAACTATTTGAGGCCGGGCAATAGAATTTTGGTTTTAATGCATGTTAGAGACATAGTATAATGGACTATGCTCATAAAATATACCACACATAAAAAGAATATGCAAAGTGGTGGACCTAATCTCATCTATACTCATGTTGATTTTGCAATCAACTAGCCTTAGGATATTGAGATATCATAGGTCCATGACATGAACGAATAAAGAAGGGTAATGAGATGAAGAGGGAGGGGGAATGGAATCAACACAAATTGGTCAAAGGAGGACTTTTACCAAATTAAGATCATTCATTCATTTTCCGAGATAAAATACACATTTCATCAATCCCCTAAATCCAATGATCTTAATTCAACAAAGGCAAATCAACCTTGACCAAGGCCCAACAACACAAGTCAAACTCAACAAGTCAAAATTAGAAGCTCAACACAATTTATTTGACATTTAAATCATTAAAATCAACTAAAATATGCATTAAACAAAATTATGGTTTATCAAATTCCTAAAACCTCATCAAAACGCCAAAGAAATGTCCATGAGATTTATCATAGGTGAAACAAGGTCAAAGGACCTTGGAGAAAAAAATTCATTATTTTTTGAAACTTAAACTATTTTTAAACAATTAAAAATATTCACAAAATCAATTAAATCATGAAAAATATTAATAATGATCCAAAAAATAATTTTAATTCAGAAAATGAAAGAGGAATTTATTTAAATTTTTTTGGTGAAACTCTCATATTTTTTGGATCAATATTAAAATTAATATGAATTAATGAAAATAACACAAATAAAATGAAAATCAAATAATTAGAAAAAATGTGGACCACTTGATCTCCCTCATTAATTGAGGTGGCAGATCAAGTGGCCACAAACGCGCAATCCATTATGGACTCTAGTCAACGCGCCACAAACAAGGTCATTCAAACCAACGCTCGTGATTAGATTAATTCAAACAGATCATGTGGCTCTGGATCTTGCCAACTCATCACCAGAGCAAAGCTCCGGTCTCCTTCTCAGGCGAGCCTCGCCGGACTGGCCTAATCATAAGCATCACTAAAATTAAAAAGAAGGACATGATTTTAAAGTAAAAATGGCACTGAGCACGAATCTGACCTCAATTCATCCTAACTCCAAGTATATTGAGAGATACAAGGAGTTGAATTTTGAGATGCATAACGTGAGTTGCTTCGATTTGACCTCAAAGCAACTCAACCTTGTTGCCTAAATTGATAGGACTTCAGACAACCAAGGATCCAGGAGAATTATGGAGAATTGAGTGAGAATCGAAGAGGTGAAATTTTCTGAAAAATACCTTCAATGCAGGTATGGATTCAATTGTTCTTGCTTTAGCTCGTGCTTGATCTTGCTCAGGATGCTTGCAGAAGTAGATTAGAATGCACAAAAGGTCTCGGATCCTTGGAGTTTTGAATCTCAAAATAGTGGGATTCCAACTCAATTTCCAAAGGAAATTCTCAGGTTTATCCTCTCAAATGGAAGGGTTTGGTGTTTGGGACCAAAGCTGGCGCAAAGGAGTCCCCATTTCTGATGCATAGGGTCTCTATTTATAGCTGAATCAAGTGATATTTAAACCCTTGAAGCGAGTTTCCAATTTTGGCAATGAGTGATGCATGGGTACATGGGCGTGTACAGGCCCATGAGATCATTCTATTTGGTTCATAATTGAATCTAAATAAGTCTGAAATCAAATTGGAATGCTAGGCAATTGTGCATGGATGTTTGAAGTTTGATCTTTGCCAAATGATGATGCAATGTTCAAGCCATGCGCAACCTATTCAAATCTTGTCCAAAATGGATGAAATTGGACTTTTTGGAAAAGTTAGATCAAGAGAAACAACTTTCGTGTTGAACACTTTTCCATTTGAAGCTTGCATCATGTTGAATTTTAATCATTGTGATTCGCAAGTGCACGAATTACGTCAAAGTAATATAAAAGAATATCGATCCCACAAAGACCAATCGTCAATCTATCGATTTCTATCGTTACGGTGTTTATCTAATGCGGTATAAAAGAGATATTGGGTTTGCAAAATAACGGTAAATAATAAATGCAGGTAAAGACATGTTGAATGTATTTCACGTCAGTTAAGTGATGTTTCGATTGTCTAAATAGAACTACTTATGAGGCAATATTTTCTACTCTTGAAAAGAATCCATTTAACAAGAACTGTCGCTTTCGCATATTCAGAACCGAGTTTACCCTTAAATTAAGGCCTCTTATTGTCACTTATAAAAGGTGCGCAGAACGCTAAAGTAGTAAACTTATATTTAAGAAATGAGACTCGTAAACTTAGTTGAAAAGTGATTTTGATTTGGAAAATTTTACCCGAGGAGTTTCTTGATTTTAGATCTATCAACGCGTTCGAAAATAGTTTCAAAAATAGTTTTTCCTTAGTGATAAAAATTCCTAATTAACTAAGCCAGGGTGCTTTCGCACTCCTTGAATAATTAAAACTAACCAAGTTTTTTTTAGAAAACTTAAGTTAAAAATCAAAACAGCCTTTAAAGTATTTCTACAGATTCAATATGTGAAACATTACTTTAACCGCGATCCTTACATTCTAACCTTTAAAAGATTTAGCCAGATATGGTAACACAAACAAACACAACGGTATTAATCATGATGAAAAGTTTGTTTAAGAATGTGAGGCGTTAAGAGCGAGTAAAGTGCGTAAAATAAATAAAGTAAAGCGAGTGCGGAAAATAAATAAAGTAAAGTGAGTGCAGAAAATAAATAAAGTAAAGCGAGTGCGGAAAATAAATAAAGTAAAGCGAGTGCGGAAAATAAATAAAATAAAAGTGATGCGGGAAATAAATAAAGTAAAAGCGATGCGGGAAATAAATAAATAAAGCGATAAATAAGAACCTGCTTCGAACGGAGGCTTCGATTCTGGTACAAAAATAAACCTCCGACTCCTAAAGCTAAAGACGACAGCAACTCGAAGTGACCCAACTCAATCTCACTAAGGTTCGATAACCCCCCGATGTGACGGATTACCGCTATTACAAATGATAAATATATGCTTAGTGTTGTAAAACTAAGTTGGATGATTAGAAAATGAAATGGAATGAACTATTTATAGAGGATTTCAGCAGCTTGTAAAGACCATAATGCCCTCCAACTTCTCCTTAGTGGGAACGTGATTACCAAAGGTGGCGCCCGCCATCCCTTCATGGCGTCCGCCATGTGTGTAAATGGGGTGGATCATGGGAACGTGGCGGTTACCTCCTAGTTGAGGGTTGTTGACTTATGGCTTCTCCTATAGCGGCCGCCATGTGCAACGCCATGTGTGTAATTTCGCCGAAAAACCCTAATTTTAGGTCTTTTTGCTTCGTTTCTTCAAAAAGAGTCAGAAAGTTCTAAATATCTGAAAACAAGATAAAAGAGAGCATAATACAAACAAAATGATAATAAAATCCTAATAAACATGTGAAATCCGAGTCAAAAACATGGTGTAATTCAGTGTGATCAAATTTTGAGGCGGAAGTTTGGAAATTTAAACATATCAAAAAAAATTCTAAGTGTCCAGCCATATGTTCACTTGTTCCACCTTGGCTAACATTTTTTGTGAGCTTCAAATGAGAAAAGTTCCTTTATCAAAGTTGTAGCTCTTTCAAAGTATTTCAAAATGGTCAGAAAGTGGACCTGATTTGGATTTGATATGAAGGAGTTATTCATTTTTGAAGTTGAGGAAAATCACTTATTCAATGGTATTGGTCCAAAATGACCTATAATGTATCCTCATATCACATGCTCATAAAAGTTGAATTAGCTCTTCCTACAAACATAAAAGTTGAAGTAGACATCTTAAATTTTATTGTGCAACTTGTAAATCTTTCATCTCATAAAATATGAGCAAGGTATGGTCTTGGGAAGTTGACCTCCAAATTAGGGTTTAAACAAAATGACCTATAATCTTTCACCATAAAAAATGATTTTCCAAGCAAAACTAGATCTAGACCTCAACATGAAAGTTGTTTGGAATGTCATTTAGAGTAATGTTTATCTTGGAATCATTTTCATATGATAAACTTTGTAGGAGATATGGTCTAGGGGACTCCAGTTTTGATCAGATGAATTCCTCTGGTCAACCATCATCAACCAACTTGCTGGCTTGCAATTCTCTTGAGTTTTGGGACTCATGGGAGATCATATATGCATAAGATGATGAAATTTGAAGTACCCCTTGAAATATTTGATCAATTGTTGAAGAAGCTTGGTGAAGAAGTTACACAAGACACTTAGATGAACTAGGGTCTCCACTGCAAACCAATTCCAAACTCTTGATGAATTATAGATCAAAATATTATGTGAAGCTCATGGGGATCCATATATGATGTCTAAAGCTTTTGTAGATCAAATCTTGATTGAGTTCCTTGCCATGAGGGTCTTGAACCCTAGATATGAGCTTGATAGATCAAAGGTGAGCATGTGCCTTACCTATAAAAGAGTTAGATAAATGCAAAGACATATTTTTGGTATTTTAGTTAGTAAAGATGATAAGATACAAAGTATGATACAATCAAATTGTGTTTGGTGATCTCTCCCAATACAAACCCAATGGGTGATGGGTAAGGAGGATGCCAAGGTGTGATCCCAATGCCAATGCATACGATGAGATAGCATGAGGGATCTTAGGGTAAAAATTAGGGTCTTACAGCTGCCCCTATTTAAGAACGTTCTAACTGAGGAGATGAAGGTTAAAATCTTCGCATCGACTCAGTAAAATGGGCTTAAATAACAACATAGAAGCAAACTTTCGTCCCTAAGAGACATCATAATGCGTATGATATGAATGTTAAAAATAATTCTCTGTGGAGAAATGTTGTCACAAAGGAAAAGAATCCGGAGAGACCGAAGGTACGCAAGAGCATAATGCATTCCATAAGCAAAACTCACTAGGGAGACAAAGACTCTGAGGGGATAAAAGGTTGTGCGTAGGCCAGGCTACGACTTAAAAACTTCTGGGGACTCGAGGGATTCCATGAAAATAAATCAATGGAAAGACTCGGCAGGGGAATAAAAGGAACGTCTGCAAGGGAAACGGGTAGATCAAGACAAAACTGAAATACTCGAACCAAGCAGGAACAACGATTTCACTAAGGAAATACGCACTCAAACTCGATTGGGGAAGAAAAGATCTTTAACACAAGAGGAGCAGAAAATATCATCCACTACCGATTACTGGGTACAGGGATAACAAAGTCTGACAAGGAGGACATCCTTTACCGGTTAGGGCAAACATATCAAGGATGACTCGCTAAGGGCCGCTAGGAGGAGTATTCTATACCGGTTACTGGGTAAGAATAACTGTCGGGGAAAGCCAAAATAGAATTTACAACTACCAGTTACTGGGCAGAAGACCAAAGAGAGAGAATATCCGTCATCGGTTAAAGTGAACATATCAAGGATAGACTCAGAGGAAAGAAAATTCGTCATCAATTAAGATGAACATATCAATGATTAACTTTCCTGAGGATGTTAAGGAGGATACCCTTCATCGGTTAAGATGAACATATCAAGGATAAACTCTGCAAAGGGGAGAAAATCAGGATTTACATCTACCGGTTACTGGGCAGAAGACCGCACAGAGAAGGAAACCTGTCATCGGTAAGGATGAACATATCAAGGATTAACTCTCTGGGGGGAACAAAATAGGGATTATAACTACCTTTGTACTGGGTAGAATACCAAAGAGAGAATATTCGTCACCGGTTAGGATGAACGTATCAAGGATAAACTCAAAGCAGGGGAAGAAAATATCCGTCATCAGTTAGGATGAACATATCAAGGATAAACTTCCTAGGAAACGTGAAAATGAATCCGTTGGGGATAAAAGGGTTTACTTTTACCGGGTATTGGGCAAGAAGTAACAAACTGCAAACCAAGGAGAATACTACTAGCTACTTGGTAATAAACTCTTAGGAGACTAAAAGCATCTATCTAGGTAAGATCTAGAAAGAAACGATCAATCAAGACTCAACCCAATGAGGAAATAACTCAATGGGAGTGGTTCCATCTAGATACTCAACTGGGGAGGAAACTGAAATAATAATCATCCACGAGGAAATAACTCAGTGAGGAAAAGGAGGAAGGTTAAAGTCTTTCTGCTTAAGGGGATGGCACTCTACAATTGAAGGATGACAGACACGCCGAACATGCATGGGGATAAAGGACAACCATAACAGAGAGTTCAAAAATGCAATAATGCAATAATGGAAGCTATATGAGTGTATATGTATATGTATATGTATATATGATGATTATGCTGACAAAATGATCATAAAGGATACAAAATGTCGCTGATTCGAATCATCGATACAATTTCTAGCCAATCCACAAAGGAGGGAAACAACTGCTGGAGAAAAGATCAAGCATCTCAACGGCTCAAACCTAGTCGGGGAAGAAAGGAGGAGATATGCTGAGGAAACATCTATCAACTCCGCGGGGAATATTAGGTCAACCCCATATCAAATGAGAGATAAACCTGCAAGGAATCAACACAAAGAGCTACTCAGAAACCATGAGGAAACTCTGACTGGGGACGAATCTGATGGCAACTTGTGGGGAACCAAAGTTCTACCGAAACCATGCAAACTGCTGCAACACAGTGTCTACAACCTGAGGGAGGACGATCATAAACTCAGCTAGAGAAGATGAACAACTCGGCTGGGGACATCAACAAACACTGGATGCTCACACGTTGCCGAGGATGAAAGAGGAATCACACCAACTGCTTGGGGAGAACCAATAATGCTCCTCATTTAGAGCTTACTGCTTTCAAACCACTATTGATATTCCTTTTAATGAAATTGATTTGCTTAAAATTAATGCTTTTATATGTTTAAGAAAAATATGATTTTGATTAAAATTTTAATTTAAAAAATGATCATAATAAAATTTAAATATATTTGGCTGAATTAAACAAGAGTAGAAACAATTGGATAAAAGTTCAACTTTACTTAATAGAATGGTAGTCTGTAAATGACAAGACTCCATAGATCTTTACAAAAGTTTGAAAAATGGTAATTTACATGGAAAAGGGCTACATTGAATACAATAATCACTAATCCTTGTACCAACTCTTGATATCCACTGTGCTCTTGGCCGCTACTGGGGATTAGAATCCTATAATATGCTCAAGAAGGTTTTCAAAACTGAAGATCCGCAGGATGCAGTTACTTGCCATAATCCCTAATTTTTTCATAAATTTTCCCAAGGTGAGGTACTCAATTTATCGAGATAATTCTTTTCTGATTTATGTCTCTAACTTTTTCCTGGATCGCCCTTTCGGGTTTAATCCACCGAGACGCTCCTTTTTTACCTAAGCCGCCCTTTCGGGTTTTCAACTTAACGAGCTGTTCTTTTCTTTTTTAGGCGAAGTATTTCTTGACTGCATCATCATTCACAGGACGAGTGAACTCTTCACCATCCATAGTTGTAAGAATCAAAGCACCGCCTGAAAAGTCTCTCTTAACAACGCATGGGTCTTCATAATTAGGAGTCCATTTGCCCCTAGAATCTGGTTTGAAAGATAGGATCTTCTTGAGCACAAGGTCACCTTCTCTGAACACACGAGGCCTGAACTTCTTATCAAAAGGTTTCTTCATTCTCTACTGATATAACTGACCATGACATATAGCAGTCAACCTCTTCTCTTTAACTAAATTCAGCTGATCATACCTGGTTTGGCACCATTCAGCCTTAGTCAACTTGGCTTCCATCAACACACACAATGATGGGATCTCAACCTCTACAGGGAGCACAACTTCCATGCCATAAACAAGTGAGAAAGGGGTTGCCCCTATTGAAGTGCGGATGGATGTACGATACCCATGTAAGGAAAATGGGAGTATCTCATGCCAATCTTTATATGTCACAACCATTTTCTGGATGATCTTCTTGATGTTCTTATTTGCAGCTTCAACAACCCCATTCATCTTAGGTCTGTAGGGAGAAGAATTATGATGTGCAATATGAAAGTATTTGCAAAGAGCTTCTACCATATTATTATTCAAGTTAGATCCATTATCAGTAATGATCTTACTTGGAACACCATAACGACATATAATCTGATTCTTGATAAACCTCACAACAACTTGCTTGGTTACATTCGCATACGATACCGCTTCAACCCATTTCGTGAAGTAGTCAATAGCCACCAAAATGAAACTATGTCCATTCGACGCTTTGGGCTCAATCATGCCAATCATATCAATTCCCCACATGGAGAAGGGCCATGGGGAGGAAATGACGTTCAACAGTGTCGGAGGAACATGAATCTTATCTGCGTATATTTGACACTTGTGGCATTTCTTCACAAACTTGCAACAATCAGATTCTATTGTCATCTAATAGTAACCTGCTCGCAATATCTTCTTTGCCATAGCATGTCCATTGGAATGAGTACCAAAGGAACCTTCATGGACTTCAGTCATCAACCGGTATGCTTCGTGTCTATCCACGCATCTGACAAAACCATATCGAAGTTTCTCTTAACACATCACCATTCAGGTAGAAATTGTCGGCTAATCTTCTCAAAGTCTTCTTATCTTTCAAAGATGTCCCAGATGGGTAAATCTGACTTTGGAGGAAACATTTGATATCAAAATACCACGGCTTCTCATCTTTGGCTTCTTCAACAACAAACACATGAGCTATCCTATCAAGACGCATCACAGTCAGATTTGGAACTTCATTCCAATACTTCACTATAATCATTGAAGTCAACGTTGCAAGAGCATCTGCCATCCGGTTTTCATCTCGAGGGATATGATGAAATTCAACCTTTGTAAAGAAAGTTGAAATCCTCCTCGCATAATCTCTATATGGTATTAAACCGGGTTGATTTGTCTCCCATTCACCTTTGATCTGATTCACAACCAAAGCTGAATCTCCATAGAGGTCCAAATACTTGATTCTGAGATCAATGGCCTCTTTAAGCCCCATAATGCAAGCTTCATACTCTGCCATATTATTTGTACATTTGAAAGTCAATCTAGCTGTAAATGGAAAATGCGTTCCTTGAGGAGTAATAATCACTGCCCCAATGCCATTACCATATTGATTAACAACTCCATCAAATACCATGCCCCAACGGGAACCGGGTTTTGGCCCTTCTACAAGCAATGATTCATCACAATCTTTCATTTTCAAGTACAAGATCTCTTCATCAGGAAAGTTATACTACACTGACTGATAATCTTCAATGGGCTGGTGAGCCAAATGGTCAGCCAAGACACTACCTTTGATTGCTTTCTGAGATCGGTATTCGATATCATTCTCTGATAACAACATCTGCCAACGGGGAATCCTCCCAGTTAAAGCAGGCTTCTAAAAATATACTTGATTGGACCCATTTTGGATATCAACCAAGTAATATGATTCAATATATACTGGCGCAGATGCTTAGCAGCCTAAGCTAATGTGCAACAAGTCTTCTCTAGCATAGAATACTGAGTCTCACAATCGGTGAACTTCTTACTGAGGTAGTAGATAACATACTCTTTCTTTCTAGTTTCATCTTGCTGACCAAGAACACAACCCATACTCTCTTCAAGCACAATCAAATACATGATCAACGGTCTTCCTTCAACAGGCGGAGACAGAATCAGAGGCTCAAGCAGATACTCCTTGATACTGTCAAAAGCTTTCTGGCAGTGTTCAGTCCAATCACAAGACTGATCTTTCCGAAGAAGCTTGAATATAGGCGCACATGTGGCAGTCATGTGCAAAATGAATCTTGAGATATAATTCAAGCGGCCGAGAAAACCTCTGACTTGCTTCTCAGTTTTGGGCGCATGCATCTCTTGTATTGCTTTGACCTTGGCAAGATCAACTTCAATACCCTTCTCGCTGACAATAAAGCCCAACAACTTACCAGAACGAACACCAAATGTACACTTATTGGGATTCAAGAGGAGTTTGTACTTCCTCAAACACTGGATAGTTTCAATAAATGTTCAACATGTTCTTCTTCATCAATGGATTTGGCAATCATATCATCAACATTAACTTCGATCTCTTTATGCACCATATCATGGAAAATAGTAGTCATTGCTCTCTGGTAAGTCGCACCAACATTCTTTATACCGAAAGGCATCACTCTATAACAACATGTTCCCTAAGGTGTAATGAATGTGGTCTTCTCCATATCTTCGGGTGCCATCTTGATCTGGTTATATCCGGAAAATCCGTCCATAAACGAAAAGACTTTGAATTTAGCTATATTATCTACCAACATATCAATGTGTGGCAGAGGGAAATCATCTTTCGGACTGGCTTTATTCAAATCTCTATAATCAATGCACATACGGACTTTTCCATCCTTCTTCAGAACAGGCACAATATTGGCCACCCACTGCAGATATTCAGCAGTCACAAGGAAACCGACATCAATCTGCTTTTGCACTTCTTCTTTGACCTTCACTGCCATATCAGGATGAGTTCTCCTCAACTTCTGCTTGACTGACGGGCATTCTGGCTTCAACGGCAATCTATGCTCCACAATCTCAGAATCCAACCCAGGCATGTCTTGATAGGACCAAGAAAATACATCTGAATACTCTCGGAGAAGATCAATCAACCCCTTCTTAACCTCAGGACACATTCGAGACCCAATCTTGACTTCCTTCACATCATCCTAGGAACCCAAGTTGACTAACTCAATCTGCTCTTCGAATGGCTGAATGGCTCTTTCCTCATGCTCAAGTAGATGAGACAGTTCATCAGATACCTCTTCATCACTTTCCTCCTCAGGCTTAAACACAGGGAATTCAAAATTTGGAGATGGAGAAGGATTATTGTATTCAATGGGTTTAGAAACTAACCTGCATAACGATTTGATATTTTGATTTTAGAGAAGTGACTTGTGACCAAATATTATGCAGATGGACAATTTTATTTATTTATTTATGTTTTTTGTGATTACCATTTTTCAAAATAAAGCAAAAAGTAAAAAAAAACATCATAGATGTGGATGAATAGAATTATATTTTATTGATGATCAAATTTGAAAATGCCAAACAATGTTCACTTCTCCCTTAGGCTTAGGAGAAGGATTTTCAAAAACAATAAAAGCAATTACTTAGATCGATGCACAATAGTAGGAATATCAACAACAGTCCAATTGTTGCAAGCTTTTCCACGCGTCACAAAATTGGTGCAGTCTTCGTCTTCATCACCCTCGATCACAGCAGCTAAGTGTTGTTCATTCCATGAATGAATCCTCCGCTACATAAACTGGGTTGCACATCTTCAGCTCTAGCCACAGATGAACCTCGTTGGAAACCCAAACCGGCTCTGCTATTGTTGTCGGAGACCTCTACCATTTGTCCCCACTGATCAGACATACCATCTTCAACAATTCTCTGCACATCTTTAAATGAGGACATGGGTGCCCCAACTCTCTTTTCCTCAGCAATAGATAAGGCTTGGAACAGAGTTCCAATCTCATCCTCAGTTTCTACATAAGAGAAAGATGACAGGTGGCTTACCAACAAAGCCTTCTCCCCACCAACAATAACCAGCTTACCATTCTTGACAAATTTGAGCTTCTGGTGCAACGTTGAAGTAACTGCTTCTGCCTCATGTATCCATGGCCTTCTTAACAAGAAGCTATAGGTCGGGTGGATATTCATTACCTGGAAAGTAATTTGGAAATCACTCAGACCTATCTTCACAGGAAGGTCCACTTCACCGATCACGGTCTTACGAGAACCGTCAAAAGCTTTGACGATTACGCCACTATATCTCATTAGAGATCCTTGATATGACAACCTTGATAGAGTTTATTTCGGAAGTACGTTCAATGAAGAACCAGTATCAATCAACACATTTGACATAGCGTCCTCCTTGCAATTCATCGAAATGCGCAGAGCCAAATTATGATTTCTACCCTCCTCAGGGAGTTCTTCATCACAAAAGCTAAGATTATTGCAGGAAGTGATGTTAGCCACAATATGATCAAACTGATCCATCGTAATATCATGTTCCACATAAGTTTGCTCTAATACCTTCTGCAGTGCTTCTCTGTGCGCTTTAGAGTTCATAAGTAGAGACAACACTGAAATCTTGAAGGGGGTTTGGAGCAACTGCTCCATCGCATTAAACTCGCTCTTCTTAATTAATCGGAGTACATCATCATCATTGTTAGGCTTCAAACCGCTGGATTCACCAGACTGACACTTTAGAGCACTAACAGAATCTATCGCAGGCACATCAATCTTCTTATTAACAGATATATCTTCCACATTCTTAGGGAACACTGACCCAAAGACACGACCACTACGGGTCACCTTAGTAACATCAGCTATACTCACAACAAAACTGGTTGTAGGTAAAGGAACCTCTTGACCATTATCTAACATAGTAGCATTGTACTGATATGGGACAGCCTTATCAGATGCACACGGGATGGGACCTGCTAACTGTATAACCAACAACGATACCAATTTATTACTGACACTGTTACTACTGCTGCTGTCAATTTAAATCACCACTCTCTCTGGTGTCTTGAATACTGACACTATTACATTTACATCGTCATCCACGTGACGGGACTAGAGAATCTGAATCATACCTTCATCCATCAACCTCTGGATGTCTCTCTTCACAACCACACAACCTCGGGGATTGACACTACAAATCACACAACCATCATGGTCATGCTCACAATCGCTTACCAAACAGATATCCTTGTGCATCGTTACCAAGGACCTTCTAATGAAGCGGACATCAAATACCTTGAACTCCCCAGGACAACCATCCACCATATTGACAGAAGGATTACCATGAGTAGGTAGTGGATTAGCTTTGACGTTCGCCGCACGGTCCTCAAAGGACACGATTCCACTCTTAACCATCTTTTGGACTTCATACTTTAGGGGGTAGAAATTCTCAATATCATGACCAGGAGCTCCTTGGTGAAAGGCACAGCGGAGTTCCGATTTGTACCACCTTGGAAGTGGTTCAGGGATTTGAGGTGGATTCCTTGGTTGCAAAAGGTTCTTGAGAACCAACGATGGATATAATTCAACATATGTCATAAGAATAGGGTCAAAAGAGACCTTCTTCCTCTCGATGTTTTGTTGTTGTTGATGATTGTTGGTATTGTTGTTGTTGTAAGTGTTTGTTCGTTGTTGTGGAGGTTGTTGACGTTGTTGTTCAATTGGTGTTGATTGATTGTTAGAAAATACTAGAATCACAGATGATACTTGATGATGATGTTGACGGGGTGGTTGACTTCTTCTTATATGAGGCCTCCTCTGCCTCCCAACAAATACTGCATTGGTCTCGTTCTCTTTCTTCTTAGCGAAACTATTACCGTGCTTCTTGCTGGACAAAGCTTCCTCTTTAGATAATCGTCCCTCTCGAACACCTTCTTCTAGACTCATCCCCATGTTTACCATTTCGGTAAAATCACTGGGGGCACTGGCAATCATACGCTCATAGTAAAATGAGCTCAAGGTTTTGAGGAAAATCTTGGTCATCTCCTTTTCTTCTAAAGGAGAGGTAATCTGAGCGACTAGCTTTCTCCATCTCTGGGCGTATTCTTTGAACGTCTCCTTGTCCTTCTGAGACATCGACCGAGGTTGGTCCCTATCAGGCGCCATATCCATATTGTATTTGTACTGTTTCATGAATGCTTCACCCAAATCATTGAACGTGCGGATGCTCGCACTATCCAAACCCATGTACCACCTTAATGCGACACCAATCAGACTGTCTTGAAAATAATGAATCAGTAACTGATCATTATCAGTTTGCATCGACATATTTCTAGCATACATAACGAGATGGATGAGTGGACAAGTATTGCCCTTGTACTTTTCAAAGTCAGGGACCTTGAATTTCATTGGAATTTTAACATTTGGAACCAAGCAAAGTTCCGTAGCACTCTAACCAAACAAATCTTTAGCCCTCAAAGTTTTCAATTCCTTTCGCAGCTCAAAGAATTGGTATTTCATTTCGTCCATCTTCTCATAAACATCAGGGCCCTCAGACAGCTCAGAATGATAGATGGTGTCTTCAACACGGGGTAGCGTATGCACAACTGGTGGTGGCACAGACATGACCGGGCTAGATGCCGGCATGGAAGCAAAAGTAGGTGCAAAACCTTCGGGCACAAATTTGGGTGGCATTCCCCACGGGAATCTTGCCGGCATGGAAGGCGCAAAGTGAGCAGCAGTAGCAGGAATGGTAGAGGTAGCCACCTCAGAAATAATAGTCCTCTAAGGAGGAGGAGTTGCAGGCGTTGGAGAAGACTGGCTCTAAGCAACTAGCACTGACTCCATCATGGCAGTCAAGCGGGCCATCTCTTCCTTCAAGTCTCTGTTCTCTTACTCTAGATGTTCCATGATCCTTGAGTGATTGGTGCGGGTATTGTATCGATGAGTCAGCTTGGCTGAAGCACAAAAGAAATACCAATAAGACATCTGGCGAAAGAGAAACCTGCTATGCAAATGATGCATGAGATGCAATGCTTGATTATTTTTATTTTCAAGGAACTTACTATATTATTTGCAAATATATATATATATATATATATATATATATATATATATATATATTATATTATATATATATATATATATATATAATATATATATATATATAATATATATATATATATGATAATAACAGTTGCAACAATTTGAATGTCGATAAAATCTCTTTTCTTTATATAATTGGAAGGATTACACTGAGTACAATTTCAGAAACCAAAATACAAGATAAGAGAGAAGGAAACTAGTTATCCTAAGGATCCCTAACAACAGTGTCAGAAGATCTATCTACAGGCGCGTACTTCCTTCGGATGCGTCGAATCTCAGACTCAAAAGAAGTCTTCATATGAGTCTTCTTAAGGACGAGCTGATCAACAATCTTCTTCCAAGAGACAGAAGGTTGAGGCATACTATAGGAAGATGAAACCTATGGTTCTCTCTGTCTCTTCGTTACTCGGTCTTCAAGAAGCTCAATAAGTGCGTCTTTATCCTTAGACTCAAGCTGCAACTCCTCATGCTTTCTGCTTAAAGCATGGAAATGCTCTTCCCATATATCCTTCTCTTGATTCATCTTGTCGAGTGCGTCTTCCAACTCCTCTACATCTTGGTTAAGGAGAGTTAATGGCTCAACCACAACCATAGACATAGGTCTTTCACAAGCATAAGGCATCTTCAATTCCAAAGCTCTCTTCTTCACCCAAGTAGTGTAAGCTTCCAAAGCTACACAATTGCACGGACCAAGCTCGGATCTTCCTTTCGTATGCACATTATGCCAAGCATGCACAATCTTCTACTTCAATTGTTGGGGATCTTTACCCTCTTGATAGAAAATACCTTCTAACAAAGTGTTATTAGGGTTGCCTCTAAAGGGGAACCCAAGTTGACGACGAGCCAAAACAGGGTTGTAGTTATTCCTCCTCGTGTACCAATGAGAGGCACATTAGAGAATTCACCACAACTATCAATAATCTCCAAGCCGCTTAATGGAGGATCATACCAAACTATATCATCATTAGTGAGAGACATAAGTCTCTGAGACCACCATAGACATTGTTTATTCTCCACAAAAGCAGGCGTATGAGGCAAGTGTGAAATAAACCACTTGTACAGAAGAGGGACACAACACACAATGGTTCCACCATCCTTAGAATTCCTTATATGCAAAGATTAGTACATATCACCCAACAAAGTAGGCACAGGATTCCCAATCAAGAAAATTCTAATGGCGTTAACATCAACAAAACCATCAATGTTAGGGAACAAAGCTAAACCATAGATGAGCAACACAAAGATGGCTTCGAAAGCATCTACACTACCGACTTCAGCAAAGACAGTAGATTCCTTGATGAGGAACTCAGAAGTCAATCCAAACAATCCTCCTTTCTTCACCCAATGAGCCTCAATCTCAGACTTCTTCAAGTGAAAAGCTTCAACTATGATATGAGATCTGGGAATCTCCTCCAATCCACTAAAAGGCACTTTGCTAGCAACGGATATTCCCAAGAGATGGGCATACTCCTCCAACATAGGCACAAGCTGATAATCAGGGAAAGTCAAGCAACGGTAGAGAGGGTCATAAAACTGAACCAACACACTTAAGAGTCCTTCAACCACATCAGCAGACAGAATAGATAGAAGCTTCTCATGACGTTGTTTGAAGTCCAAGGGATCTAATTCAAAAGATGATAGTTTCCTTATCTCTTTCAAATCGGGACATCTGAAACTATACTTCTTAGTGTTCCTTCGTCCATAATCCATGGTCTGAAAATATTTGCAAATAAGACCTCAGTTCCTTGAAATTTTTGGTGTGATGAATGTTATGATGCGCAAGAATGCATGAATGCAACAATCACAGATAAGGGATCACATACAAGGCAAGCAAACAAAGGTCAAGGGATGAATCAAGTCATCGTTAAGATCAATCATCAATTTTGGTGGATTATGGTTTACACCTTATCAACACCCAAGTTCCATTAATATTGACAAGACTTGATTGGATCAACGAAGAATCAAGGGTTTGTTGTGAGTCACGATCATGAAGTCTGGGTAAGAACCATCCCAAAGGAGTGAACTAAGGATAAAAACCTGTAGATCATGTTCTAAAAATAGTTCCCAGAGTTTTAATTCCATCTATCGGATATTACAAGTTCGGATGAATGACTCATCAACCCATAATATTCTCAAGAGAAACTCGTCTGAGTGTAGTATCGCGTGAGAACTGTTATCAAGTCTACACTTGAACAGTCTCCGCACTACGTCCTAAATAGGCCAAGAGGGGTTAAATGTTCTATGGTCCTCGGCTTCTCAGACCCTGAATTAGAGAAATAAATGCCTAACCACAAATAACTCGTGTGACATTCATAACTCCAAAAGGGTCTCCACTGAGTAGATGGGTCTCAAGCCAACTTTTTAAGCACTACTCCACAGAAGTCGAACATGACTATATCATCCTCCTATCTTAATTTGCACTCAAGTTCGGGTTAGAACTTATCTCACCACTCAGAGATCACCAAGCACAACAAGCAGATTATATCATACAAACAAATATACAAACATCAAATATACAATTATATACACCAAAAAGTAGGCTAAACCCACTGGAGACTACTCCCTAACAGAGTCGCCACTTAATTTCTGTAGCGGTAAATTCATGACCATCAAGCTATGGATAAGCTAGACGTCAATTAAACCAGAGTCGCCACCACACTTTTATTGTTTCCATGGGAAAAGGGAAAACTACGAACAAAACCCAAAAGGAAAAAGTTTTCAAATCAAAACTAATAAAATGCCAAAGATTACAGATAAGGGGGTTGGTTACACAGAGGGAAGGTGTTAGCACCCAAGGTGTCCTAGGTACTCCTAGGGAGCCCTTTCTTGTGTGCATATGTGTTTTTGTACAAAATGATGTTTTCAATAAATAGAGTGGAGAGATGAGAAAAGAATTCATTAATTATATATTTTGTGTTTGACAAGACCTTCGGACTTATGCCTACGTATCAACATAAAATGAGGGATCAAAACCTCGTAGTTCATGGTATCAATTTCAAAGTGTGTGAGTTGCTTTTAACATAATTTTAAGTTTGAAAGAGGCACAAATGGCCTAAAAAGGTTTGAATGAGTGTTAGTTCTTTTTGGATTTTGAAATTTCAAGTCAAGTATAGTTAAGCTCATTTACAAGTTTGTTTAAGAAAATGAGTTTGAAAATTCAATGGCATGAGGCCAAAGTTTCTAATTTGCAGTATGGTCAAAGTTTAGAAATCACAAGCAAAGAAGATTTTAAAAGGAGGGAGAGATTTTTGAAATTAAAGAAGTGGGGAGGAGATGGAGAGACTAATCCTAAGATTTTTTTTAAAAGTTGAGAGTTGAAAATATCTGACCAATGGGCTGCAGTCTAATAGACAAGAATGTCATATAGAAACCCAAATTTCCCTTGGACTTTAGAATCAATCAATATCAATACACAAATAGCAATATGAAGAGAAAGGCATCAAATAAAGATAGCCACATACAAGATTAACAACTCCATGATCTTCTTCAAAATTTCCCATGTATCAGATGACTTCAAAGGTAGGCATTAGACACAGGTTCAAAATAACAGATTCAGTATGATCACGTTGCAGATGAACTCAAATGGATCTTCAATATTATATTAGATGAATGTTCACTTCACAAGCACTTGGTTTTCATGAAAGTTGGCATTGGCCAAGTCCTTTGCATAGGGAGTGTTGCCTAATTCTAAGTCCAATGTCTTAGATCAAATCCAACAGTCCACACAAAAATGTTTTTTAGGGTTTTTGTTCTTATTATGTACATTAAGGTCAAAAGACCACAAACACAAAACAAGTATATACAAACACAATATATCCACAAAGTATGACTCAAATGACCAAAGTGAAAATGAAATTAAAGTAAACAAATTGAATGATATGAATTAATGGCAAATGAATAAAGGCTTGAAATTAAAGTGCATAAAAGTAAATGGCTTGAAATTAAATGTTAATTGTTAGTTGATTAGAAGTTAGTATTGCTTTTGCT
This sequence comes from Lathyrus oleraceus, assembly GCF_024323335.1. NCBI lineage: Eukaryota > Viridiplantae > Streptophyta > Magnoliopsida > Fabales > Fabaceae > Lathyrus > Lathyrus oleraceus. The sequence goes on along the minus strand of NC_066584.1, from coordinate 465,227,534 downwards.
TTGGTTTTGTTTAAGTCATTCTTTGGAGAACGCTCAATCCACTTATCACAAGCATGGATCCTTGAACCAAGACATCTTCCAAAGGAAGGAAAAAAGGCCAAGTTTCCACATAATACCATGAAAGAGGGGAGACTTACAATCTCACTTACTAGAATGCTATGCCTTTTGGTGTCACAAATTTAGCGCTATGTTAAGTAATCGTAATTGGACTTATGTAGAAGTCACAACTATTTGAGGTCGGGCAATAGATCTTTGGTGTTAATGCATGTTAGAGACATAGTATAATGGACTATGCTCATAAAACATACCACACACAAAAAGAATATGCAAAGTGGTGGACCTAATCTCATCTATACTCATATTGATTTTGCAATCAACTAGCCTTAGGATATTGAGATATCATAGGTCCATGACATGAATAAATAAAGAAGGGGAATGAGATGAAGAGGGAGGGAGAATAAAATCAACACAAATTGGTCAAAGGAGGACTTTTACCAAATTAAGATCATTCATTCATTTTTGGAGATGAAATATACATTTCATCAATCCCCTAAATCCAATGATCTTAACTCAATAAAGGCAAATCAACCTTGACCAAGGCCCAACAACACAAGTCAAACTCAACAAGTCAAAGTTAGAAGCTCAACACAATTTATTTGGCATTTAAATACCTAAAATCAACTAAAATATGCATTAAATTAAATTATGGTTTATCAAATTCCTAAAACCTCATTAAAACACCAAAGAAATGGCCATGAGATTTATCATAGGTCAAACAAGGTCAAAGGACCTTAGAGAAAAAATTTCATTATTTTTTGAAACTTAAAACTATTTTTAAACAATTAAAAATATTCACAAAATCAATTAAATCATGAAACATATTAATAATGATCCAAAAAATAATTTTAATTCAGAAAATGAAAGAGGAATTTATTTAATTTTTTTTGGTGAAACTCTCATATTTTTTGGATCAATATTAAAATTAATATGAATTAATGAAAATAACACAAATAAAATGAAAATCAAATAATCAGAAAAAACATGGACCACTTGATCTCCCTCATTAATTGAGGTGGCAAATCAAGTGGCCACAAACGCGCAATCCATGATGGACTCTAGTCAGCGCGCCACAAACAAGGTCATTCAAACCAACGTTCGTGATTAGAATAATTCAAACAGATCATGTGGCTTTGGATCTTGCCAACTCATCACCGGAGCAAAGCTCCGGTCTCCTTCTCAGGCGAGCCTCGCCGGACTGGTCTAATCATAACCATCACTAAAATTAAAAAGAAGGACATGATTTAAAAGTAAAAATGGCACTGAGCACGAATCTGGCCTCAATTCATCCTAACTCCCAGTATATTGAGAGATACAAGGAGTTGAAATTTGAGGTGCATGACCTAAGTTGCTTCGATTTGACCTTAAAGCAACTCAACCTTGTTGCCTACATTGATAGGACTTCAGACAACCAAAGATCCAAGAGTTTTTGAAGAATTGAGTGAGAATCGAAGAGATGAAATTTTCTGAAAAATACCTTCAATGCAGGTCAGGATTCAATTGTTCTTGCTTTAGCTCGTGCTTGATCTTGCTCAGGATGCTTGCAGAAGTAGATTAGAATGCACAAAAGGTCTTGGATACCTGGAGTTTTAAATCTCAAAACAATGAGATTCCAACTCAATTTCGAAAGGAAATTATCAGGTTTATCCTCTCAAATAGAAGGGTTTGGTGTTTGGGATCAAAGTTGGCGCGAAGGACTTCCCATTTCTGATGCATAGGGTCTCTATTTATAGCTGAATCAAGTGATATTTGCACCCTTGAAGTGAGTTTCCAATTTTGGAAGTGAGGGATGCATGGGTGTATGAGTGTGTATATGCCCATGAGATCATTCCATGTGGTCCATAATTGAATTTGAATAAGTCTGAAATCAAATTGGAATGCTAGGCAATTGTGAATGGATGTTTGAAGTTTGATCTTTGCCAAATGATGATGCAATGTTCAAGCCATGCGCAACCCATTCAAATCTTGTCCAAAATGGATGAAATTGGAGTTTTTGGCAAGGTTAAATCAAGAGGAACAAATTTCATGTTGAACACTTTTAAATTTGAAGCTTTCATCATGATGAATTTTGAGGTGGAAGTTTGGAAATTTAAACATATAAAAAAAAAATCTAAGTGTCAAGCCATATGTTCACTTGTTCCATCTTGGCTAACATTTTTTGTGAGCTTCAAATGAGAAAAGTTCCTTCATCAAAGTTGTAGCTCTTTCAAAGTATTTCAAAATGGTCAGAAAGTGGACCTGATTTGAATTTGATATGAAGGAGTTATTCATTTTTGAAGTTGAGGAAAATCACTTATTCAATGGTTTTGGTCCAAAATGACCTATAATGTATCCTCATATCACATGCTCATAAAAGTTGAATTAGCTCTTCCTACAAACATAAAAGTTGAAGTAGACACCTTAAATTTTATTGTGCAACTTGTAAATCTTTCATCTCATAAAATATGAGCAAGGTATGGTCTTGGGAAGTTGACCTCCAAATTAGGGTTTAAACAAAATGACCTATAATCTTTCACCATAAAAAATGATTTTCCAAGCAAAACTAGATCTCGACCTCAACATGAAAGTTGTTTGGAATGTCATTTAGAGTCATGCTTATCTTGGAATCATTTTCATATGATAAACTTTGTAGGAGATAGGGTCTAGGGGACTCCAATTTTGATCAGATGAATTCCTCTGGTCAACCATCATCAACCAACTTGCTGGCTTGCAATTCTATTGAGTTTTGGGACTCATGGGAGATCATATATGCATAAAATGATGAAATTTGAAGTATCCCTTGAAATATTTGATCAATTGTTAAATAATCTTGGTGAAGAAGTTACACAAGACACTCAGATGAACTAGGGTCTCCACTGCAAACCAATTCCAAACTCTTGATGAATTCTTGATCAAAATATTATTTGAAGATCATGGGGATACATATATGATACCTAAATCTATTGTAGATAAAATATTGATTGATCTCCTTGCCATGAGGGTCTTGAACCCTAGATATGAGCTTGATAGATCAAAGGTGAGCATGTGCCTTACCTACAAAAGAGCTAGACAAATGCAAAGACATATTTTTGGTATTTTGGTTAGTAAAGATGATAAGATACAAAGTATGATACAATCAAACTATGCTTGGTGATCTCTCCCAATGCAAACCCAATGGGTGAGGGGTAAGGAGGATGCCAATGTGTGATCCCAATGCCAATGCATATGATGAGATAGCATGAGGCATCTTAGGGTCAAAATTGGGGTCTTAGAGTATTTTTGTTGAAAGAATACATCAAATGATCCACCCAAGGCAGGATTTATATGAGTATTTCTCTCTTATTGTTGAAAGATTTCAAGTAGTATTTAGAATGTTTTTGGATTTTGACTAAGAAATGGTTTTTGTTTTAGAATGAATGCAAGAAAGAAAATGAAAAATCTAAGGGAATTCTAAAGAGAAACCTAACGTTGGCATGCAAAAAGTAGTCTTAAAGTCAAGATAAAAGGGAAACATATGCTTAAGTTAACATGTAAAGATTGACCTTTGGTTAAGGATTCGAGGGTTTACCTAATGTTGTCATGCTTGGTAAACAAACCTAAGGTCTACTTTGGTTCAATATTAACCAATAATGAACCAAACAAATCATATGGGGGAAAATGTTATCCACACAAGGAAAAGGGATAGAGGAAGATGACAATCCATATCAAGTCATGGAACAATAAATAAATAACACAATACCATAACAAGTCATGGAGGAAAATAAAAATAATAGCAATCCATATTAAGTCATGGGAGAACATATAAAATAATAGTAATAACAATCCATATCAAGTCATGGTAGAAAAATTGCAACAAATCCATATCAAGTCATTGAGGAGAAAAATGAAAGCAAAACAAACAGGAAAGAGATAAAAGGTGAATTCTCAAGTATAAACATGCCTTAATACATCACAAATTAACACCAAAAGGTCACATGTTAACAAATAGCAACTACTCATTCAAACTAGTCATGAAAGAGGGGGGCAGAGCTCAAACAAGTTGTGAATCCAACTAAAGCAAGCAACAAGTTTTCAAACCAAAATGGGCAGAAATATCATATTAAAATAAGCATAAGGACATGTTGTCTAGCTCCTAAGGGCCATGCATACATGGTTTAGTCATCAAAGGGTTCAAGGAAAGCACACAAATAGGCATACTAGCAAGCAACAATCCTAATGTGTCAAGTGTCCAAACAGATCATGGAATGAGAAGAGTGAAGTGAAGGAAAAGAGATGATAAGTCATACAAGGTAGTAGAAAACACATTAAAGACCTATCATCATCACCTAAGCAAACTTGAGAAAGATTCTCAGTCAAATCATACAAGGGAAGACAACCACATAACCATAAATGGACATAAGTCCTCATGCAATGCTAGTAAATAAAACAAGTAAAGAGAAGGGATTTGTATAAGAAAGGGGAGAAAAACATGGACATGTTATTCAAATAAAAAAAGTCTCAAAATCAAGAAGAAGTTCAAACAAGCATTGAATCCATGGTACAAACACCAAAATACACAAGCATCATTCAAAGTTGTAAAGGAAAGTAAACACAAGTGTGTGAGCAATTAGACATGGAAAAGTACATAGTAAATGAACGAGATCAAGATAAAAGACATGGTATAAATACATAAGTAAAATCAAGATATCACAAAGGCATCATATCAAAGCATACTCAAAGGTTGAGACAAGTCGTGATAAAAAATCAGACCCTAGTCATGCTCCTAAAGGCAAATGGACTTCAAGCAAGTATAGATGAAGTAAGAATTAAGGAAGAATGGTATCAAACCACATAAGGTTGAATTATATGACATATTAAACTCCACATACAAGTCACTCAAGCATCATGAATGAATCACACAAACTATGCTCAAAGATAGGCCAATAGATAGGCAAACAATCACACAAGTTCAAAGAAGCTTAAGCAAGAAGTAAACAAACAATGAAGCATACACATGACAGCAATGGATGTGTGACTTATGTAATAATTTAACTTAAGATAAGGTTCAAAAACAATAGGTGAAGTCATCCAAACTTCACACACACACATCAAAGTCAAGTAACTTGATAAACAAGTAAAGATATCATCCTAGAAAGGGAATCCTTTATCAAAATGCAACAAGATAAACAAAGGTCAAAAGAGAGATGCTTATAGCTCATGGGACAAAGTCAAAGTAATCTTCAGCATCAAATACAAAATAAACCTTAAGAGATAGCAACAAGCAAACGATCTCAAAGTTCAAGCATAACTAACAAATCAAAAGGTGGACATCATCCAAGTAAGGAGTCCTTTGCCCCATCAAAGCAAATGAGTAATGAAAAATGAAGTTGAGACATGAAGAAATGAAATGATAAAAAATCAAACCATACAAAAATGGATCCAAAGCTTTTAAGAGTTTCACCATCTACTAAACTCAAAACTAGGTCAAGAAAAGAAGAATGTGGCTCTTAATGTGCCATCATGATGAAGTGGAAATGGAATACCATTAAAAGAATCATAAGAGAAAGATATAAGGTTACCAAGACCAAGGAAGTCAAAAGAAAAATCAATAAGAATCAAAACCATTTGGACCTATAGTACTCAAGTTCGAATGCACAATACAAAATCCAAACTATGATCTCAAAAGCAAGCAAAAGGTATTCAAGACAATTAAGAAAAGAAGCATCAAATGGAGATACCTAAAATGGTCCAGATGAGTCAATTTAGGACTCATAAACTGTCAATAGTATCCAAGCTACCCAATGCAGAATCATACGAAACAATGTCTCTGGGACCACCATAGACATTGTCGGTTCTCTACGAAAGCATGCGTCTGAGGCAAGTGCGAAATAAACCACTTGTACAGAAGAGGAACGCAACACACAATAGTCCCACCACCTTTAGAATTCCTCAAATGCAAAGAGAAATACATGTCACCCAACAGAGTCAGGACAGGATTCCCAATCAAGAAAATTCTTATGGCGTTAATATCAACAAAATCATCAATATTAGGGAACAAAGCCAAGCCATAAATAAGCAATACCAAGATAGCTTCAAAAGCATCCATGCTACCAGCTTGAGCAAAAATAGTAGCCCTACCAATGAGAAACTCAGAAGTCAACCCAAGAATTCCTCCTTTCTTCACTAAATGAGCATCAACCTCAGACTTCTTAAGATGAAGATCTTCAGCTATAATATGAGGTCTCAGAGACTCCTTCAATCCACTAAAAGGTACCTTGTCAGATACAGGTATATCCAAGAGATGGGCATACTCCTCCAACATGGGTACAAGCTGATAATCTGGAAAAGTGAAGCACCGATAAAGAGGGTCATAGAACTGAACCAAAACACTCAGAAGTCCTTCAACCACATCAGTAGATAACATAGACAAGAGCTTCCCATGACGTTGCTTGAAGTCCAAGGGATCTAATACAAAGGATGACAACTTCCTTAGCTCTTTCAAATCCGGACATCTAAAATTGTATTTTTTTAGTGTTCCTTTGTCCACAATCCATGGTCTGAAAATATTTGCAAATAAGACCTTAGTGCCTTGAAATTTATTTATGTGATGAATGTCATGATGCACATGTATGAATGAATGCAACAATCACACACAAGGGATCACACATAAGGAAAACACAAACAAAGGTCAAGGGATGAACCAAGTCATCATCAAGATCAATCATCCATTTTGGTGGATTACGACTTTCACCTTATCAACACCCAAGTTCCATTGATATTGATAAGACTTGATCGGATCAACCAAGAATTAAAGGGTTTGTTGTGAGTCACGAGCATGAAGTCAGGTTAAGCACCATCCCAAAGGAGTGTACTAAGGGTAAAAACATGTAGATCATGTTCTATAAAAATGCCCAGACACTTAATATCATCTATTGGATATTATTTGTTAGGATGACTGACTCATCAACCCATAATATTCTCAAGAGAAACTCGTCTGGGTGTAGTATCGTGTAACAAATGTTATCAAGTCTACACTTGAACAATCTCTGCACTACATCCTAAATTGGCCAAGTTGGGTTAAATGTTCTACGTCCTCAACTTCTTAGACCCCAGATCTAGAGAAAGTAATGCCTATCCACAAATAACTTGTGTGACATCAGTAACTCCAAAGAGGTATCCACTTAGTAGATGGGTCTCAAGCCAACTTGTTAAGGAATACTCCACATAAGTTGAACATGACTATACGATCCTCCTATCTTCATTGAATTCAAGTTCAGATTAGAACTTATCTCACCACTCAGAGATCACCAAGCACAACAGACATATTATATCACACAATCAAGATATATAAACATCAAATGTACAAATATATACACATAAAAAGTAGGCTAAACCCACTGAGGACTACTCCCCAGCAGAGTTGCCACTTAATTTTTGTAGCAGTAAATTCATGACCATCAAGCTATGGATAAACCTAACATCAATAAAACCAGAGTCGCCACCTCACTTTTATTGTTTCGAAAGGAAAAGGGAAAAGTACGAATAAAACCCAAAGATAAGAAGTTTTCAAATCAAACCTAGTAAAATGCCAGAGATTACATGTAAGGGGGTTGGTTACACAGAGGGAAGGTGTTAGGACCCAAAGTGTCCTAGGTACTCCTAGGGAGCCCTTTTTATGTGTGCATATGTTTTGGGTATAAAAGATGTTTGAGAAAAAATAGAGTGTTGGGGTGAGAAAATAATTCATTGATAATATTTTTGTGTTTGACAAGACCTTCGGTCTTGTGCCTACGTATCAACATAAAAATGAGGGATCAAAACCTCGTAGTTCATGGTAAAAATTTCAAAGAAGTTGGTGAATTGATTTTAACAAAAAAAGTTTAAGTAAAAGGGCATAAAAGCTAAAGATTTGAATGAGGTTGTTAGTTATTTTTGTCTTTTGAAATTTTAAGTCAAATATGATTAAGTTCATTTAGAAATTTGATTAAGAAGAGATTTTTAACATTCATTGGCATAAGGCCAAAGTTTCTAATTATTAAAACATGTCAATGTTTAAAATCACAAGCGAAAAAGGTTTTTGAAATGAAGGAGAGATTTTGAAATTTAAGAAGTGGGAGAAGATGAAGAGGCTATCCTAAGCACAAATTAAAAGTTAAGAGTTAAAAAGGTCTGATCAATGGGAAGCAATCCAACAGACAAGAATGTCATTTAGAAAACCATTTTCCTTTGGACTTGGATCAAGCAATAAGCAATAAGCAATAAGCAATGAGAAATATCAAAACATCACAAAGATTAAGGCATCAAATAAAGATAACCACATCCAAGCAAGCATTCCAATAGCTAGAAATCTTTATTTTCTTCCAATGTATCAGATGAAATATTCCTTGATCAACTTAGAACAAAACATCAGACACAGATAAATAACAAAATAAGAAATTAAGCACAAAGATTGGGTAACAGATGGATCAATGGGAACTCAAGATCTTGCATAAGATGAAGGCTCAATGTCAAAGAAAAGCTCAGCCTCAGATGTTGGCATTGGCCAAGTCCTTTAGCATAGGGAAAGCTGCCTAATTCTAAGTCCAAAGCTCATATCAAATCCCAACAGTCCACCAAATGTTTTTTAGGTTTTTTTTGTTATTATATGTTTTAAGGTCCTAAGACCACAAACAAGATCAAAATATATAAACAAATATATACAATCACAAGATATGGCTCAAGTGAGCAAAGTTAAAATGACTGAATCATAAACAAGTTGCATGAAATGTAAAATGGCAGATGAATGTTAAACGACTATAATTTAAATTGCATAAATAAAATGACTTGAAGGTAAAAGCATAATGAATAAAAGTTAGTTAATGGTTAGTCAAAAGTTAGTGTGGAGTTTTAATTGATTAAGTCATTCTTTGGAGAACACTCAACCATTCATTCACAAGTATGGATCCTTGAACCAAGACATCATCCATGAGAAGGGATCCAACTTGGATAATTCAACAAGTACGCCGCTAGCTCTCATGAAAGGAAAAAGGTCAAGTCCCCACACAATACCATGAAGAATGGGAGACTTACAATCTCGCTTACTAGAATGCTATGCCTTGAGGGTCAAATTTAGCTCTATGTTAAGCAATCGTAATTGGACTTATGTAGAAGTCACAACTACCTGAGGTCGGGCAATGCAAATATAGGTGTTAATGCATGTTATAGATTTGGTACAAAGAACCAAACTCCTAAAACATACCACACACTAAAATAAAATGGGAGGGACCTATCCCAGTCAAACTTGTATTGATTCATCTGACACAAGGTCATTGATGAATTAATTAGCCTTTAGACATTAGAGATTTCATTGGTCAAATGAGGGAATAAGGAAGAATATGGATGAAGATGAAGAGGGGAGGGGAGATAGAAACACAAATTGATCATGAGAGGAATTTCATCTGATTAAAACCATCCATTCATTTTGGGAGATAAAATGTACATTTTACCAATCCCCTAAATCCAATGGTTTTAATCCAACAAAAACCAAATCAACCATGACCAAGGCCCAAACAGAAAGTCAAACATCACAAGACCAGAAAAATGGCTCAACATAACTTTCAAACATTTAATCAATTAAAAATCATATTAAAAATGAATTAAAATAAATTTTAATTTGGACAAAACCTCAAATCCCTTCGAAACACTAAATAAATGGCCAAGGGGTTTATCCTAGGTCAAACAAGGTTAAACGACCTTAGACAAAAAAATCCACAACTTTTAGAAAGCCAAAAGTATTTTTAAACAATTAAAAATATGCACAAAAACATTTAATTCATGAAAAATACCAAAATTAATCCAAAAAATAATTTTAATTCAGAATATGGAAGAGAAAAATAATTAATTTTTTTTTGGTGAAAGTCCCATATTTTTTGGATTAAAAATAAAATTTCTATGAATTAAAAAAAAGTGGATTAAATGGAAATTCAGAAAATACAAAAAAACAAGGGCCATCAGATCTCCCTCATTAATTAAGGTGGCAGATCTGATGGCCACGCGTGTGCTATCCACCATAGACCAAAGTCAAAGCGATGCAAACGTGGTAATCAAAATGGATGCTCAGGATTAAAACATTTGAATTAAATCAGAAGGTTGGGAACACGCCAACACACCACCGGAGCTAGGGCTCCGATCATCTTCTCCGGTGAACCTCACCGGACTGGATGACCACCAACCATCACCAAAATGAAAAACAAGGACATGATTTTAAATAAAAATGCTCAGGAGCTCGAATCTAACCTCAATTTTTTCCAATTCCAAGTATATTGAAAGATACATGGATTTGAATTTTGAGGATCATGAACTGAGTTGCTTCGATTTGACCTCAAAGCAACTTAGTCTTGTTGCCTACATTGGTAGGACTTCAGAAAACCAACAATCAATCAAAATGGATGTAAAATGAGGGAGAATCGAATAAGAGAAGTTTCTGAAATCTCACCTTTCGAGGAGCTTCAAATCAGCTTGATCTTGCTTCCAAATTGGCTTGGCTTGAATCTAGAAGCTTGCGGGAGATGATTTTGATGGTTAAAAAGCTTGGACTCTTGGAGTTTCAATTCCAAAACAGAATGAGAATTGAAACTCAATTTCTTAAGAAATCTTCAAGATTATCCTTTCAATGGTGTTTGGGGAAGAAGGGGGTCGAAGCTTGGGCAAGAGGATCCACATTCTGATCACCAGGGTCATGTATTTATAACCATGCTCATTGCTTTTCACACACTTAAAAAATTTGCCAAAATTGGAAAGGTGAAGTGCGTGCTTGCATGGACGTATGATAGACCCATGAGATGATGTCATCATGTCCAAAAATGATCACGAGTAATGCTGAAGGTCTAACATGAGGCCGTGCATTTGTAATTGGAAAGTGATCATGAGATTCATCCAAATGGAATCATGAAGAGTAACCATGCGCAAGTCATTCAGACTTTGTCCAAATGAAGTTATTTTAGACTTTTTGGAAAGGTGACATCAAGGGGAACAACTTTCATGTTGCACACTTTTCCATTTGAAGCTTGGATCATGATGAATTTTGAGGTGGAAGTTTGAGAAATCTAACATAATTGAAAAATTTCTAAGTACCAAGTCAAATATCCACTTCTTCCACCTTGAATAACTTTTGCTATGAGCTACAAATGGAAACAGTTCCTTCATAAAAGTTGTAGCCCTTTCAATCATCTTCAATTTGGTCACAAATTTGACCACATTTGGATTTGACATGAAGGAGTTATGCATTTTAGAAGTTGAGGAAAATTGCTTGTTCAATGGTAATGGCCCAAAACGACCTATAATGTTTCCTCATGGAACATGCCCTTGAAAGTTGAATTTGAAGTTTCTCAAAGAATAAAAGTTATATAGGAAATCTTTAAATGGATCATGAAACTTGTATGGACTTCATATCATAAATATTGAACAAGTTATGGTCCTTGGAAGTTGACCTCCTAATTAGGGCAAAGACAAAATGACGTATAATCTTTAACCATAAAAAATGATTTTCCAAGCAAAACTAGCTCTTTACCTAAACATTAAAGTTATTTGGAATGTCATAAGAAGTAATGTTGATCTTGGAACCATTTTCATATGACAAAAATTGTAGGAGATAGGGTCTAGGGAACCCCAGTTTTGACTAGTTGACTTTCTCTGGTCAACTTCTTTGAACCAACTTGCAAACTTGAAGTTATCTTGATCTTTGGGACTCATGGAGGATCATATATGTATAAGATGATGTGAAATGAAGTATTCATTGATATGTTGGACCAAATGTTTAAGAAACTTGTTGAGGAAGTCACACAAGATACCTAGATGAATTAGGATTTCCAAGGTCAACAAGCTTCAAACTCTTGATGATTTCTTGATCCAAATAATAAATGAAGAACATGGGGATCCATATATGATGCCTAGAACCATTGTGAATCATCTCTTGATTGATCTCCTTTCCCTGAGGGTCTCAAATCCTAGTTATGAGCTTGTTGAGGCATTGGTGGATGCACACACTACCTTCAAAAGAAACAAAGCTATACATGGACATATTTTTGGTATTTTGGTTAGTAAACAAAGAAAACAAAGTATGATACTCTAAGACCCCAATTTTGTCCCTAAGATCCCTCATGGCATCATGTCATATCATTCATTTGCCTCAAGGATCATTGTGCACCCTGGCTTGCCTCCTAGTGGGTAGGCTATCTTGTGAGTGTGGTTCTTGATCACCAAGCATGTATTGCATTTGTATATCATTGCTTTTCATATGTTTACTAACCAAAAGTACAAAAATATTGTCAGCTAACTTTGTTACTTGCAGATGAAGCAAACTAGGTCAAACCAGTTAAAATCAGCCATTGGGCAATGGATGGTGACCATTCTTGAAGAATTTGGGCACCATGATTATTCATCAAGAGTTCATAGAAGTTGTGATATCATTTTGGATCAAGATCTCATATGGTAGAGGCTTGAAATTCATCAGAACATGGCTCAGTCAACCAAAACCCTAGCAAAGTCAACTGTGGTCAACTGTGCATTTAATCAGGAATTGGATGGTGTGAGATGGTTGGAAAGGTCTCATTCATGTCCATACAAGTCTCATTTGGCATTTCAAAGATCAAGGTTGAAGGATTTGAGGTCAAACAAAAAGTTTCCAAAAATAGAAATAACCTGTAATTTTCACCTGCCAAAAATGGAAAGTTCTTCTCCTCAAAATTACATGTCCTAGAATGCTTCAAATCAAATTTTTCCCAACATGAAAGTTGAAGATCTTGCTCTCACCTTTCCAAAAAGTCCAAGAACACTCATTTCCCATGTGTGGTTGGTAAGTTATGATCAAATCATTTTCAGAAAAAGTTGAAATTCAAAGTGCCATAACTTTTGAATGGAAAGGCCAATTTGGGTGATTCTTTTTTGAGCAAACCACATTTGATGTGTACTATCCAAATCCATCATCAAATTTCATTGAAAACCTTCACATAAAAAGGTCATTTTTCAAGTGAACCATTTAGAAATTGGTGGGGAAAATAGTCATTTTCAAAAATACAAGGGATTTTCACTCCAAGCCAATGCTATTCACTTCTAAACATGATTTGTGATGTGCTGCAAGCAAGAATTCACTGTTCCATTGGTTCTAAGTTCAAAAGGGCAATTTGGCCAAAAAGCATTAACATGCTTATTCCATTAATCCTCCCAATTTGGCTAATCATGATTAAGGCATGGGATTAACAGGAACTATTTAAGCCTAATCATAACAGAAAGTTGAGAATAAACAATCACATTTTTCAGATCAAATCACAAAATTCACAAATTCTCTCAATTTTCTCAATTTTTCTTCACACTTTTTTTTCCTTTGTTCATCAAGAATTCATCTCTTTTCGTGCTATCTTTTGTGTTGTTCATCATTAACAGGTGGAATTGTACATCTGTTTGAACGAATTGGTGGAAGAAACTGGAAGAAATCCAACTGTTGCAACCTTGAGCTCGCATGGCAGTTTGAAGATTCTCCATCATCCAAGCATTTCTGAGCTGAGCAATCATCTCCATTCATCTCCTACAACATAAGAGGCTATCTGTTTTGCATCATTTGGACCTAAAGAGCTCGATTCCAACAGCCGCTTCATCAAGAGGTAAAAATTCAACTCCTCTAATTCATGAAATCAACATGTGGTTTAGGTAGATCCTTCAACATAGAGTAGAATGAAACTTGAATCGTGCATTTTCGTTGAGAAATCATGGAGAAATCTGGATCTAAAGTTTGGATAGCAAAACATTTCTTGATCGAATCTTTTTGTATACTGAATTCTGGATAAAATCATGATGATATTAGTGATGTACGTTGCAAGGCGAATCCATCCATATATAGTTTGTGCATTTCCATGGAGATTTGGTCATGGTGATGATTTCTGTTCAAGAACATGATGAACATGTTCAATTTCTGCGTCCAGATCGCGTTTTGATCTTGCTTTGCCTGGCTTCATATTCAAATTGTGTTTCCCGCGATCATCCACCAATAACACGACGCCACATCCGTTAATAAAACGGGGCGTTTCGCCCCTGGCTCGCTTAAATTACGAATTTGCCATCCGCGCCTTTAATTCATTTAAATTGTGAAATAATTATTTCATTTTTTCACCAATCTTCAAAAATTCATAATTAATTCATTTTTGATCCAAATTGAGTGAGGATTTTTGCATTCATCTCCAATTTCTCTCTAGTTTTTTTTAGGTATGATAATCAAAGTTGTGCCTGATTGATTTTTGATTTTGCCTAGAGGTTTTGATCATGTGTGCTTTGTGGATATGTTTTGCCATTTCATTCATAAAATAATGATGCCTTATCCAAAATGCATGAAATTTCATATGCATGATCTAGACTCTTTCCTGGTGATTTTGGTACATATTTTGCTAATTTTGCATTTCTGGATTAGGAGATATGATGTGATCTTTATGAGTGTGACAATGTGTGTCACACTAGGTTATGTCCACTTCTTGAATTTTGTTTCCATGCTTATTGAATGCCATTTACCCTGGATTTTTGCATGTGATTACATTTGCGTGTCTAGCTTACCCATGATTTTTTGTAGGATTTTTTGATCAATTTCCTATTTGATTGATATTTTTCTTTGCTGTTTGGTCATTTTTGGATTTTTCTTGAGTGATCAACTTCCATACCTTGTGAAATTCTCATACCTTATCATATGAAGCTGAAACTTTGTGGATTGTTTCTTAACATGTTTAACTTCATTTTGGCTTTGGAGTGACTCATTTATCTTATGTCATCTCTGTTTTACACTTGATTGAAGTTGATGCTCAATTTGATACCATGTATGGGCTTGTTTCTATATGCTTTGATTTGTTGATTTTCATTGACTTGGTTCCACTTGTCCAAATGCCATGAAATTTGATGTGTGGCTCATTGAATGTGTCCTGTTTAAGCTGGAATGTTTGTGGAATTTATTGAGCTGTTTTGATATTGGTTTGAGTGTGATCATTCTGTTAGCTCCAATGTGATTCCAAAATGCATAGTTTGACATGTTTAGCTTGTGAGATGGTTTTGGTGTATAGTTTTGACATGAGACCAATTAGACTTTGTTCTTATTTGATAAATCTTGGTTTTGATCAATTTTCATTTGCTGTTTTGAATTTTTCACCTCCTTTTGACCCTAGGCTTGTCCTAGTGGTCTTACTTCTCATGTTTGAGTTTGACTTTTCAGGTTAAGAAGCAAATGCTTTAAGGAGATCAATTCAAGTTGATTGATGTTGGTTTGTTGGATTGTGATGAACTAACTTGTTTGTTTTGTAGGATGTTTAGCTCATATGCTTTGAGCTTTGTGCTTTGCACATGTGATTGATTATGTTGTTTGTAGGTCCTTATGCTGTTCTGTTTTGACTTTGTGATTGGTACTGATTATATTTGATTGATTTCAGGTACCATAGTTGCTAATAGTTCTTTGAGAACTTGCATTGCTTTGCTTGATAGCATTTGCATTGAGGTAGACTCTCTTGTCTCCATGTAGTCTGGAAGACCTGGCTTGTTATTTAGCCAGGCACCTGTCTGAAGTCCTCCTTAAGAGGCAATGTCTTTGTGTGTTTATTTTTTGTCCCCAAGCAGGTGAAGTCCTTTTAATAAGGCAATTGGTAGACAAAAGAGATATGTAGCCTATCTCCTACTATTCTGTGAGTCACTCACCTTGCTCACACTACTTGTGTTGATGCATAGTGAGTAAAAGCCCAAGATCTATCGAGTCTTTAACTTGTGGAGAGAGTTCCCCCTTTCTGAACTCCCACACCTTCTGATATTCAATACTCTCTCTGACCAGAGATAAGAGTGATGAGGCACACCCCTCATATCCTTTCATCTGCTTCACCTTGGCTCTCAATGTCAAGGTTAAGAGCAACATTTACCCCATTCCAGTTGACTTTAAAGTCAAACCCTTTGCTTGAGCCTGATTGCTTGGTTATAGTGTGTGATAAATGACCTTGTTTGATTATTTACATGATTCATATGTACATGTTTGCTTGCATGCTTTTGTGCATTTGTCATCATTGATTGTTCATTATTGCATGATCATCATTGCATATCTTTGTGACACATTTGTGTTTGCCCATTGAGGACAATTGTAAGACCATGTTCTTTGGCCTTTGTTCCTATGATTTGGAAGGGATAGAGTGTAAGACCAATTCATTGGTCACTCATATCCTCTTTGCTTAGTGCATTGTTTGTTGTTGTATGTGAGGATGCAATTATAAGTCCATGTTGTTGGCATTTGTACTCCTATGATCATCTTGTGGAGGTTGGAATAAGTCCAGATAGATTGGCATCTGACATCCCTATTTTGTTTTGCTTTGAGGAGATTAGAGTAAGACCATTTATTGGCATCTGACATCCATGTGTTTTGTTTTATTTGTGAGATTGGAGTAAGACCATTTATTGGCATCCGGTATCATTGTTTTGTTTTAGGAGATTGGTGTAAATCCATTTATTGGTATCCGGTATCCGCTTTTTGTGTGAGATTGGAGTAAGTCCATTGAGTGGCATCCGGTATCACCTTGTCTTTTATTTTGCTAACTTGCTTTGTTGCTTCATTCCAAAGGACACACTTGAATCATCTTCTATATGATTTCAAGAGGTGAACTTCTGGGAAGTTTTACACTCCATCATCCATACCCTTTTGTTTCAAAACTCCCTTTTCACATTGTTGATTTTTTAAACTTGTATATACATGTTGTGCAAACATTCTCACCTCTTTCAAATTAGAAACCTGGACCTTAAGTCCTTGACTTTTCAAACTTCACTTTTGTTAATACTTTTTGAATCAATCTTAATCATACTTTGACCATACTTTGTGAATACTCATAATCAATTAACTTCACCCATTCAATTGTTTCGTGGCTTTGTCCATTGTTAATATGTTTTCATACATTAGCCATAGGTTTCAATTCTCATAGTGGTTGATGTAAATCTCACCGCATCCTTAGTGAGTTGATTGTAAGTCTTCCATACTTATTATAGGGTTAACCCCTCACTAGTATGTTGAAGCTATCCTTGCATGGTGGATTGTTGGTATTGGTTGAGTTTTCTCCTGTTGAGAATGAAAAGCCTTAGTGCTCTTGTTTTAAAATTGAACCTACTGATAATTTGGAAATCTTTTAGCCGAACTACGGCATTTTGATCCTTACCTTTGATGGAAGGTACGTAGGCAACGGGTTCATCCGTTCGAACACAAAAATAATAAAACTTGTACATTCTTTTCTCATCATCCCATTCATGTTTGCACAATATGTCATAAACAAATAACATTTTTCATTCAACAAGTATGAAAAGGGTTCCCTAGGAGTACCTAGGACGTGATGGGTGCCTAACACCTTCCCATTGCGTAATTTACCCCTTACCCGGATTCTCTGATCTTTTCATTAGTTTTCTATGTGTAAAACTTCTTAGGCTTTTGTTCGCTTTTTAGCCAGTCCTTTGGATAAATAAAAGTGCGGTGGCGACTCGATTTCTTTGTATACTTTGCTTATGGTTTAATCAATAAATCATATAGCGACGAATACACCGCTACAGAAAAGTGGCGACTCTGCTGGGGAACATTGGACCTTCCCTGGTGGTATTGCCTACTTTTCACCCTTGTTGTATGATATTTGTTTATCTGTTATTTGACATATTTTTGTACAATTTGGGATAACTGTATTGATTGTAAT
This sequence comes from Lathyrus oleraceus, assembly GCF_024323335.1. Classification (NCBI taxonomy): domain Eukaryota; kingdom Viridiplantae; phylum Streptophyta; class Magnoliopsida; order Fabales; family Fabaceae; genus Lathyrus; species Lathyrus oleraceus. The sequence continues at coordinate 465,209,808 of NC_066584.1, read as the reverse complement.
GTTTGAATTGCTTGATATACAATTGCTATTTGCTTTGGTGATCTCTGTGAGATGAGTTCTATACCCGAACTCGAGTGCACTCTAGGATAGGAGAATGGCATAGTCTTGTTGACTGGTGTGGAGTATTCCTTAGCCAGTTGACTTGCGAGTCCATTCACTTGGTGGAGGTCATGTTGGATTAATAATGTCACACAAGTTATTTGTGGTTAGGCATTATTCTTTCAATCATGTGCCTTAGAAGCGAAGGACCTTAGTTTACCAAACCCATCTTGGCCTATTTTTAGGACGTAGTGCGGAGGTCGCTCAGATGTAAGTTCTGATGCGATTGTTACGCGATACTACACTCATAAGAGTCTCTCTTGAGAATATTTTTGGAATACGAGTATTCGTTCCTCCGATAATATCCGAGAGATGGGACGATGATTATGGGAACCTCTGGTAGAACATGTCTGGCAGGTTTAAACCCTAGTACACTCCCTTTGGGTGGTCCTTAACCGAAACTCCATGCTCGTGACTCTCAGCAAACCCGTGATTCATGGTTGAGTCGTTCAGACAACCTTAATATCAATGGAACCTGGGCGTTGATAAGGTGTAAACCATAATCCGCCAAAATGGATGATTGATATTAAGGATGTCAGAGCCGGTTCATGTACCGTTAATATCAATGGAACTTGGGTGTCAATAAGGTGAAAACCTAAATCCACCAAAATGGATGATTGATATTAGGGATACAATGAGCTTTCCCATGACCTTTGTCTGGTGTGCTTTGCTTGATCCTTGAGTGTGATTGTTGCATTCATGCATTCATCTGCATCCATATCATCAGATAAAAAGAAAATTTTCAAGGAACTCAAAGGAGTTTATTTGCAAAAAAAATTTCAAACATGAAAAAACCGGGAAAATTTTTTCACCTGATATATCTGATGAGATATTCTCATATACGATCAAAATGTTGATATTTCGAAGTTTGCAAGTAAAACCCTCGAGTTCCTTTGAGATAAAAACAAATCATCTGCACGAGCATTGCATGCATCATTTGCATAAGCAGGCGTCGTTCTCAGCTTCTGGTCCCGTGGTTTGATCCCTGTTGCTCTTCATTTATTTTGAAGACGCACTTCGCCCGGTACTATACCAGAGCCATCTCTGCCAGATGTGATGGATCATTTTGAGCAAGAGAATTGTGAACTCAGAGGAGGAATTTGCCAGACTAAGTGCTTTTGATGGATTTACTCCTGGTTAGCCACTTGTCTTCTTTCTCATATATTGACGCAGAGGATGAAGTTGGAACTCCGTTCCAAGCTTTATCTATTGATGAACCGATTGAGAAGAAGTCTCCATCATTCGCTTCCTACCGTGATGCAAAACTGGCCATTGAATGTGGTGCAGTCGCTGGTTTAGGGAAGGTGATTGAGCTGGAAGACAATAGATCCCGGGCTGGCATTGGCTACTGTTCTGGGGCATATAATGAGCAAGGTTTGTTCAAGAGTGGAGGGTTCATCCATGACGATCAGCCTGAAGAAGAAGTTGTTGCTATCTTGGAAGAGGATGCAGAGGATGTGAACAACTTCGTTATTCCTGGTGGTGTCTGCCACAATTGGGTCGCTGTAGATGTTCCTACGGTCATCCATAGATCAGAGTAATTGTTCACTTTGTTTAAAACCCTTCTCCCATGCCAAAAGGAGAAGTGATGACATTGTTGGCAGCATATATACAATGATATTTTCATTCAATTAATGCATTGTCAAACATTTGTTTTTCCATTTGTTTTCACTTTTTGCTTTTGCATGAAATCAGTGATCACAAAAAAAACCCTAAAAAGCATAAAATCAAACTTTTCATCTGCATAATGATTGCCTTGTTTGATTTCAAAAGCTTTTCATATCAAAATCATTATGCAGGGACTTCTAAACCCATTGAACATAATGATCCAACGCCATCTCCCAATCTTGAATTCTTTGTATTCGAAGCAGAGGAAGATGATGTTGAAGGGGATTCCTGATGAGATTACCCATTTTCTTGAGCACGAAGAGAAGCTCATTCAGCTGTATCATGAGAATCAGCAGAACAGTCAAACTGGGGCATTACAAATGTAATGTAAAAAAAAAGGAAAAAAGAAAGAGGGTGAAAAAGATGAAAAAATCAAAAATCAGGAAAAAGTTTTCAAAAGTTTTTCAAGAGAAAAAAGCATACCCTCAAAGTCCTAGTTGACTGATGCTGAATGGATTCAGAGTCGTTATGACCAGTTGAATCTGATTGAAGAGACGAGATTAACTGCCATGTGTCATGGACAGTTATATCAGCAGAGAATGAAGAAAGCATTCGATAAGAAGGTCAAGCCTCGTGTGTTCCGAGAAGGTGACCTCGTGCTCAAGAAAGTCTTGTCTTTCGTGCCCGATTCCAGGGGCAAGTGGACTCCAAACTACGAGGGTCCATATGTTGTTAAGAGAGCCTTTTCAGGCGGAGCTTTGATGCTTACAACAATGGATGGGGAGGATTTCACTCGTCCTGTGAATTCAGATGCAGTCAAGAAATACTTTGCCTAAAAAAAAAGAAGTATATGCAAATGAAAAACAGAATAGCTCGCTAAGTTGAAAACCCGAAAGGGCGGCTTAGGCAAAAATGAGCGTCTCGGTGGAGAACCCGCAAGGGTGATCCAAACAAAAATTAGAGACTTGAAAAAGGTATATTTGCATCCCGCTAGATTGAGTACCTCACCCTGGGGCAATCTAGGCAAAAATTAGGGATTTGGCAAGTAACTGCATCCTGACAAGACTTTCTGTTCACCACCTGTCTGTTCGTCAGAGGATCCTCGATTCGTCGTCAACTAAAGCTTCGAATACATCGAGATTCAAATTGGTAGAGAAAGGATCATTATGTTCAATGTAGCCCTCTTCCAATATATATCACTGATTTCAAATTTGTACAGATCTATGGAGTCTTGCCATTTGCAGGCTACCATTCCATCAAATAAATTTGAGCTTTTTATCCAATTATTTGCACTCTTATTTGTTTCAATTCAACAAATGTTTTGCATGTTTTAATTGATAAAATATCATTGTTTTAAACAAATCAAATTTTTTAAAATTGTTGTTTTAAACAAAGTGAATATTCACAATGTTGAAAGGATACCTGAGGATGTCTCAGTGCTCTCCCAAGGGTGACATGATTCCCAACAGGTAAGACGTTTGTTCATATTCCTGGCTTGGTTGTATCCTCTTCCTCCAGATCTTTGTTGGGGTTGTTCCTCAAGAAGAGTTGTTAGTGGGGTTGTTCCCCAGTATGGTCGCAAGCAGAGTGTTGTTGAAGACTCAGTTTTCTCCAGCAGCAATTTTCCCCAGCGTGGGTGCTTTCCTTGTGGAAGATTCGGCGGTTGATGGTTGTCACCCTGGTGCCCCGTCATTTTCCCCAGATGTTATTTGTCTCCTTGGCACAGTCGCTAGCAGAGCAGTTATTGATACCCTCATCGCAGTCGCGAGCAGAGTGGTTGTCGCACTCCCCGGTGCAGTTGCCAGTAGAGTTATTGATTTCTCTCTATTAGAGTGTTGATTCTCCTCAGTAGAGCAGGATTTATTTTCCTACTCAGTGGTTGATTGGGTTGATATCCCAGTATTTTCATCCATATCTCCCCAGCATTGTTTGCAGAGTGGTTGTTGCGGCAGCGTTGCCCGTTGAACCTCCTTCAATCCCCAATATGGTCGGTGGATGGCTCCATCATCCAGAGATTGGATTGACTTCCTGATTACTTTTGATCCTCAGTAGAGTGGCTTTTATTGCAGAATCTGCTGATGTGATCCGTCGGAAGTGTGTTTCTCCCCAAGTAAAGTGGTTTGTTGCAGAATCTACTTGTGTGGTGCTTTCTCCTTCAGTGGGTTGTTCCCCAAGAGAGTAGCCGATAGTTTCCCTTAGTAGAGTTGCTTATGCAGTTAGATTCTACTTGGATGATGGATGATGTTTATTCTCCTTCAGTGGGTTGTTCCCCGGAGTTGTTTGGAGTTGCTTTTGCAGCGATTCTTATTGTGTTGTGAACTTTTGTTTCTCAGTTGATGCTGGGATCCCCTGCAGATATTTTCGAGAGTTTTCTCTTGTTCCCAACAGATTCATCTTGGTGGCAGTTTTGCCTGTTGTGACTTTCTGTGCCCTGTTTGGTTTGTTTTGCTGATCCATTACTCAGAGATTTGGTGTATCCTGATATCTCTTCTTTCCCTGCAGTACCCGCAGATCCTTGCTTTTTAGCATGTGGATCTCCAGCAGATTGGCTTTCCAGTTGGTTTTTCCCCTGGAAGTATAATACCGGGCGTTTGATTCCTGGACCTGTTGTGTTAGATATGTCTGTTTTGTCAGCATTCATCAAACATAAACACGCATATTCATGCATATTCATAAAACATTCAGATATTCATGTTGCATTGTTTGCCATATATCTTTTGGTTTGCTGTTCTCCTGCTACGGGTTCATGGATCTCTTTAAAGATCTCCCCAAGCGGAGGTCGGGTTTTAAATCTCTCCATATAGAGTCAGCCTCATAAGCAGAAAGTGTCTGTCTTTTCATTCTGCAGTTCCCCACTGAGGTATACCCTCGTGGATGACGGTTTCTTCCGTTTCCTCCCAACATATATATTGGGATGAATTGTTCCTATTGAGTTATATCCTCATAGGACGTGTTTTGATTCAGTCTGTCTTTTCGGAATATTCCCGAATTGGCGTTTTGTCAATTGTCTTGTGCTTCCCAGTGGGTTGTTCCCCAGCGGAGTTTTCGGGCCTCTACCCTTATACCGGTAGTTGTAAGTCCTATTTTCCTTGCCCTTTTGATGGAATTGGTGGTTATATACCTTTTATTCCTCGGCAAGAGTTTGTGGTTTGTTATAAACCCTATTTTTGTTTCCCGTGCGGATTTGTGATTTCTTTCATCCCCACGTGAATTTGTGGTTATCCCCACCAGAGTATGGCTACTACCCCGTATTCGGTAGTTGTAAGTCCTATCTCTTTTCCCCTAGCAGAGGTAACTCTTTGTGGTTCGTTCTGGCTGTTGGTGAATTTTCTGTTGTTGTGGTTTCATCCCTAACAGAGTTGGTATCTCCCTGTGGTGATTTTTATCCCCAGTTGAGTTTGTGGTCTTCTACCCCGTATTCGGTAGTTGTAAATCCCATGTTGTGGTTTTTCTCCCTAGTGGACTTTGTGCCTTATGGTGCGCGTGGATAATTGCCGGATGCTTGCAATTTTATCCCAGTTGAGTCTTTGGTTCTACCCAGTAGTCGGTAGTGTTAACCTCTTGTTTCCTCAGCATGAGTTTTTGGTATTCTACCCCGTATTCGGTAGTTGTAAACCCTAATTTCTCCCTTTTGCAGAGTTAACCTTGTTGTTCATCCTAACCGATGATGGTTACTCTTTGTGGTTATCTTCATTCGTTGTTCGATGTTGATATTCCCCCTTTCTTCTGGGTAGTTGCTCTTGAGTAAGCACTTGTATCCCCAGCAAATCTTCTGGATCATTGCCGTATGCTTGCAATGTTATTCCTTTTGAAGTCGCCTGTGGGTCTTTTCACCGTTTGCTAGTGATGTATTCCCCGGATCATTGATGGTTTATCAATGTATCCCCAGCTAGTCCCTGCGGATAATTGTCGGATGCTTGCAATTTATCCCCAGCGGGTCTTCTTTCATTTACCCTTTTGGTGGTAATGATTGTTGCTCCTTTTGATCGGTCATCTTTATATACCTAGTTTTGGTATCCCGATGCCTCTCTTTTCGGTCGATTTATCCTTTATTAACCCAGTAACCGGTTGTGGATAATCTTCCATGCGAGTGTATTATTCACGGTCTGCCGGTAATGAATAGTATATACCATGCACTCTTCAGTTGAAACCTTTTGTGTTTCCCTAGTCGAGTAAGATTCGTTGTTTCCCTTTGCGGAGTCGAATGTTCTTTGTTGGATAATTGTCGGATGCTTGCAATTTATCCTTTGAGTTGTCTTTCGTTTACCCGGATGCTTGGTATCGATTGTCTCTCTTTTTGGTTAGTCACCTATTATATACTTCGGTATCTCTGGTGTCTTTTCCTTTCGAGTATATTATTCACGGTCTGCCGGTAATGAATAATATTTCTCATGCGCTCTTTAGTTGGAATCCTTTGTTGATTTCCCCCAGTTGAGCAAGATTCGTATTCCTTGTAGGATCGAATATCCATCCTTCAACCAGTTTGTGTTTTGGATGATGAGTGTGTTGGCATATATACCAATTCACGTTTTCGGTAGATCACCTATTATATACTTCGGTATCTCTGGTGTTTCTTACCCTGCGAGTTTATTATCTACGTTCTGACGGTAATAGATAATATATCTCTTGCGAGTATTCTATCCACGGTCTGCCGGTAATGGATATTATATCTCATGCACTCTTTGGGTTTGTGTCCCCAGTTGAGTAAGATTCGTTTTCCCTTTGTGGATTCGAATGTCCATCCTGTAAGTCGATTTGCTTTTTCAAGCCCTCCTTTCGGATGATGAGTGTTTTGGCATATATACCAATTCACGTTTCGGTCGGTCACCTATTATATACCTCGGTATCCCTGGTGTTCCTTCCATTTCTACTCCCTATTATGACCTTGGTCCCCTGTGGAGTCAGATTTCCCTGAGTTTAGGTACCTTTTTCAGGCCTTTCTCAGATGTTGGTTAATTGATATCTCTCACCCTTATACCGGTCTCAGATATTCATTCTTCCTGAGTTTGTTACCCTTACACCGGTAACATCTCATCCTTTGGCTTCCCCTGGAAAGTCTTTTCTAGATTTCCCCAGCGGAGTGGTGTTTCTATTTGTGTGGCTGTATTGGTGTTCTCCCCAGTACATGCATTTTGTGAGTCAGCTTGTTGTCTTTCCTCTGGAGGTTTTTCCTTTGGAAATGTTCTTTTCCCCAGTCTAAGTCCTTCACTTCCCCAGTGAGGTCTCCAGTCTGATTTCTGCTATTCCCTAATCGGAGTCGTGTCTCGCGCATGTTGCGTCAGTTTTGTTTTCCCAACTCGAAGTCGTGTCCTGCTCACGCATCCTTTTTCTTTATTATCCCCATAAGAGTCTTGTTAGAGTCTCTGTTCCTAGTGAGTGAGTTACTCCGATGGATCGTTTTTCTTCTGTGTGAATCGTATTCCCCACAGAGTTTGTGTCTTTTGCATGCATACATTTGCATCATGAGGTCTCTTAGGAACCAAAATTTGTCTCATTACTGTTATTTAAGCCCATTCTACCGCGTCGAGACGAAGATTTCTAAACTTCACTTCTCCGGCTAGAACGACCTTAAATAGGGGCATCTGTAAGACCCCAATTTTGTCCCTAAGATCCCTCATGGCATCATGTCATATCATTCATTTGCCTCAAGGATCATTGTGCACCCTGGCTTGCCTCCTAGTGGGTAGGCTATCTTGTGAGTGTGGTTCTTGATCACCAAACAGGTATTGCATTTGTATATCATTGCTTTTCATATGTTTACTAACCAAAAGTACAAAAATATTGTCAGCTAACTTTGTTACTTGCAGATGAAGCAAACTAGGTCAAACTAGTTAAAATCAGCCATTGGGCAATGGATGGTGACCATTCTTGAAGAATTTGGGCATCATGATTATTCATCAAGAGTTCATAGAAGTTGTGATATCATTTTGGATCAAGATCTCATATGGTAGAGGTTTGGAATTCATCAGAACATGGCTCAATCAACCAAAACCCTAGCAAAGTCAACTGTGGTCAACTGTGCATTTAATCAGGAATTGGAAGGTGTGAGATGGTTGGAAAGGTCTCATTCATGTCCATACAAGTCTCATTTGGCATTTCAAAGATCAAGGTTGAAGGATTTGAGGTCAAACAAAAAGTTTCCAAAAATAGAAATGACCTGTAATTTTCACCTGCCAAAAATGGAAAGTTCTTCTCCTCAAAATTACATGTCCTAGAATGCTTCAAATCAAATTTTGCCCAACATGAAAGTTGAAGATTTTGCTCTCACCTTTCCAAAAAGTCCAAGAACACTCATTTCCCATGTGTGGTTGGCAAGTTATGATCAAATCATTTTCAGAAAAAGTTGAAATTCAAAGTGCCATAACTTTTGAATGGAAAGGCCAATTTGGGTGATTCTTTTTTGAGCAAACCACATTTGATGTGTACTATCCAAATCCATCATCACATTTCATTGAAAACCTTCACATAAAAAGGTCATTTTTCAAGTGAACCATTTAGAAATTGGTGGGGAAAATAGTCATTTTCAAAAATACAAGGGATTTTCACTCCAAGCCAATGCTATTCACTTCTAAACATGATTTGTGATGTGCTGCAAGCAAGAATTCACTGTTCCATTGGTTCTAAGTTCAAAAGGGCAATTTGGCCAAAAAGCATTAACATGCTTATTCCACTAATCCTTCCAATTTGGCTAATCATGATTAAGGCATGGGATTAACAGGAACTATTTAAGCCTAATCATAACAGAAAGTTGAGAATAAACAATCACATTTTTCAGATCAAATCACAAAATTCACAAATTCTCTCAATTTTCTCAATTTTTCTTCACACTTTTTTTTCCTTTGTTCATCAAGAATTCATCTCTTTTCGTGCTATCTTTTGTGTTGTTCATCATTAACAGGTGGAATTGTACATCTGTTTGAACGAATTGGTGGAAGAAACTGGAAGAAATCCAACTGTTGCAACCTTGAGCTCGCATGGCAGTTTGAAGATTCTCCATCATCCAAGCATTTCTGAGCTGAGCAATCATCTCCATTCATCTCCTACAACATAAGAGGCTATCTGTTTTGCATCATTTGGACCTAAAGAGCTCGATTCCAACAGCCGTTTCATCAAGAGGTAAAAATTCAACTCCTCTAATTCATGAAATCAACATGTGGTTTAGGTAGATCCTTCAACATAGAGTAGAATGAAACTTGAATCGTGCATTTTCGTTGAGAAATCATGGAGAAATCTGGATCTAAAGTTTGGATAGCAAAACATTTCTTGATCGAATCTTTTTGTATACTGAATTCTGGATAAAATCATGATGATATTAGTGATGTACGTTGCAAGGCGAATCCATCCATATATAGTTTGTGCATTTCCATGGAGATTTGGTCATGGTGATGATTTCTGTTCAAGAACATGATGAACATGTTCAATTTCTGCGTCCAGATCGCGTTTTGATCTTGCTTTGCCTGGCTTCATATTCAAATTGTGTTTCCCGCGATCATCCACCAATAACACGACGCCACATCCGTTAATAAAACGGGGTGTTTCGCCCCTGGCTCGCTTAAATTACGAATTTGCCATCCGCGCCTTTAATTCATTTAAATTGTGAAATAATTATTTCATTTTTTCACCAATCTTCAAAAATTCATAATTAATTCATTTTGGATCCAAATTGAGTGAGGATTTTTGCATTCATCTCCAATTTCTCTCTAGTTTTTTTTAGGTATGATAATCAAAGTTGTGCCTGAATCATTTTTGATTTTGCCTAGAGGTTTTGATCATGTGTGCTTTGTGGATATGTTTTGCCATTTCATTCATAAAATAATGATGCCTTATCCAAAATGCATGAAATTTCATATGCATGATCTAGACTCTTTCCTGGTGATTTTGGTATATATTTTGCTAATTTTGCATTTCTGGATTAGGAGATATGATGTGATCTTTATGAGTGTGACAATGTGTGTCACACTAGGTTATGTCCACTTCTTGAATTTTGTTTCCATGCTTATTGAATGCCATTTGCCCTGGATTTTTGCATGTGATTACATTTGTGTGTCTAGCTTAACCATGATTTTTTTTAGGATTTGTTGATCAATTTCCTATTTGATTGATATTTTTCTTTGCTGTTTGGTCATTTTTGGATTTTTCTTGAGTGATCAACTTCCATACCTTGTGAAATTCTCATACCTTATCATATGAAGCTGAAATTTTGTGGATTGATTCTTAACATGTTTAACTTCATTTTGGCTTTGGAGTGACTCATTTATCTTATGTCATCTCTGTTTTACACTTGATTGAAGTTGATGCTCAATTTGATACCATGTATGGGCTTGTTTCTATATGCTTTGATTTGTTGATTTTCATTGACTTGGTTCCACTTGTCCAAATGCAATGAAATTTGATATGTGGCTCATTGAATGTGTCCTGTTTAAGCTGGAATTTTTGTGGAATTTATTGAGCTGTTTTGATATTGGTTTGAGTGTGATCATTCTGTTAGCTCCAATGTGATTCCAAAATGCATAGTTTGACATGTTTAGCTTGTGAGATGGTTTTGGTGTATAGTTTTGACATGAGACCAATTAGACTTTGTTCTTATTTGATAAATCTTGGTTTTGATCAATTTTCGTTTGCTGTTTTGCATTTTTCACCTCCTTTTGACCCTAGGTTTGTCCTAGTGGTCTTACTTCTCATGTTTGAGTTTGACTTTGACTTTTCAGGTTAAGAAGCAAAGGCTTTAAGGAGATCAATTCAAGTTGATTGATGTTGGTTTATTGGATTGTGATGAACTAACTTGTTTGTTTTGTAGGATGTTTAGCTCATATGCTTTGAGCTTTGTGCTTTGCACATGTGATTGATTATGTTGTTTGTAGGTCCTTATGCTGTTCTGTTTTGACTTTGTGATTGGTACTGATTATATTTGATTGATTTCAGGTACCATAGTTGCTAATAGTTCTTTGAGAACTTGCATTGCTTTGCTTGATAGCATTTGCATTGAGGTAGACTCTCTTGTCTCCATGTAGTCTGGAAGACCTGGCTTGTTATTTAGCCAGGCACCTGTCTGAAGTCCTCCTTAAGAGGCAATGTCTTTGTGTGTTTATTTTTTGTCCCCAAGCAGGTGAAGTCCTTTTAATAAGGCAATTGGTAGACAAAAGAGATATGTAGCCTATCTCCTACTATTCTGTGAGTCACTCACCTTGCTCACACTACTTGTGTTGATGCATAGTGAGTAAAAGCCCAAGATCTATCGAGTCTTTAACTTGTGGAGAGAGTTCCCCCTTTCTGAACTCCCACACCTTCTGATATTCAATACTCTCTCTGACCAGAGATAAGAGTGATGAGGCACACCCCTCATATCCTTTCATCTGCTTCACCTTGGCTCTCAATGTCAAGGTTAAGAGCAACATTTACCCCATTCCAGTTGACTTTAAAGTCAAACCCTTTGCTTGAGCCTGATTGCTTGGTTATAGTGTGTGATAAATGACCTTGTTTGATTATTTACATGATTCATATGTACATGTTTGCTTGCATGCTTTTGTGCATTTGTCATCATTGATTGTTCATTATTGCATGATCATCATTGCATATCTTTGTGACACATTTGTGTTTGCCCATTGAGGACAATTGTAAGACCATGTTCTTTGGCCTTTGTTCCTATGATTTGGAAGGGATAGAGTGTAAGACCAATTCATTGGTCACTCATATCCTCTTTGCTTAGTGCATTGTTTGTTGTTGTATGTGAGGATGCAATTATAAGTCCATGTTGTTGGCATTTGTACTCCTATGATCATCTTGTGGAGGTTGGAATAAGTCCAGATAGATTGGCATCTGACATCCCTATTTTGTTTTGCTTTGAGGAGATTAGAGTAAGACCATTTATTGGCATCTGACATCCATGTGTTTTGTTTTATTTGTGAGATTGGAGTCAGACCATTTATTGGCATCCGGTATCATTGTTTTGTTTTAGGAGATTGGTGTAAATCCATTTATTGGTATCCGGTATCCGCTTTTTGTGTGAGATTGGAGTAAGTCCATTGAGTGGCATCCGGTATCACCTTGTCTTTTATTTTGCTAACTTGCTTTGTTGCTTCATTCCAAAGGACACACTTGAATCATCTTCTATATGATTTCAAGAGGTGAACTTCTGGGAAGTTTTACACTCCATCATCCATACCCTTTTGTTTCAAAACTCCCTTTTCACATTGTTGATTTTTTAAACTTGTATATACATGTTGTGCAAACATTCTCACCTCTTTCAAATTAGAAACCTGGACCTTAAGTCCTTGACTTTTCAAACTTCACTTTTGTTAATACTTTTTGAATCAATCTTAATCATACTTTGACCATACTTTGTGAATACTCATAATCAATTAACTTCACCCATTCAATTGTTTCGTGGCTTTGTCCATTGTTAATATGTTTTCATACATTAGCCATAGGTTTCAATTCTCATAGTGGTTGATGTAAATCTCACTGCATCCTTAGTGAGTTGATTGTAAGTCTTCCATACTTATTATAGGGTTAACCCCTCACTAGTATGTTGAAGCTATCCTTGCATGGTGGATTGTTGGTATTGGTTGAGTTTTCTCCTGTTGAGAATGAAAAGCCTTAGTGCTCTTGTTTTAAAATTGAACCTATTGATAATTTGGAAATCTTTTAGCCGAACTACGGCATTTTGATCCTTACCTTTGATGGAAGGTACGTAGGCAACGGGTTCATCCGTTCGAACACAAAAATAATAAAACTTGTACATTCTTTTCTCATCATCCCATTCATGTTTGCACAATATGTCATAAACAAATAACATTTTTCATTCAACAAGTATGAAAAGGGTTCCCTAGGAGTACCTAGGACGTGATGGGTGCCTAACACCTTCCCATTGCGTAATTTACCCCTTACCCGGATTCTCTGATCTTTTCATTAGTTTTCTATGTGTAAAACTTCTTAGGCTTTTGTTCGCTTTTTAGCCAGTCCTTTGGATAAATAAAAGTGCGGTGGCGACTCGATTTCTTTGTATACTTTGCTTATGGTTTAATCAATAAATCATGTAGCGATGAATACACCGCTACAGATACAATCAAATGTGTTTGGCGATCTCTCCTAATGCAAACCCAATGAATGGGGGGTAAGGAGGATGCCAAGATGTGATCCCAAAGCCAATGTATATGATGAGATAACATGAGGGATCTTAGGGTTAAATTGGGGTCTTACACAATGTTTAGAGGTGGAACTTCGGATTAGACCCGTCTGTTTTGGATGAGGAGGAAGTGTTGGACCTCAAGGGAATGTTAGATATCCTTCAATTTGTTTATCCTGAACATGATTTAGAAGATTCTTTCATTTGGTGAAAGGACATGCATGCCTTTTCTGTGAAGGCAAGTTATGACGAACGTGATTTCCTTTCTGAATCAAGTGCAGTTGTAGATGATCTCATCCTAGGCATGTTGAAAAGGCTTTGGAAGACTAAAGCCCCCTGTAAAATTTCTCTTATTCGGTTGGAAGCTCTTGTTGAATCAGTTATATTCAAAGGATGGTTTGGCCAGAAGAGCAATTATAAGTGGCATGCACAACTTATTCTTCCCCGCGTACTTTTACAAAGATGAAGCAATTCCTTATCTCTTCCTCAAGTGAAATATTGTAGTGCAGGTCTGGAATAAGATCCTAGATTGGATGCAGGATGATTCAACTTAATTGGAGGTCCACCTAAAGTTATTTTGTCAAAAACTTAAAAGTAGAGTCGTGAAGAAGTATCAAGGCTTGATTTAGTTGATTGTTTGCTGGTCTCTTTCGCTTTACAAAAACGAAAAGTTGTACAAAGGAGATCTCAAGGGAGTCGATGATGTCGTGGGCCAGTTCAAAATTTTGACTTTGATTGACTTGTCGCAAAGCATTCCAATCAACCTACATTTGGCTGGCTGGACTAGTGATCCGACGTCTTGGCTTGCATTCCTTAAACTTTCATTTCCCTTTTGTTTCTTTTCTTCTTTTTCTTTACTATTTCGATTTGCCTTTGTCCCGATGACATATGTTTCTTTTTGGCGTTTTGTTGTATTCTTATGGAATACCCATACTCAATTTTTAATATTTATAAAAAAAATTAAAAAACCTTTCGTTGACCGTAAAAAGCAGCACTCAAATAAAAAGAAAAGAAAAAAATATCCAAAAACAATTTTCTTGTAAAGAAAAACGTGAATAATACCGTGTTTGGAGGAACTAAATTTGACAATACGACACGCATACATAGCATATAGGATTTGAGACTTCTTCAAGTCACAGCCTCTTAATCATATATGGCTTCTAACATAGCCACATATTAACGCGTAAGGCTTCTTTCACACTCATAAACTTGGAAATTAAAGTTGTTCACAACTCAAATAACATTTAGGTTGCTTAATCAGTACTAGTTGATTGCAATTGCATTATTATTAATACAAGTACCAAGTTGATCCATTCCCCACACGTCTTGCCAAATACAACTAGGTCACAAGAATATACATCACATGATTAATTAAACTTCCTAGAAAGAGTACCCAAGTTGCACTCATCATTCCTTCGTACGGTAAAGGAACGACTCTGGCTAAACCAATTAAGTAAGTAATCTAGTATTTGAAATAATTCATTTTCAACTCATTAGTTCATATAGGGTATCTTATAGTAGTGTTATTCATGTATATATTGGTCTAATTTGGATAATCTTAATAAAATGTCAATGAACTTTTTTTATAGCATATTCTATTTGAAATGAAATATAAACAAAATTAACTAAATTAAAAGAATAATTATACAATTTAATTAGTACAATTTTAATATTAAAAAAATTATTTAAGTTGCTCTTAAAGATTAATACATTGAATAATTGAAAATACATAAGTTTAAAATAATTGGAATAGAATATTATTATTAATAGGACTATATCTTAAATTGGAGTATCAACTTGAAATCTATACAAAACATAATGGTTGAACTATTAGTGTTATCAATATTTATCATGTTAGTTGGTCCATGGATATTTCGGGACTAAAAGCATCGAGACACTACATTTTTATCTCAAATTTTACATTTTTATCTCAAATTTTAAGTTTTAATTATATGTATCACCTTTCGGTTTTTTTACCGAGATAACCCAGTTTTTTAAAAAAATTCTCAAAATACCCCAGATTTCAGAAAATTTTCCAATCTATCCCACTTTTAGGAGGAGGCGCCAATTGAATTGGTGACTCCTCTTAAAAATTGCAAGGAGGCGCCAATTGGATTGGTTAGGCCACCTGCCCTAGCCAATTCAATTGGCGACTCCCTTAAATAAGTCTCATATGGCAAAACGTCCAACATGAAAGTTGTAGATCTTTTCAAGACAATGAATTTGGACATACATTTTGCATCATTTGGATTTTTTATGAGAAAGTTATGGGCAGTTGAAGTTGGACTTCTGATTTTTTCAACTATTATCTGACCTATAATGTTTTGTATTATTGCATGTGTTTCGGTTAGAGTTATGAAATTTTGTCCAACATAACAACTGAAATATACATCTTAAAATTTCCAATTCACTTGGTCCCACCTCAAAATAATTAAAAATGAGTGAGTTAGGTCCTTGCGAACTTGACCCAAAATTAGGGTTTCTATCAAAACATGTGTATGTGAATTTTGCCAAAAGGGACCAACTTCAAGCCCTTCTGTTTGAATGATAAAAACCTCAAATGACAAAATCTTAAACATAAAACTTGTATATATTTTCAAGATAATGAATTTGGACTAAAATTTTGCATCATTTGCATTTTTTTTGAGAAAGGTATGGGCACCTGAACTTGGACTCTTTGACATTTCAATTGTTATCTGACGTATAATGTTTTGCATTATCCCATGTGTTTCTTTTAGAATTATGAAATTTTATCCAACATAACATTTGAATTAGACATCTCAAATTTTGCAATGCACTTGGTCCCACCTCAAAATAATTAAAAATGAGTGAGTTAGGTCCTTGCGAACTTGACCAAAAATTAGGGTTTCTGTCAAAACATGTGTATGTGAATTTTGCCAAAAGGGACCAACTTCAAGCCCTTCTGTTTGAATGATAAAACCCTCAAATGACAAAACCTTCAACATAAAAGTTGTACATCTTTGACATTTCAATTGTTCTGTGGCCTATAATGTTTTGTATTATGACATGTGTTTATTTTTGAATTATGAAATTTTGTCCAACATAACAATTTAAGTAGACATCTCAAATATTCCAATGCACTTTGTCCCACCTCAAAATCTTAAAAAATGAGTGAGTTAGGTTCTTGGGTAGTTGACCCAAAATTAGGGTTTCAGTCAAAACATGTGTATGTGAATTTTGCCAAAATGGAGTTTAGACGAAGAAACCTAATGTTTGGAGTTTACACAAAGATAAGTTTGATATAATATGACTTGATATTAATAAAAGTTGGAGTTTACAGAAAGAATCCTAATGATGATGACCGGGATCACCTAACCGACCTCCGGTCCCACATCCCCTAGCTACCCTAACCCTTGGCCCTAACCCACGTTGACGATTCTGCACCGGTGTTTGTTCATCTGATGGTCCAGGAGCGTCATTACCTCCTACAGGAGAATATCCGTTGAGGTATTCAGCCAACTCAGTATAGTCTTTAGTATTCAATGATGGTGTACCGGCGTAGCTGAGCTCATGACCCATGCCAGAGATGTTGGGGTGTGGTTGACTCATGGATGGGCGACCGAGACGGTTGAAGGGAGACATGGGTGTGAATGATGGGTCTAGGAAAAGTTGGAAAGGTTGTTGGGGTGTTTGGAAAAGATATGATTGTGGGATGTTTTGATATTGTGATGTTTGGGGTTCTTGGCTACGGTAGGAGGAGGGGCGGTTAGTGTTTTGGCTAAGGCGACTTTGGTAGGGTGATGGTGTGGGTGCAAAGCGATGTTCGGTCTGAGGTTGATGGTCCATTTGTTGGTGGTGGTATGGGGGATGTTCTTGGTATTGGGGTTGGGTGAATGGCATGTTTTGGTTGTATGTTTATGTGTTTTTGGAACGGAAAGTTTGACAGATAGGTGGTTGTGAGTAACCGGGTTGAGAATGTTGTTGGGGGTTAGATGTTGATCCTTCTTGTGTGTAACTTGTCTGGCGTGGGTCGTAGAGGTACATATCATCGGCGATGAATTGAAATCCAACCGATCTGTACCAAGCCATATAAGTACGACTTGGTTTTACCTCATTTGGCATGACTGCGTCAGTTAAGACATGGTCATGACGGTGCTTCCACTTGCGACACTCCGATCTTGCGAAGGTTTGCCAAGGGTTGAAGTTCCATTGGTCGTTCACTTTACGCATATGCCATTCTCCTAGGATAGCTAGGGGATCTGGGATATTCTGGACCATACCGAACTGCAGCTTCACACGATCGGTGTTGTGCATCTCCACTGTTGTGAACTGTATTATCGGTGTGCATGCTGTCCATACGGCTGCGTCTTCAGGGTTGACCTCATGCTCATGATCCAGATTAAGGTATGGACGCCAAATGAACTGAATTGTTAAAGAAGATAGGATTTAAATGAATGTAGAAAAAGTCAACATAATATGACGAATTAATGAAGTTATTTTGCTTACGTCTGTCGGTCGAAGGTGATCCAACAGGTTGCGATACTGAGTAATACTGTGTCTCGGACATCTACTGTAACTCATACCACGTGCCGACCATCTACACCAAAAAGTTAAAATAAATTAGTTATAGGTACTAAACTGTAAGGAAGTAAGTAAAGATATAGCAATTTAAACAACTTACTTTTTTGCATATGGAAAAGTGAAAGGGTTGTTATTGACCGGTGCTAAAGACGGTAGTCTTGACCATCCCCATGCTTGTAGCAAAACAGCACATCCAAAAAATGTAGATGTGTCTTTGTGGGAGTTTTTGCACAATGAACTATAGAGATAAGCTAGACATGCGGATCCCCAAATGTAACTACCTATTCTATCTACATGTCTAAGTAAAGGTAAGTACATAATATGCATGCTAGAACCACTATCTTCGGGAAATAAAAAGGATCCTAGTAACAACATAATGTAACACCTAGTTTTTATTATTCGAGCATCTTCGGTAGAATGCTCATCTAAATATAAACTATTATAATATGACTTTAGGCGTGAGATTAGTATACCTTGACCTCTAGCATTATCATCTAACAAATCAGTTTCTAAAAGCTCCATGCAAATTGAACTTGCATAGTTGGTCTTACCATTAATAGCTTTGCCTTCAATTCGTAGTCCTAAAAGCATGTAGACGTCTTCCAACGTCACGGTACACTCACCGGTTGGAAACCAAAATGTGTGTGTCTCTGGCCTCCATCTTTTGCATAAGGCTAGAATGAACTTGTTATCTATAGACCAAGACATAATCTTGCTAGCTTGCATGACAGACACATCATCTCATGACATAATCTTATTATCTATAGACCAAGACATAATCTTGCTAGCTTCTTGATAGCTTGCATGGTTGACACATCAAGTCACATTGTCTTGCATGAGAGACACATCATCTCATGACTAGCTAGCATGGTTGACACATCAACTCACACTGTCTTGCATGACAGACACATCATCTGCTGACTAGCTAGCATGCTTGACACATCAACTCACACTGTCTTGCATGACAGACACATCATCTCATGACCAGCTAGCATGCTTGACACATCAACTCACACTGTCTTGTATGACAGACACATCAACTCACAATGTCTTGCATGCTTGACACATTATCTCAGAGTAGCTTCAATGCCCGACACATCATCTCAGAACTAGCTAGCATGTGAGATACTGATACCATCTATTTAAGTGTCTTACTATCAACATCCAAGACACTTCACTCACATTCATCTGCACTTGCAAAATAGTTTTCATCTCCAAAATGTCATCTTCATCATTATACAGTGTCAATGTTCACTGCAACGGTGAAACTTTTGAGTCTGAGCTTCATGGTTTTTGTTTTAGAAACACTGATACCATTAGAATCACGGTCAAGAGAAATGCAACCTTTTTGCATTTGAAAAAAAGAATACAATCCTTTATAGGATCAGGTATTGTGTCAAAGATCACATATCAAAATCCTATATTTTTTGAGAATGGTCAATGCAAGTTTTCCCCCTTAAGGTACGAGACGATGAAGATGTTGAAAACATGTTTCTTAGTCATGAACATTCAGGCATGGATTGTATCGAGTTGTACATTACTCTACAACCATGTATACCATCTCAACAGTCTCAACTAACCGATCAGGATGCAGCTGGTGAAGATGCTGCAGATGATGCACAATGGTCAGATGAACTCAACCCAGAAGCAGAAGTAGAAGTCGACGTTGTTGATGAAGACGAAGAGGAGACCGAGATACAGGTTGATCACATGCTGAACAATGACGATGAAGATGATGCTCAACCACCACCAATACCTCCTAGTCATGCCTACGATCCTCCTCAACATATGACAAATATGGATCTTCACGATGATGAAACATCCGACAGTGTCTTCTATAATCCGTATCCGAGACCAGTAGGCGAATTAAAGGTGGGAGACATGTTTCGTACCAAAGAAGAATGTGTCTCGGCAATCAAAAAATTCCACATGAACAACTTTGCTGACTTTACAGTGAAACGCACTGATTCTAGAAGGTATGTTATCGAATGTCGTAACATGCTTTGTAAGTTTCGTTTGGCTGCATCTTACAAGAAGATAAATGACTCTTGGGAGATTGCTTCAATAGACCCACCGCACAGTTGCGTTGCAACTAACGTTGAACAAGATCACCGTAAACTGAGCACAACTTTGATATGTCAAGACATTCTGCCATGGTAAATAAAGACCCATCAGTGAAGGTGAGTATAATTATATCCCATATCTGAGCAACATATAATTATACTCCATCTTACAAGAAAGCATGGATTGCGAGGACAAAGGCTGTTGAACAGGTTTTCGGCAACTGGGAGGATTCATTCAAGGAATTACCACGGTTTTTATGGGCACTACAAACTTATGTCCCAGGAACTGTGGCAATTATGGAGACAGTGCCAGCAATGATGCCAAACGGAACCTGTGCTACAGGTAATAGAATATTTCACCGTCTCTTTTGGGCATTTTACCCGTGCATCAAAGGTTTCGCTTTCTGCAAACCTCTCTTGCAAATTGATGGCACTTGGTTATACGGAAAATACAAGGGTACTTTGCTCATGGAGGTTGCACAAGACGGTAACAACAATGTATTTCCCATTGCCTTTGCTCTTGTTGAAGGTGAAACGGCTGGTGGATGGGGTTTCTTTCTTCGACATCTCAGAACGCATGTCGCTCCACAAGCCAATCTATGTTTGATTTCTGATAGACATGCAGCCATTGAGAGTGCCTACAACAACCATGACAACGGATGGCATGATCCTCCTTCTACACATGTCTATTGTATCAGACACATTTCACAAAACTTCATGCCTGCTATAAAAGATAAGAATCTTCGCAAGAAGGTTGTGAATGCTGGGTATGCTTTAACTCAACCGTCATTTCAATATTATCGTGATGAAATTCGACTGTCTAATGAAGACGCAGGGAGATGGATAAATAACATCCCAGTAGAGCACTGGACAAGAGCATTTGACGGTGGTTGTCGATGGGGCCACATGACAACAAACATTGTGGAATGCATGAACGAGGTTTTCAAAGGAATTCGAAATCTGCCGATAACTGCCTTGGTAAGATCAACCTATTATAGGTTGGCTTCTATGTTCGCAATCAGAGGTGAAAGATGGAGTGCAGTGTTAATGTCCGGACAAGTATTCAGTGAGTGTTACATGAAGGTCATGAAATAGGAGAGCATCAAGGCTACGACACACGCTGTAACAGTCTTTGACCGTCATAGACAAAATTTCAGCGTCCAGGAAACAATGGGCAACAACGAGGGGAGACCAAATTTAGCCTACGCTGTTAGACTACACACAAGTTGGTGCGATTGTGGAAAATTTCAGGCCTTCCGCATACCTTGCTCCCATGTCATTGCAGCATGCGCTTATACTCGTCAAGACGCTTACACCCATTTATCTGATGTGTACAAGGCCAACACCATCATGAATGTATATAGTCAAAGCTTTTCAGTACTACTAATGGAGGATTAATGGCCTCCATATGAAGGAGATATTGTTTGGCACAACGAAGAGATGCGTAGAAAGAAGAAAGGAAGGCCAAACAACACACATATCAGAACAGAGATGGATTCCACAGATAAAATGATAAGATTATGTAGTATCTATCGTCAACCAGGACACAACAAAAACAACTGTCCCAATCAAGGAGCATCATCTAGATCTTAAGCTTTTTGTAACATTGTATCTAGATCTTAAGCTTTTTGTAACATTGTATTTCTGTAACAATCAATCATTATATATCATTAAGTTCTTGTTACAACGAGTTTCATAACAAACATCAATACAAAACATCTGAAAACATAAATAATTCTAACTGATTGCAACAATCAAATTAATGTCGTCTCGATCGAACATCATTTCCCTAGCATCTTTATCAGTCTTCATTCGCACCCAACCAAAGATACTGTCAAGTCTCTCAATACTTCTGATTTTTTCCCCTTCTAGTATTTTCCCGTCTAACCATCGAACCAGCTCCCTCTTCAGTTGATCTAACGTGGTGATGTTCCAAAACAGCATCAGCAATTGAGGTTTGTCTCCCGCATAAATCACCTTACCGTATCGGCGTCGAACACCAAACATGATAGCCAAATGATTATATGACTTGTAGAACAATTGGTCACACAACGCATCTATTTATAAGACAAAAAAGGCATTTTATAAGGGAGTCGCCAATTGAGTTGGCGCCTCCTCTTAAAACCTACACATAGGCGCCAGTTGGATTGGCTAGGGCACCTGCCCTAGCCAATCCAATTGGCTAGGGCACCTGCCCTAGCCAATCCAATTGGCGCCTCCATTCAAGTTTTAACAACAGTCGCCATATGAACAACTTTCATGGTCATCAAAAATCCATTTGAAACTTGGAAGCTCATCATTCATTTCAAAACATTATAGGTCATTTTGACAGAAACCCTAATTTTAGGTCAAGTTCGCAGAGACCTAACTCACTCATTTTTAATTATTTTGAGGTGGGACCAAGTGCATTGCAAAATTTGAGATGTCTACTTCAAATGTTATGTTGGACAAAATTTCATATTTCTAAAAGAAACACATGCGATAATGCAAGACATTATAGGTCAGATAACAGTTGAAAAACTCAGAAGTCCAACTTCAACTGCCCATAACTTTCTCATAAAAATTTCAAATGATGCAAAATTTATGTCCAAATTCATTGTCTTGAAAAGATCTACAACTTTCATGTTGGAGGTTTTGCCATTTGAGCCTTTTTTTAAGGGTGTCGCCAATTGAATTGGCGACTCCTCTTAAAAATTACACATAGGCGCCAATTGGATTGGCTAGGGCACCTGCCCTAGCCAATCCAATTGGCGCCTCCTTGCAATTTTTAAGAGGAGTCGCCAATTCAATTGGCGACACCTCTTAAAAGTGGGGTAGATTGGGAATTTTGCTGAAAACTGGGTTATTTTGGGAATTTTTTCGAAAAACTGGGTTATCTCGGTAAAAAAACCTCACCTTTCTTATAAATTTAATATTTTATTTATTTTTTCACAACGTGAAACAAAATTACTTGCACTTTAAATCAACACTTCAAAATATATATTTTTAACGATATATGTAATAATATGATTAAGTTATTTATTTTCATAATTTTATATTAAGTTATCTGAATTATTTTCTTAGTTAGAAATTGTTGAGCAAGAATACTAGAATTGATTTATGATAGAGGTTAAAGATGGAAACCATGGATTTGAGCTTTCACTATGGTGGAAAAGGGTTGACCTATAAGATTAATATTGTAACGTCTAAGTCATTATGAGAATAAGATGAGTGAATGAAGTTTGAATTCAAATTGTAATGGAAAATCACGCGCCTCGATCTTATATAGTAGCGTGATTATAACAGGTTGCTAATCTTTAGGCATGGAATGCAAGGATTCGTCTGATGGATCTTGGATTTAGATCACCTGCACTCTGGTCTAGGATAGCATACCTACTCCGTGAGTGACGTGGTGGGTCAGTGTGCTCTTTGGGCCGCAATTTTTGGGCCTTCTGACCGACCCTAAATATTTGCATCCAAAGTTATTGTCTCTATTGTGTAAGGTGGGGTTTTTGTTATGTTTGTCCTCTTTTGCCATTCGTAGTCTGGGTTAAGTGAAAAGTCAAGATGTGATGTCATTGTCATTGGGAACTCGCGTCTTAAATGTGCCTCATGCCTTAATTTTTTTTCATATGCTTTTTCGTGATGACCTTTGCAAACTTGAGTACATGAGTGTTTTCTGAGGAAATCTAGATCGTTTATATCGTCTATCTTATTTATTTCAATAAGACATTGCACGATCTTCGTAGAATCAATTATACAGTCTCTTGTGGCATTAAGTTTGTTCTTTTTTTCATCTGCATTTCTACAACATACTATTTTCTTAACTTATGGAAATGGTTTCCACCATGTGTCAAAAAATCAAAAGAGGATACTTATGTCTCTTAGGTGGATCCTTCAATTTCAACAACTGTTTTTATCTTTGCTGGCGAAGATGGTCTCAAACGGGCTTTCCTTGACTTTGATCCTTCTTCTAACTAGGGCGTATTTATCCCCGAAGAAGATAAAAGGATTTGCAATGAATATGACAAGGGCATTATCCTTTTTTATGAGTGCATCTTTGTGATTCTAGGTCTTCAATTGTCCTTCCACAATTTCAAAATAGAAGTTATGAACCATCTGATGATTGCCCCCTCACAAGTGATTCTTGTAAGATGGGCATAACTCAATGTCTTCCAATATTGGTGTGACTATCGAGAAGGAAACCATTTTTGTCACTTTTCTTTCAAATTTTCATGGTACAACGGAGCGCAGTGAATCGGGGTCAGGGCCGAGTTTGGTTACACTAACGCAGGTTACCTGTTACTTTAAGGAATATTTCGATGGGGTGAAACATTTTGAAGATCGATTTTTTTGTCACCCCTCTCAGTGAAGTTTTGTACCATAGAGACCGGAACAAAAAATTGATATACAGGCATATTTTGTACGTTTTGGAACCAATGCCACATTTAAATGTCGAATGTATCGTACGTCTATAAGGAGAGTGGCATGTTTTAGGAGGAACCTTACCTGGAAAAAAAGGTTAGTCACTTTTTTAAAGACTTAGGTTATTTTGGGGGCATTGTCCATCGTGATAAAGCCTCAAAGAAATTATTGAAACAACTCATTGAAACTCGCCTATTGATGGACGAAAACACAAAGAAAGAGATGAAGGTCATATTTTGTAAGCTCCTAGTGTCTCTATCCTTCGATGTCAATTACTTTTACCTGAAATTTTCTTGATCTTTCAATAATTGATGTATGTAAATTCAATAAAGTGAGAGAATATAATTCATCAAATAGGGAGGAAAGTTCAAATCTTTCTGACGATTGTCGTTCCTTTAAATGTTAGACCACCGACCATCATCCCCATTTCGATCGGAGTGATGACGAGAGTATACTGATCCCCCCACCTGGATTTATCACAGGCTCGAAGAGAAATTTCCCCAGTACCTGATTCGGAAGTTGAGATTCTTAGATATAGGCAAAGGTTATTGCATATTTTGGGCCCTCCGGATCCTATCTTTTTGGCTCTACCGGGACGTCGTACTACAAGAGAACACCATGCATATACTTCAGAATGAGACTACTTCCACCTCACCAACCTAAATAGTGAGGCTCTTGAGGAGGAACTATAGACTCTAGTATATTATACTATATGAGCATCTGCTATCCTGGATATCAATGGGGCAGTCCATAGGGAAGTTCTTTTAGATGACTGGTACTATATGGAGAGACAATTATCACAAGTTTGTGTCCTTGATCTAACGTCTCAGCGCGATAGTACCTTCAATAAGTAGAGAAGGCTTATGATTATCTTACCGAGATAAGTGAGCCTTAAGTTCTTTATGAAGGTGCGAAAAACACAAGAAAGGGGGGGGGGAGTTGAATTGGGTTTTACAAAATAAAAGCTTTTTACCAACTTAAGAACACCACTAACAAGTTAATGAAAAAGAGATGAAAACACAAGTATTTTTATCCTGGTTCGCTTGAAACTCAAAGTTACTCCAGTCCACCCGCCAAGGTGATTTTGCCTTATACACAAGGACTTAATCCACTATAATCAACAGATTACAATAATCACAAAGAATACCCTTCTTTGTCTTCTCAAGGATCCAACTATACCCTAGTCTTCTTAAGGACTCACAAAGAATAACCTTCTTTATTTTCTCAAGGATGAACTCCTTAAGGAATCAAACAAATAGTTTGAATATATTTTTGTATGTTATAAGTTGCTTTTATACAAGCAGATTTTACACAAATGATAAATAAACACTTAAAGAAAAACTGTGTACAAAAGAATGATAGCTTTTCACAAAGAAACAGACTTGTCAAAATGTTGTATCACCAACGCGTTTTCTTCAAGTCTCCAAGTCTTACTTATTAAGCATAAGAAGAATATCGTTGGAGGGCAAAATGGGGAAATCTTATAGAGTGGTTGTCCACTGTTGGATGGTGAAAGGAGTGATAATGCGTTCTGTCCTTTACCCATAAAATTAGTGACAGGTGTGATGTATAGTACTATCATTTGCCCACGAAATCAGGCAGTGGAAAGAATGTTCACTTTGTACTATGTATTATTTTATCACGTTCCCATTTGATCTTATCTTCAAGTTTATTGGCTTCTGATGAAATTTGATGAAGCATGAAATGAAGAAATATAGAGTTTGATTCAGAAACTTCATAATCTTTGGTTAGAACCTTGACAACGTCAGTAGTCTAGCTTGAGATCTTCAGTATCTTTAGAATATTCATAGACTTCAGAATCTTCAGCTACGTAACACAACTTCAGAAGCTTACCATTGTTCAGAAGCTTTGGTGATCATAGTCACATCCAGAAGCACGAACTGAGAGAACATTGCAGCAACAACATAGTGTTTCCTCAGAAGCTTTTTTAGGAGTGAATCATCATAGAAGCAGAAAGATCATTGTAGCAGCAACATTGAATATCTTTCAGAACTTCTAGTAACTGGCGTTGAAGAGGATTTGGAACTCATTTTTCAAAAATTGATAATTTTCACGTCATATACTCAGAATCATAAGTGGTTGTTAAAGCTACACAATAACACACCATTAGGGTACCAAAACTGTTCTCACACAAATGCAACATTGTTATCATCAAAACTCAAGGTATAAATGCATAACAAAATCTTGATCTAACAATCTCCCCCTTTTTGATGATGACAAAACATGTATTTTGATGAACAATTTAATACAGGGTAATCATAGAGCGGTCTAAGTGCGGTCCTATCCTATTGGAAGCATGAGAAACCTAAAGGTGCCAACCAAGACCCAAAGTAACATTTTTGAAGATTCCAAGTTTTCCATAGCGGGCTAAGCGCGTTTCTAGCACGCTTAGAGAAACCAAAGGGCAGGGGCATAAGAAAATTTGTTCTAGGAGCACGCTTAGCGCGAATCAAGGCAATTTAAGTTCTTTTTTTTCTAATGGCGCTAAGCAGGATCTAATTGGGCTTAACACGATTTCACTTTTTGGCTCATGCTATATATACTATTGGCTAGATATTTTTGGTAATTATTCACTCCAACTTTATTCCAAAGGCATTTTCAGATCAAAAATCATCAAGAACTCAAAATCAAGATTTCGAAGCATCATTCTTCAAGTTTTTCGATGTTGATGCTTGTGAATCTCCTCTTGTTACTTGTTGAAGAAGCTACCATAGTTATGGGTATCTAACCCATGTTGTATCAAGATTAGATGTTATCAATCTTAACTTATATTTATTTCTTTTGATCTTTTGTATGTGAACAACTTGATAATCAATGTAGATGATAACCTTTGCTTTTATTGACTATTTATGGTTTAAATCATTGTTGAGAAAGATATTTTAAGTCTTGACCTAAGTTTATCATCTATCAAAGACCAAGTCTAGACATGGAAGTGGAATTTGATATTCACTTTGTAGCAGATCATTAATGTTATTTGTATTGTTTAATAGGTTGAGACATCTTCGAATAAACAATACGATAAAAAATGCAATACCTTCTTAGACATGAGAGGTATAGGTGAGCAATACGTGGTTATGTTGATTATAAATTAAGTTCACATGCTTGATTAATCGAATACATACAATATAGGTTGATGAAATCTAGCCTTGATATGTCTTTTAAAATGTTAATCTTTTGAATCTTTTATCATTGCTACAAAACTAGTGAGTGTTACTTTTATCAAACAAAAACCATTTGAAACCCTTACTAAAAACATTGTTAAACTTTATAACGGCGGTAATATTGCATCAATCCCTGTGGAGACGTTAAAATAAGTACTCACCGAAAAACACTTCCAATAATCCAGGGGTCAGTCAGAGCTTCAGTCTCACTTAGTCGCTGAATCTTCTTATCTAGTTCATCAGTATTATCGAAGTGTTGAATGTACACCAAGGTTTCTTGCTCCATCTGAGATTACAGTGGGGTCAAAGTCGAGAGAAGGTATTCAACCTTTCCCCTTTCTGCTCCATTGATCTTTGACTGCAACTCCTATATTTTTTGATGTCACTTCAAGATATTAGCATCAAAGGAGGCCACCCTATACCTTGTTAGGCCTTTTCTTCCAGTGCAGTTGTTCAACCTTGAGTCACAAGGACTAAGGCCCATTCCTGAGAATGAGCCTGAGCTTTCAAAGTTTGAACTCCAAGACGAAGCTAATTATTAATCAGGGGAAGTAGGAACATTTAGCTATTTTAACAAATCCTTGATCCCATTAGTAACATTGAAATCATTCTCGATAGCATGGAAAATATCTGCATTTAGAACCCTAAGCTTCAGATGACGGATCAAGAACTTCAGGTTGCTACTAGAGAGTTCCCCATTTGCATTTGGACATTTTTCGAGCAAATTTCCTGTGCTTCTCATTAAAATCTTTAAGGATCCAACTGGATCCTTGGCCTTTAACTCCTTCAGTTCTTCATGGCTGATAGAAGTATTGAGGCTAGTCGAAGAACAATTCGGCTGAAAACTTGGGGGCACAGGCACATTTTTTGGGATCTCATTACCACCCACTGATAAGATATTCTCCCCAAGGTGGCTAGGTTGCTTAGTAGCAATGTTTCTTTATTCAGTAGAAGGAGGTGGTTGTTTTTCCTGATGAGAGGCATCATCATCCTTTTAGGTTTATTCAATGTTTGGATTATTTTTATGGGGAACATGAGCATTATGTCGCATCTCAAAAAATACGACCTTACGAGCGCATTGTACACTCGCAGATAACAAAAAGAGTCTCCATCAAGCCCAAATACCGTTGAATTTGGCCTTTCTTCTCCATCAAGCCTGAGCTGTGAACTTAGCCCTTGTTCGCGTCCATAAAGCTCAAGTCTGATTGCATTTGGCCCTTCTTCTCCATTAAGCCTAAGTTGTGAACTTAGCCCTCCATATCCATAAAGCCCAAGTCTGATTGCATTTAGCCCTTCTTCTCCATTAAGCCTAAGCTGTGAACTTAGCCCCTTCATATCCATAAAGCCCAAGTTTGATTGCATTTGGCCCTTCTTCTTTGTCAAGCCTAAACTTGGGGCTAAGCCCTTATTCCCCGCAAAGCCTGAACTTTGTTTGGCCTCCCCCTCCTTTATACACATAAAAATATGATTACTCTGATTAAAATATCCTCTAAAAGCCCAGTCCATGACTGGCCAATTATTTCTTCCTCGGCTAAGTTATCTATCACCCAAAATCCTGGTTCTCACCAGGCAAACCCTTTTTCAAACCTCTTACACGATATACCCCCCAGCTAAAAACTTTTCCTGTGCCTGCTAAGAGCTTGTTAGTAGAGAAAAAATAGATCAATCATATTGCATTAGTGTGTTGCACACGTCATGCATATTTAACCTTTCATAAATACTCACTTCCCACAAATATTTCAGTTTAACCCACAGCAACTGCCCTATACAGAAGCCAGTTCATTAATCTCAGTTGAAGAAATTCATTGAGAGTTATCCTCATATTACATTACATTTGTTTCTGGTGGGCAAATTTTTTGATATTTTAGTATTTAATCTCCTCCTACTTTGAATGTCCAGAAGTCATTGCTATCCATACATTCAGGTTTGAGAAGATTAAATAGGGGCATCTGTCATACCCCAAAATTCACCCTACCCTTCATAATGTTCACCAAGGCCACTAACCCTAAGCATGTGCATGTCTTCATGGCCAGTTGATAACACCAAAAAACATAGTTTATTCTGACTCGATTTGCACATGTTTTATTGTTATTTTGTTGCATTTTATAGTATTATGCTTGTGGTTTATGCACGTTTCATGTAGTTTACGAGTAAGAGTCGATTTATAAAGAAACCGGACGAAAATGGAGAAAAATGGAGAAAAGTGGCAAAAATACACTTGCAGAGACCTCCATGGCCCATGTCATGGCTAGGCAGGCGAGGAACCCATTAGAGAGGAAAAAGGAAGTTTGAAGACGGAGTCCAAGGCTTATGGGGACCGCCACATGCCTCATGGCGTTCGCCATGAACATCAAAAAGGGCCAAAAATACAATTTGCACTTGTGGCGACAGCCTTCATGGCGACCGCCATGAACTTCAGTTCCTGAAAAAGTGCAGCATAAGGAATCAGTCCTTCCCCATTCCCCCACATTTCTCTTCCACAGAGTCTACACGACCTGAACTTGGTTCAACACGTATTTTCACTATGAAATGGTAGTTTTGAGCAATTTTTAGCATCCAAGTTTGTAAGTAGATATTTTAGTTCTTAGTTTTAAGCAGATATTACACTAAAATAGTGATAGAGCTCTCACATCGGGGGACTATCACACCATAGTTTTTTAGATCTGTAGTTGTAATCTTGGATCAAAGTTGCAACATTTAAAGTTATTTTCCTATTCAGTTCAATTTACTCGAAGTACTTCTGCGTTTAATTATAGTTATAGGTTCTTCATAATTGATTTACTTTAATTTTGTTTGTTTACCATTTATTTACATATAATGATGCTGTCAATTTATATTACTATGAACTGTTTATTTATGTCTAATACCATGTCTGGCTAAATTGTTTTGAGTCTGGTACGTGAGGATCATCGTTCCGACGGGACTCGGTAATAAGTTATCGTAAACCCCTTTTTTATAAATCATTTTTTCTGGTTTTGATTTTTAATTATAATTCTGAAATTTTTTGCACGAGGGTGAAAACATTAGGGTTCGAATCAATAAAACGAGAGTGTGAATTTGAACCGGATAGTAAAAATTGGGCATTAATCTTAAATACATCGAGAAAGCTTTAGGATTAATTAGAACTTATTCTTTTTCAGAAAAGTATTTCCTGATTGCAAATGGGCTAGCGAGAGCAGGCATTTGATCTGGAGGTATAGCTAGAGTCAATAAAATGAGAGGGTGAGATAAAGGCTTTTAACACACGCCAATGAATTATTGAGTTCTCGAGGTACGCCGAGATCCACGTTCCAACCTCTCCTTTCTACTTTATTGTCCAAACTTTATTTTAACTTTAGTATTAATTTCCCCCAAATCAAATTTTCATTAGCCTTAGATTTACATAGCACCAATAGATAACAATAAGATTGATTATTAGTCCCCGTGGATTCGATATCTTTTAAAAATATGTGATACAACTGTGCATTTGCAGCTAGATATTTCGATACACTCACTAAGTCGCGATCAAATTTTTGGCGCCGTTGTCAGGGACCAATTTAGTCAACATCGTAACTCCGTTGTTGCACCGTATAGACCGAGGCACTATTTTCTCTATTACTATGTATCACCCAATATTTCTCTATGATTACGACTCCCAATATTTTGAGGAACTGCAAGATTCCCATAAGTCTGACCTCGAAATATTAATAGAGGATTTCATTGTGATACAAACTCACTCTAGGATATAATATATGATGGAACACTTTGTGGATACACAAACTCTCCAGAATGAAGAGTTTAGAAAACAAAATCTTTATACCAATGAAATCCTTAGGTAGTTGAACATTGTGTTTGAGTCCCTCGCCACTCACAACGACGCATTGGAGACTGAATTCTCCCTCCTTGCACAGACACCTCCAGGACCCTTCTCGAAGAAACATGGTAATGTTATGAAAACCAGTAGCGAAAAAAATCGAAAGTACTAAGGAGAGTAATAATGAGGAGAGTTTAGGTGAGAAAATAGTAGTGACTGAGAAAGACCTATCGACACCACTCGAAAGGGAGGTTGTCGAAGAGGTAGAGAAGGAAGCACATTATGTTGTTCCTCCTCCATATAAATCATTGATTCCTTTCCCACGAAGGTCTATGGAAATTAAGGTAGAATCCCAATCTGAAAGGTATGTGGAGCTATTGGAAAATATCCACACCAATGCACCTTTGTTAGAGATTCTTTGTAAAAAGAGAAAACTAGATGACCATAAAACTATAGAACTCCTTAGTGTTAAGAGGGGAAGGTTAGACTTTGAGGTGGTGGATGAAAAATTGAACCCAAACCTGAAAAGCTAGTTCTCAAGGTAGAACCAGAACCACCACAATAAGTTCAAAAGAACAAACCACCTCGCAGAAGGAAGAAAATAAAAGGTGAGGGATATGAGAGATGTCTTGATAAATGGCCATGGAAATCGACAATTATTAAAAGTTTGAACGAGGATTCATCCTCGGAAGAACCACCATGAGTACTTACACTCCTGATTCATCGAGCTATCGACGTTAAACATAGCGTTGCGTGGGAGGCAACCCACAGGTTTTTATTTCAGATTAACTGATATAATATCGGCATATTTAATTTTATTGTTCAGTACTAACTTAAGTCATGTCTCCTTTCAGGCTACATTCTTGCCAAGCTTATTCTCCTACTAACTCTAGAGATGCAGGACATCAATAATATGGAGATCACTTTTGGAAATGAGGCTCAAAGGCAGCGCTATGAGGCTCTGTTTCTAAGAGAAATGGAACTAGCTAAGTACCTTGATGGCCCGACTATGTCCACCCTAGGTATTAGAGAGAGTGTTTGCTTTATGCTTACCCAAGTTGGTAGGGACAATTTTGTTGTGACAAGGAGATATTGTACATATCATAAACTGACCCTCGAGTTTTTAAGTTCCTTCTTCTATGATTCAAAATGTGGGATAGGGTTTAATAGAGGCTTAACCACCTTTAGGTTGTGTAGCGGTAAATTCATGACCATCAAGCTATGGATAAGCTTAACGTCAATAAAACCAGAGTCGCCACCGCGCTTTTATTGTTTCCAAAGGAAAAGGGAAAAGTACGAACAAAACCCAAAGATAAGAAGCTTTCAAATCAAAACTAATAAAATGCCAGAGATTATAGGTAATGGGGTTAGTTACACGGAGGGAAGGTGTTAGCACCCAAAGTATCCTAGGTACTCCTAGGGAGCCCTTTTTTTATGTGTGCATATGTGTTTGGTATAAAAGATATTTGAGAAAAATAGTGTGTGGGGGTGAGAAAATAATTCATTGATTATATTTTTGTGTTTGACATGACCTTTGGACTTGTGCCTACGTACCAACATAAAAATGAGGGATAAAAACCTCGTAGATCATGGTAAAAATTTCCAAGAAGTTGGTGAATTGCTTTTAACAAAATTTTGATTAAAAAAGGCACAAAGGGCCAAAAGTTTGAATGGAGTTGTTAGTTATTTTTGTCTTTTTAAGTTTTAAGCCAATATGATTAAGTTTATTTACAAATTTGATTTAAGAAAGAGTTTGAAAATTCAATGGCATAAGGCAAAAGTTTCTAAGTATTGAAATAAAGTCTAAGTTTGAAATCATAAGCAAAGAAGTTTTTGAAAGGGGGAGATATTTTAAAATTTAAGAAGTGGGAAGAGATGAAGAGGCTATCCTAAGCACAAATTAAAAGTTAATAGTTGAAAAGATCTGACCAATGGGATGCAATCCAATAGACAAGAATGTCATATAGAAACCCATTTTCCCTTGGACTTTGACCAAGCAATAAGTAATATCCAGACATCATAAAGATCAAGGCATCAAATAAAGATAGTC
Organism: Lathyrus oleraceus; assembly: GCF_024323335.1. NCBI lineage: Eukaryota > Viridiplantae > Streptophyta > Magnoliopsida > Fabales > Fabaceae > Lathyrus > Lathyrus oleraceus. Next base: position 465,176,942 of record NC_066584.1, on the reverse strand, counting down.
ACATCCAAGCAAGCAATCCAAAAGCTAGCAGTCTTCTTTGTCTTCCCATGTATCAGATGAAATATTCCTTGATTAAATTTGAGCAAAACATCAGACACAAGATCAAAATAACAATTAAGTACACAGACAAAGTAGTAGATGACTTCAAACAATTCCCAAGGCTTGCATCAGATGAAGACTCAGTTGAAGATAGCTCAGTCTCAAAATGTTGGCATTTGCCAAGTCCTTTTTGCATAGGGAATGTTTCCTAATTCTAAGTCCAAAAGTTCATATCAAGATCAACAGACCACCAAATGTTTTTTTAGTGTTTTTGTTGTTATTAAGTATTTTAAGTCACTAAGACCATAAACAAAATCAAAACACACAAACAAATATATACAATCACAAAGTATGGCTCATGAGCAAAGTGAAAATAACATAAGCATAAACAAGTTATATGAAATGTAAATGGCAATGAATGATAAATTACTGAAATTTGAATTGCATAAAGTAAATGACTTGAAAGTAAATTAATATTAATAAGAGTTAGTCAAATGTTAGTCAAAAGTTAGTCAAAAGTTAGTCAAGAGTTAGTGGTGTTTTTTTAATTGATTAAGTCATTCTTTGGAGAATACTCAACCATTCATTCACAAGTATGAATCCTTAAGCCAAGACATCTTCCATGAGAAGGGCTCCAACTTGGATAATTCAACAAGTATGCCACTTGCTTTTATGAAAGGAAAAAAGGTCAAGTTTCCACACAATTCCATGAAGAATGGGAGACTTACAATCTCACTTACTAGAATGCTATGCCTTAAGGGTCAAATTTAGCTCCATGTTAAGCAATCGTAATTGGACTTATATAGAAGTCACAACTATCTAAGGTCGGGAAATAAAAATTAAGGTGTTAATGCATGTTATAGACTTGGTATGAAGAACCAAACTCCTAAAACATACCAGACATTAAAAGAAAAGAGCAAAAGGGAGGGACCTATCTCAGTCATACTTATATTGGTTCATCTGACACAAGGTCATTGATGAACCAATTAACCTTTAGACATTAGAGATTTTATTGGTCAAATGAGGGAATGGGAAAGAATATGGATGAAGATAAAGATGGAGGGGAAGATAGAAACTCAAATTGGCCATGGGAGGAATTTCATCAAATCAAAATCATTCATTCATTTTGAGAGATGAAACGTACATTTCATCAATCCCCTAAATTCAATGGTTTTGATCCAACAAAAGTCAAATCAACCTTGACCAAGGCCCAAATAGAAAGTCAAACATCACAAGACCAAAAAAAATGGCTCAACAACATTTTTAAACATTTAATCAATTAAAAATCACATTAAAAATGAATTAGAATACATTTTTATTTGGACAAAACCTAAAATCCCTTCAAAACACCAAATAAATGGTCAAGGGATTTATCCTAGGTCAAACAAGATCAAAGGACCTTAGACAAAAAAAATTCACTATTTTTAAAAGGTCAGAAGTATTTTTAAACAATTAAAAATGTGCACAAAAACATTTAATTCATGAAAAATATCAAAATTAATCCAAAAAATAATTTTAATTCGGAATATGGAAGAGAAAACTATTTAAAGATTTTTGGTGAAAGTCCCATATTTTTTGGATTAAATATGAAATTTCTATGAATTAAACAAATTAAAGCAATTAAATGAAAATTCAGAAAATAAAAAGAAATTGGAAAAAACGAGGGCCATCAGATCTCCCTCATTGATTGAGGTGGCATATCTGAAGGCCATCCACGATGCACCTCAGTCAAAGCATCACACGGGTGGTAATAAAAAAGAATGGCTCAGATTAAAACGTTTGAACATGATCTGATGGTCAGGAGGCATGCCAGCACACCACCGGAGCTAGGGCTCCGGTCTTCTTCTCCGGCGGACCTCACCAGACTAGTCCACCATCAACCACCACCAAAATGAAAAACAAGGACATGTATTTAAAGGAAAAATACTCAGGAGCTCAAATATGACATCAATTTTCTCCAATTCCAAGTATATTAAAAGATACGGGGATTTGAATTTTGAGGATCATAAACTGAGTTGCTTCGATTTGATCTCAAAGCAAATCAATCTTGTTGCCTACATTGGTAGGACTTCATCCAACCAAAAATTAAAGAGAATGGTGAAGAATTGAGAGAGAATCAAAGAGATGAGGTTTCTGAAAAATCACCTTCGAGGGAGCTTGAAACTTGCTTTATCTTGCTTCCACATGGCCTTGGCTTGACTTCAGATGCTTGTAGGAGGTGAATTGAATCAAGGAAGGGCTTGGATTCTTGGAGTTTCAACTTCAAAAATGAAGTGAAATTGAAACTCGATTTTCAATTGAAAACATTCAAGTTTTTCCTCTAATGGTGATGGTTATGGTTGCAGGATCAAAGCTTGAGCAATGTGTCCCTAATTCTGAGCAAGAGGGGTTATATTTATAGGCAATGCAATTGGTTTTCACACCCTTCTATCAAAATGCCAAAAATAGTAATTTTCACTTGCATGGTTGCATGGGCGTGTGATAGGCCCATCAAATGATGCCGAATGATCCAATATTCTGTGTTATCCAACCTGAAATGATGTCACATAGCCATGCATAAAGGAAATGTATTTTGACCATAAATTTTACCAAATGGAACCTTGTGAAGAACTCATGCATAAATCCCTCAATCTTGGTCCAAATGAGGTGATCTTGGACTTTTTAGAAAGGTGAGATCAATGGGTACAACTTTCATGTTGAACACTTTTCCATTTAAAGCTTGGATCATGATGAATTTTGATGTGGAAGTTTGGAAAATCAAGCATATTTGAATTTTTTCTGAGTACCAAGTCAAATGTTAACTTCTTCCACCTTGAATAACTTTTGCTATGGGTTTCAAAATGACCTATAATATTTCCTCTTGGCACATGCCCTTTTAAGTTGAATTTGAAGTTCTTCAAAGAATAAAAGTTGTAGAGGAGATCTCAAAATTGATCAAGAAACTTGGATGGCCTTCATATCATAAAAATTGAGCAAGTTATGGTCCTTGGAAGTTGACCTCCTAACTAGGGTTCAGACAAAATGACCTATAATCTTTCACCATAAACAATGACTTTCCAAGAAAAACTAGCTCTTGACCTCAAAATTAAAGTTGTTTGGAATTTCATATGGAGTAACATTTCTCTTGGAATTATTTTCATATGATAAAAATTGTAGGAGATAGGGTCTAGGGAACCCCAGTTTTGACTAGTTGACTTTCCCTGTCAACCACCATGAACCAACTTGGAAACTTGAAGTTATCTTGATCTATTGCACTCATGGAGGATAATATATGTATAATATGATGTATAATGAAGTATCCCTTGATATATTTGATCAAATGTTGAAGAAACTTGTTGAGGAATTAGGGCTTCCAAGGCAAACAAGCTTCAAACTCTTGATGAATTATTGATCAAAATGATAAATGAAGATCACGGGGATCCATATATGATGCCTAGAATTAACTTGAACCGTCTCTTGATTGATCTCCTTGTATTGAGGGTCTCAAACCCTAGTTGTAAGCTTGATGGTGCATTGGTGGATATACACACTACCTACAAAAGAAACAAAGCTATATATAGACAATTTTTTGGTATTTTGGTTAGTAAAAAAAGAAAAATAAAGTATGATAAAATCAAATGTGCTTGGTGATCTCTCCTAATGTAAACCCAATGGATGAGGGGTAAGGAGGATGTCAAGGTGTGATCCCAAAGCCAATGCATATGATGAGATAACATGAGGGATCTTATGGTCAAAATTGGGGTCTTAAAGCTGCCCCTATTTTAGGACATTCTAACTCAGGATGTGAAGGTTAAAATCTTTGTATCGACTTAGTATAATGGACTTAAATAACAACCTATAGAAACAAATTTTGGTCCCTAAGAGACCTCGTGATGCATATGGTATGTATGTAAAAATAATCCTTGTGGGGAATAAATTTCCACAAAGGAAAAGAATCCGGAGAGACTGAAAGTACACATGAGCATAATGCGTTCCATAAGGAAAACTCTCTGGGAAGACAAAGACTCTAGTGGATAAGAAGTTATGCATAGGCCAGGCTAAGACTTAAGAAGTGTTGGAGTCGCGAGGGATTTTTCCACGAAAATAAATCAATGGAAGGACTTGGTCTAGGGATAAGGGAAATATGTAGGGGATAGGAATAGATAAGAACAAAACTGAAATATTCAAACTAAACAGGAAAAGGCGATTTCACTGAGGAAATACGCACTTAAACTCAACTGGGGAAGAATGAACTTCAACGCAGGAGTACCAGAGATATATCATCTATTACCGAATATTGGGTAGAAAGATAATACATTATGAATGAGGGACATCCGTTACCGGTTAGGGTAAACATATCAAGGATGACTCGCTGAGGAGAGAGAGGCGTATTTGTTACCTGTTACTGAGTAAGAATAACCTACTGGGGGAAAGAACTTAAATAGGATTTACAACTACCAGTTACTGGGCAGAAGACCAAAGAGAGAGTATTTGTCACTTGATTAAAGTGAACATATCAAGGATAAACTCAAAGAAGGAATATTCATCATCGGTTAGGATGAACATATCAGGGATAGACCAACTGGGAACAAGGAAGAATATCTGTTACCGGTTAGGGTAAACATATCAAGGATAGACTGCCAGTGAGAAATAGGAATTATATCTATTAGTTACTAGATATAATACCAAAGAGAGAATATTCTACACTGGTTAGGATGAACATATCAAGGATAGACTCAGAGGGGAAAGATAAAATAGGAATTACAACTATCGGTTACTGGGTAGAATACCGAAAAGGGAGAGAAAATCTGTCACCGGTTAAAATGAACATATCAAGGATAGACTCTCCGGGGAATAAGAATAGGGATTACAACTACCTTTTTACTAGGTAGAAAACCACAAAAGGAAGAATATTTGTCACTGGTTAGGATGAACGTATCAAGGATAGACTGCCTGGGGGAAACGTGAAAACGAATCCAATGGGGAAAGAAAAGGAAGTAGATTATATTTTACCGGGTATTGGGCAAAAGTAAAGTACTCAAGAATCGAAAAGAATATTACCAGTTACTGGGTAATAGACTCTCAGGGGACCGAAATATTTATCTAGGTAATAGCTAGAAAAAAACGGTCAAACAAAGACTCCACCTAATGAGGATATAACTCAAGGGAAGAGGTTCCATCCAGATAATTAACTGGGGAGGAAACTGAAATAATCGTCCACGAGGAAATAACTCTGTGGGGAATGAGAAAAGATAAACTCTTTCTGCTTAAGGGGCTGACACTCTACAGTTGAAGGAGGACAGACGCACCAAATCTGCATCGGTAAATGATATCACCGAAGCAGGGGATATGAATAAAGAAATCAAATGCGATAAAATGCATAATGGAATATTTGATGTTGTGTTTTATTCATGAATATGCATGTATATGATTTATTATTATGCTGAGAAAACAATACAAAGGATACAAATAATGAAGATTTGAATCACTGCTGCAACATTTGACTAATCTCAACAAGATGGAAACACCAACTGGAGAAAATGCGAGGGATGAAAATAAATAATCCGGCTATGAACATATCAACTTTGGCTGAGAAAGTCATAGAGAAAATGCTTCCAATAAATCACACATGCCGAGGATAGAGAAAATATCTGTCGAGGATCAAAAATTGTCAACACTGCGGGGAATTTTAGGTCAACACCATATCAAGTGGGGGACAACCCTACAGGGGACAAAACAAATATTGCTTAGAATCCAATACTGCCGGGAATAAGGGATCTTCATGTCAGAAGATGAACTTCGTTGGGGGACACAAGAGATAAAACTCTTTATGGGGATCTAAGCGAATTTTTGGGGATGTTATGACCAAGATCATCACATTCCTCAATAATCAACAAATTCTTCTTGGAAATTATGAAATAAACCAATTCCAAGGCAACGATAACTGGATCCGATTCACACAAAGGAGAAACTGCCGAAGTTATGCAACACAATTAAAATAAGGGTTACGGATCTCTAGGGTCTAATCATAAGACTAGGGGATACCAAACATGAACAACTCAGTTGGGGAACATGAATTCGCAAAAGGGATCAATCATCAGCTCAACTAGAGACGAGACCCACTGGCTTTACCGGGGATGATGAAATATTAGGGGAGAAAATCATCAACCAAGTCGGGGATAAATGATGGATTGTTGGGGAGGAAAAGTAATTACCAAATCAACTGCTTAGGAAAAATCAATAATACTTCACACTTTGAGACTTACATGTTCTCATATTGTTGTTGACATTCCTTACTGAAATCGATTATTCTTAAAGTGATTGTTTTTATTATTTTAAGAAAAACAATTATTAATTTATTTTAAAATTATCATCATAAAAATTCAATTTTATTTAGCAGAAGTAAATAAGAATAGAAATAATTGAATAAAAAGCTCAACTTTATTTAATAGAATGGTAGTCCGTAAATGACGAGACTCCATTGATCTTTACAAAGTTTGAAAACTGGTAATTTACATGGAAATGGGCTAAATTGAATATAATGATCACTACTCTCCCTACCAACTTCAATATCCATTGTGCTTGTCTTCAGTTGAGAATGATGAATCAAAACCAAATGACTTGCTCAAAACTACTTCACAGGATTAGGACCAACCGAATGCAGTTACTTGCCATAATCCCTAATTTTGCCTAGATTGCCCCAAGGTGGGGTACTCAATCTACCAGGATAATTTTTCTATTTTATGTCTATAACTTTTGCCTGGATCGCCCTTTCGGGTTTTCAGTCCACCGAGAGGCTCATTTTTGCCTAAGTTGCCCTTTCGGGTTTTCAACTTAGCGAGCTGTTCTTTTCTTTCTTTTTTTAGGCGAAGTCTTTCTTGACTGCATCAGCATTCACAGGACGAGCGAACTCTTCACCATCCATAGTTGTAAGAATCAAAGCACCACCTGAGAAGGCTCTCTTAATAACATATGGGACTTCATAATTAGGAGTCCATTTGCCCCTAGCATCAGGTTTGAAAGATAGAATCTTCTTGAGCACGAGGTCACCTTCTTGAAACACACGAGGCTTGACCTTCTTATCAAATTCTTTCTTCATTCTTTACTGATACAACTGGCCATGACACATGACAGTCAATCTCTTCTCTTTAATCAAATTCAACTGATCATATATGGTTTAGCACCATTTAGCTTCTATCAACTTGGCTTCCATCAAAACATGCAATGATGGGATCTCAACCTCCACGGGGAGCACAACTTCCATACCATAAACAAGAGAGAAAGGGGTTGCCTCTGTTGAAGTGCGATGGATGTACGGTATGCATGCAAAGCAAATGGGGGCATCTCGTGCCAATCCTTGTATGTCATAACCATCTTTTGAATTATCTTCTTAATATTCTTATTCGCAGCTTCAACAGCCTCATTCATCTTGGGTCTGTAGGGAGAAGAATTATGATGTGCAATTTTGAAGTCTTTGCAAAGAGCTTCCACCATATTATTATTCAAGTTAGATCCATTATCAGTAATGATCTTACTTGGCACACCATAACGGAATATAATCTGATTCTTGATAAACCTTACAACATCTTGCTTGGTCATATTTGCATACAATGTCGCTTCAAATCACTTTGTGAAGTAATCAATAGCCACCAGAATGAAACGATGTCCATTCGAAGATTTGGGCTCAATCATACCAATCATATCAATTCCCCACATGGAGAAGGGCCATGGAGAGGAAATGACATTCAATAGTGTTGGAGGAACATGAATCTTATCTGCATAAATTTGACACTTGTGGCATTTCTTCACAAACTTGCAACAGTCAGATTCCATTGTCAGCCAATAGTAACCTACTCTCAACTTCTTTTTAGCCATAGCATGTACATTAGAATGAGTACCAAAGGAACCTTCATGGACTTCAGTCATCAATAGGTCTGCTTCGTGTCTTTCCACGCATCTGAGCAAAACCATATCGAAATTTCTCTTGTAAAGCACATCACCATTTAGGTAGAAGTTGCCAGCTAATCTTCTCAAAGTCTTCTTATCTTTCAAAGATTCCCCAGATGGGTAGATTTGACTTTGGAGGAAACATTTGATATCAAAATACCATGACTTTTCATCTCTGACTTCTTCAACAACAAACACATGAGCTGGCCTATCAAGACGCATCACAGTCAAATTGGGAACTTCATCCCAAAATTTCACCACAACCATTGAAGCCAACGTTGCAAGAGCATCAGCCATCCGGTTTTCATCTCGAGGGATATGATGAAACTCAACCTTTGTAAAGAAACTTGAAATCCTCCTTGCATAATCTCTGAAGGGTATCAAACCGGGTTGATTCGTCTCCCATTCACCTTTGATCTGATTCACAACCAAAGTTGAATCTCCATAGACATCTAGATACTTTATTCTGGGATCAATGGCCTCCTCGAGCCCCATAATGCAGGCTTCATACTCAGCCATATTGTTTGGACACTTGAAAGTCAATCTAGCTGTAAACGGAAAATGAGTGCCTTGAGGAGTAATAATCACTTCCCCAATGCCATTACCATATGAATTAACAACTCCATCAAATACCATGCCCCAACAGGAACCATGTTCTGGCCCTTCTTCAAGCAACGATTCATCACAGTCTTTCATCTTTAAGTACAAAATCTCCTCGTCAGGAAAATCATACTGCACTGACTGTAATCTTTGATAGGTTGGTGAGCCAAATGGTCAGCCAAGACACTACCCTTAATTGCTTTTTTAGATCGGTATTCAATATCATACTCAGATAACAACATCTGCCAATGGGCAATTCTCCTAGTTAAAGAAGTCTTCTCAAAAATGTAATTGATTGGATCCATTTTGGATATCAACCAAGTAATATGATTCAACATATACTGGCACAGACGCTTAGCAGCCCAAGCCAATGTGCAACATGTCTTTTCAAGCATAGAATACTGAGTCTCAAAGTCGGTGAATTTCTTATTGAGGTAGTAAATTGCATATTCCTTCTTTCCATATTCATCTCGCTGACCAAGAACACAACCCATACTCTCGTCAAGCATAATCAAATACATGATCAACGGTCTTCCTTCAACAGGCGGAGACAGAATCGGAGGCTCAAGCAGATACTCTTTGATACTATCAAAAGCTTTCTGGAAATCCTCGGTCCAATCATAAGACTGATCTTTCCGAAGAAGCTTGAATATAGGCGCACATGTGGCAGTCATATGCAATATAAATCTTGAGATATAGTTCAAGCGGCCTAGAAAACCTCTGACTCGCTTCTCAGTTTTGGGCGCATGCATTTCTGGTATTGCTTTGACCTTGGCAGGATCAACTTCAATACCCTTCTCACTGACAATAAATCCCAACAACTTACCAGAACGAGCACCAAAAGTACACTTATTGGAATTCAAGCGGAGTTTGTACTTCCTCAAATGCTAGAATAACTTCAACAAATGCTTGACATGTTCTTCTTCATCGCTTGATTTGGCAATCATATCATCAACATAAACTTCAATCTCGTAATGCATCATATCATGAAAAAAAGTGGTCATAGCTCTTTGGTACGTTGCACCAACATTCTTTAAACCGAAAGGCATCACTCTATAACAGAATGTTCCCCAGGGTGTAATGAATATGGTCTTCTCCATATCTTCAGGTGCCATCTTGATTTGATTATAATCGGAAAATCCATCCATAAATGAAAAGACTTTGAATTTAGCTGTATTGTCTACCAATATATCAATATGTGGCAGAGGAAAATCATCTTTCGGACTAGCTTTATTCAAATCTCTATAATCAACACACATACAGACTTATCCATCTTTCTTCAGTGCAGGCACAATATCGACCACCCACTGCGGATATTCAGAGGTTATAGGAAAACCAACATCAATCTGCTTCTGCACTTCCTCTTTGATCTTAACTGCCATATCAGGATGAGTTTTTCTCAACTTCTGCTTGATCGGCGGGCATTCTGGGTTCAAAGGAAATCTATGCTCCACAATCTCAATCCAACCCAGGTATGTCTTAGTAGGACCAAGCAAACACATCAGAATAATCTCGAAGAAGATCAATCAACCCCTTTTTAGCTTCTTGACACAGTTGAGACCTAATCTTGACTTCCTTCATATCATCCTCGGAACCCAGGTTGACTAGTTCAATTTGCTCTTCAAACGGATGAATGGCTTTTTCCTCGTGCTCAAGCAAACATGATAATTCATCAGATACTTCTTCATCATCAATTTCTTCCTCAGCTTCAAACACAGGGAAATCAAAGTTTGGAGAGGGAGTAGGATCATTGTATTCAATGGGTTTGAGAGCCAACCTGCATAATGATTTGATATTTTGATTTTAGAGAAGTGGGGTGTGAACAAATATTATGCAGATGGAAGGATTGTTATTTATTTATGTTTTTTGTGATTACCATTTTCAGAAAAAAGCAAAAAGAAAAAATAAAACATCATAGATGTGGATGAATAAAATTGTATTTTATTGATGATAATAATAAAAATGCTCAACAATGTTCACTTCTCACTTAGGCATAGGAGAAGGATTTTTCTTAAAATAATAAAAAAAAACAAATTACTTAGAACGATGAATGACAACCGGATTATCAACAACAATCCAATTGTTGCAAGTCTGGCCACGCGTCACAAAGTTGGCGCAATCTTCGTCTTCATCACCACTGTCTTCAATAATGGTAGCTGAGTGTTGATCATTCTCATGAATGAACCCTCCACTATGGAATACTTGTCGCATAACTTTGACTTTGGCGTTGAACGGCCATGGTTGAAATCCCAATCCTGTAAGTTATGAATGAGCCTAAGAGGGGGGGGGGTGAATTAGGACTTTAGAAAATTTATTCTGATTTGGTGGATAAAGGGTCGTTTCTTTTCTGGATTGATAAGATGATGAAAGCGGTAAAGTGCGGAAAGTAAATAACACCAGGAATTATACTGGTTCCCCTCACAACTTGAGAGTACTCCAGTCCCCTTACAATGTGTAAGAGATTTTATTATTGATAGATCTCCTAAAACAAGCCTCTAACTAAGTGATCAAGAACAATCCTCTTGAAAACTTAACTCACAAGAAAAGAAAACAATCCTTCCTTTTCTTGACACTTATCTCCAACAATCCTGGATGATAAGCAACACACCTAATACCAAACAATCCTTGGTACTTGGGATTTTACAAAGTAATTTTGAGTGAATACGAATATTTGTATTAGACAAGATTTTAACCAATTGATTAGAATCTTCTTCTCTTTCAATATGAAGGTTCAAGACAAAGTAATCTCTAAGTGCTCAAGAATACTTTTGAAGAAAATGATATGAAAATTTATTTCAAAAGTATTTGTATATGAAAAATATAGATGAAGATGAATGCAGAGAGATTTTGTAGATTGATTTGAAATGAAAATATAGAGTATTTATAGTATTAATGCATCCTTTCAATCATAGCATGGAAATGGTTAAAAGAGAAATCTGAGAATTATTGATGAAAAGATGTAGGGTTTTGCCATGAAGATTTATGATGAAATGGTGCAAGGAGTGGTGAAACAAAAGTCAGATTTTTCAAATATTTCCCAGCATCAATCGATTGACACAGATGACCAATCGATTGATATAGGCCAAAAACTGAAAAATACACTAGGATCAATCGATTGCATTATGTGGCCGTCCTGTATGTCAATCGATTGATCAAACTTTCTGAATATGCAATGTTTTAAACATCATTTTAAAATAAAAATCATGATAGAAAGAATTTTATAAGGAGCACATAATGCATGATAAAAACTTTTGAGCACTAGGAGTATATTGTCAAGAATTTCATATACCTTTACTTGATCCAAGAAAATCTTGAGCATAGTTGATATAATCTTTCTTTTTCATTCTTTTGATATGGAGGGCTTGAAATGTTGTCTTCATCAAAATCTTGTAGGAAGCTTGTCTTCACATTCTCCCCCTTTTTGATGATGACAACCGATCTTTAAGCTTGAACTCAAACTCCCCTTATCTCTTGAAAGTAAGGCTTTTGAAAAACTTCCCCTATCTTGAACAAGAGTTGTTTTGAGATTACCTGCATAAAACAACACAAGCAAAAAAACAGGCATACAATCTTCTCCCCCTTTGTCATGATCAAAAAGAAGGGAAAGGAACACAAGAAAACTAGGAGGAGATAAACATAAACATTCATCCACATAGATAGATTCAAATATTACAACGCAGAAACACATAGGAATAAGTATGCGAAAAACATGAACAAGTACGAATAATGACAGAATTAAAAAGAACAAGCATAACAACAACACTAGAGATCCAATCATTGATTATTCCCATCATTTGACCCACCACCTTGAAAACCACCTTGTGAAAGCTCCCAACGATCAATCCTTGAAGATAAATGGCCAATCTCGGTCATAACATCCGTCCGGAACCCTTGAAGATACTTCATAATCATTTGGTTGGAGGGTTGAACCGGTTGAGCTTCCGAAGGAGGGTTAATTTCTTCGTCACTGTGAACTTCAGGTTGGGTTTCTTAATCATCAATGTCTAGATATTTGATCTCATGGGTCCGGTGATTGTATATAACTCCCATCTTCCTATTGACATGCTTGATACTAATCATGTAGGAAGGCTTTTCCATTGAGAAACAAAGTTCATTCTCCATGTTGATGTTGAAGTGATGGAAAATCTTTGTCAAAAAGTGTGAATATGGCAAACCATCAGCATATTCATCGTGGGACATCATGTGAGTAAGAATGGTATGCCCCCAATCTACATGAAAACTATTTTTAATAGCATACAATAGCATCATTTCTGGATCTGTTATAGTGCAATGATTTGAGAATCTAGGCACAATAACATAAACTAAAAAATAATGCAACATTCTATCATCAATAGAGAACTTAGCTGGTGACCAATACACACGTTCCAGGAGATCTCCTCCTAAACTCTTCTTCCTTTTGTTATAAAATTGATGCTCAGACAAACGACTTAAACTATAGTAGAAGGCATGTTTACTATAGTCTTCCCACGGAGCCTTTGTACCAACCAACTTGTGACCACCAGTAGGAATACCGAGAATAGCACTTAACTCGGTGGCCGTCATGGAGATTGGAACTCCCTTCACCATAGAGGTTAGTTTTCCTTTCTTCTTCACCATGTTGGAATAGAAAACTTTGACCAATTCGGGGTAAAAATCATCATTATAACAGATGAGGTCACTCAAGCCCAAATCTTCAAAAACAGTGGGAAAGCTAAAAACATCCTCAGGAAAAGAGACAAATGATCCATACTTTAGTTTCATAATTTTCTTTTGAAAGAAATATTTCTCGTACCTCTCTTGCTGACTCTTGGTGGTGAATAGCCTTGAAAGATCTAGAGGGCCTCTAGAGCTAGAAGCCTTGCCTTTTCCTTTTGATTGAAGTTGAAAAGCCATGGATGTTGTTAAGAGAAAAACAAGGAAATGAAGAAGGAAGCAAATAGCCTTGAAGATATCGAATAACAATGCTGAAAAAATCTCCTTGTAGAAAGTGTGGTTTTATGTCCAAGGTGATAAAGTGTAGTAATGATGGTAATGTGAAGAATCAAGGTGATTTGACCAAGGAAATAAAAGGCAATGAGTAATATATTAAAGTGAAATAAATACTACTTACAAGACCTATTAAATATTCATTTACTTGGAAATGGGAAGACTTGTAGTAGTAGCCAAAGAAAAAGAGAAGGAATAGGAGAAAAAGTAGTAAATGACAAAAAATAATTAAATGACATATGGTAGAGTGTATCAGAAGAATTGCAGCAAGCACATGTGAAGGAATAAAGTGAAACACTAAATGAAGTGAAATCATGCGCATGATGAACAAATAAAATGAAAAAAAAATTAGGGACCAATCGATTGACACTCATGGACCAATCGATTGGCATAGTGAAAAAATTGAAAAAATAGGGAGGACCAATCGATTGATGCTTGGAATCCAATTGATTGGTTGATGCAACGAATTAAAAAAAATAAAAAAATAAGGGACCAATTGATTAATGTTAGAAAGTAATCAATTGAATGAATTTACTGTAAAACAAAAAGTGAGAAACAAAGAGGGACCAATTGATTGACACATGACAATCAATCGATTGACACCAACCAAATTTTGATAAATACTTAAAATTAACACATCAGCAAACATACTTTTTAAAATAGAAAAACATTTTCAATAACATTAAACAAGTATCAATTAATTACTAATAATTTTATGAGAAAGAGTGCATGTACCTTTTGGGAACCATTTGAGGATCTTGATTCGATTAAATGTCACTTTCGCTTAAAATACCAAGATCCCTTCTGATTTTATAGAATGCATCTCTTGCCAATGGTTTAGTGAAGATATCTGCGAGTTGATTTTGGGTATCAATGAAGGATATTTCGATGTCGCCTTTGAGAACGTAATCCCTTAGGAAGTGATGACGTATGTCTATATGCTTGGTTCTTGAATGCATTATCGGATTCTTTGAAATATTGATGGCACTTGTGTTGTCGCATTTGAGAGCAATGCTTCCAAGGCTTATACCATAGTCACGAAGTCGTTGATTTAATCAAAGAATTTGAGAACAACAACTACCAGTGGTGCTGAGAGCCACACTCGCTTGCTTTTTACACGACCATGAGACTAGTGTATTTCCAAAAATGTGACAAGTTCCACTCGTGCTTTTTCTGTCTGTTTTGCATCCTGCATAATCTGCATCAGAAAAACCAACAACACTACATATACTACCTTTGGGGTACCATAAACCGACATTGGATGTTCCTTTGAGATACTTCATTATTCTCTTTACAGCGGAGAGATGAGATTCCTTTGGAGATGCTTGAAATTGAGCACTTAAACAAACACTAAACATAATATCAGGTCGACTAGCCGTTAGATATAACAACGAACCAATCATACCTCGATATTTAGTTATGTCAATTGGTGTTCCGGATTCATCCTGATCAAGATATGTCCCTAATCCCATCGGAGTGGCTATATCTTTGCAAGCATCCATGTCAAATCTTTTGAGAAGTTCTTTGCAGTATTTAGATTGATTGATGAATATGCCATCCTTTGTTTGTTTGATGTGCAACCCAAGGAAGTAGTTCAACTTACCCATCATGGACATTTCAAATTCTCCTTGCATGATCGTTGAGAATTCTTCACATAAGGATTCATTTGTGGATCCAAATATGATGTCATATACATAAATTTGCACTAAGATAGTATGATGGTTAATTCTTTTGATAAATAAAGTAGTATCAACTTTACCTTTTTCGAACCCATGTTCGCTAAGAAAATTACTTAACCTATCATACCAAGCCCTTAGTGATTGCTTCAATCCGTACAAGGCCTTTTTGAGTTTGTACACATGATTGGGATTTTTGAAGTCTTCAAATCCTAGAGGTTGACATACGTACACTTCTTCAAGTTATGTATCCATTTAGGAATGCGCTTTTAGCGTCCATTTGGTACAACTGGAAATTCAAAGAACAAGCATATGCCAACAATAATCTAATTGCCTCTAGTCTAGCAACCGGGGTAAAAGTTTCTTCAAAATAAATACCTTCTTCTTGATTATAGCCTTGGGCTACCAATCTTGCCCTGTTCCTTACAATGATACCATTTTCATCTAGCTTTTTTTTAAAGATCCATCTAGTACCGATAACATGCTTACCTTTTGGTCTAGGAACTAGATCCCATACTTGATTTCTTTCAAACTGATTAAGTTCTTCTTGCATGGCTAGAATCCATTGATCATCATCTAAGGCCTCTGTGATTTTGGAAGGTTCAATTTGAGAAACAAACGCCATGTTGAGACATGCATCTTTAAGATTCAATCTTGTTGCAACGCCTTAACTTATATCACCAATCACTTTGTCAATTGGATGATCTCTATGAATTCTCCATTATTTAGGTAAATCATTATCATTTGACTTTTGTTGATCTTGCTCATCTTGAAGTTTTGGCTGATCATCATTGTTTCCACTTGAAGTATCATTTTGAGGAACTTCTACAAAATCATCATCATCCTCACATAAAACAATATCTTCCTTGGAGGGGTTAGATTCATCGAAGGTAACATGCATAGATTCTTAAATTTTTTAAGTTATTTTATTGTATATTCTATAGGCTTTACTAGTAAGATAATATCCAAGAAATATACCTTCGTCGGACTTCTCATCGAACCTACCTAGATTGTCTTTGTCATTGTTGAGGACAAAGCATTTGCATCCAAAAATGTGAAAGTAGGAGATGTTTGGTTTCCTTACTTTGAAGAGTTCATAAGGGGTCTTTTTCAAGATAGGTCTAATAATAATTCTATTACTTACATAGCATGCCGTGCTTACCGCATCCTCCCAAAAGTACTTTGGAAGATTTGAGTCGCTAAGCATTGTTCTTGCATGTTCCACAAGTGACATATTCTTTCTCTCCATCACTCCATTTTGTTGAGGAGTCCTTGGTGCCGAGAAATTATGGAATATTCCATATTCTTCGCAAAACTCTTCGAAGGAGGCATTTTGGAATTCTCCACCATGGTCGCTTCTTATGGAGGCGATAGTTAGAGATTTCTCATTTTGGATTTGCTTTGCATATTTATTGAACGCCTTGAATGCATCATTTTTCTGCACCAAGAAGAAAGTCCAAGTGTATCTAGAGAAATCATCAACAATAACTAAAGCATATACATTACCTCTGAAGCTTCGTGTTCTTGATGGACCAAATAAGTCCATATGCAACAATTGTAGTGGCCTTGTAGTGGACACCACATTATTTGATCTGAAAGTTGATTTGGTTTGTTTTCCCTTTTGACAAGCATCACAAAGTCTATCTTTAACGAATTTTATATTGGGAAAACCAATAAGAAGGTCATGCTTTATAAGCTTATTCAAGTGTTCCATATGAATATGTGCAAATCTTTTATGTCACATCCATTATTCATTATTGCTTACCATAAGACATTTTACCTTCAAAGAAACATCATCAAGGGAAATCATAAATATGTTATTAATTCTTGTACCTTTGAGTTTTACCTCATGAGAGACTTCATCTTCAATTAAGCATTCATTCTTGGTGAATTTGATTTTGAAGCCCTTGTCACAAAGTTGGATAATACTTAGAAGACTATGCTTTAGTCCTTCGATATAAAGGACATCTTCAATGGATGTGAAAGGTGGTGCTCCAACTTTGCATATGCCAAGAATTCTCCCTTTGTTGTTATCACCATATGTGACATAACCCTTGGCCTTCAAAGCTAGATTTGAAAATTTGTTAATGTCTCCCGTCATATGCTTGGAACAACCATTGTCAAGATACCAAAGGTTTGAAGTGGTTTTCAAGCATACCTACAAAACATAATTTCTAACATAGCACACATTTGGTGTATGGCCAATTATTCCGCAATAAAAACAAGTAGGTTCAAAGTTTCTTCTATATCTAGGAACATAAGATTTCTTTTTAGAAAATATTTTCTTTTTAGGATAGTGATGAACAAATTTAGGCTTGTTTACTTTTTCTTTGGATGGTTGGTCATTAGCCTTAACAATGACAGTTTTATTGGTACTTGGTTTGGAAAACTTTGAGTAACCAAGACCACTTTTATCATTTGAATATCTTTGTTGGCTAAGGACTCCTTCCAATCCAATTTGTCATTTTTCATATCTTTCAAGAACTCTTTTTAATTGGACAATTTGGAAAGAAAGTGACTCACAATTTTTACATACAATTTTTTTTTTACTAATCATCTTTTGTTTTTCATCGTTGACATCTTTTTCAATTGTCACGATTTTTTCTTCTAAAGATGAAATTGTTTTCTTTTGAGATGATATAGTTTTATATAGAATTTTGCATTCTTCAAGAAGTTCATTCATAGCACCATGTGCATCACTATCGAAAAGAGAAAAGTTGCTACTAACCGCATCTTCTTCATCGTCGAAGTGGTGTGAAGCCATTAATGCTAAATTTTCACATGCGTCTCTTTCCGACTCGGATGAAGAAATTATCTCATTGTCTTCCCATGCAACATACGCCTTTTTGTTCTTGAAATCCTCCTTGCCTTTAAAGCCTCCTTTTTTTTAGAGTCTCGGACAATCTGGCTTTATATGACCTTCCTTTCCACATTCATAAGATGTGACTTCTTGTGTGGAAGTGGAAGCCTCCCTTTTCCTGAAATGTTTATTTCTTTTTGCATGAAAAGGTTTGTCATTTTTACCAAAAAACTTACCAAGCCTTTTAACAAGGAGCATGAAATTTTCATCTTCCTCCAATGCGGCCTCATCTTTTTCTTCCTTTGATTCAACTTTCAAAGAAATTCCTTTGGATTTCTTTTCTTGATTTTCATGCTTTTCAAGTTGTCCAAGTTAAAGTTCATGTTCTTGGAGTTTTTCGAATAATGATGCAGACGTCATTGTAGAAAGACTTTTCTTCTCCGATATAGCTGAAACTTTAGGTTGTCATTCTCTCGTCAAGGATCTTCGTACTTTAAGGTTGAGATCATCATTTGTGAAGGTCTTTCCCAGAGCAATTAAGTGATTTGTTAAGTCAACAAATCTTTTCTGCAAAGCAACAACAGGTTCTCCGGGCTGCATTCTGAACATTTCGTATTCTTGACTCAATGTGTTTAATCTGGATCTTTTAACTTTAGTGGTTCCTTCATGAGTCTCCACCAAAGTATCCCATATTTCTTTTTCATATTTGCATTGAGATATGCGGAAAAACTCGTCCATACTTAATGCACTTTGAAGAATATTGATGGCCTTCTTCTCATTAAGTATTCTCTTATTATCGTCTTCATCATAAGAGCTTTTGATCTTTGGGGTGCCAACACCATTGACCACACTCATTGGATTATGTGGACTATTTTCTACGGCTTCCCAAATACCATCTCCTTGTCCTTCTAAATGTGCTTTCATGCGGATTTTCCAGAAATTAAAATATTCTCCATAAAATAGAGGTGGTTTGTTGCTACTACCTCCATCTTTAAATACCGGGTTTACGCTTGCGGAAGCCATCGTCTGGATCTGTGGAGCAAGTTACCAAAACCTGCTCTGATGCCAAATGTAAGTTAGGAATGAGGCTAAGAGGGGGGGGGGGGGGGTGAATTAGGACTATAGAAAATTTATTCTGATTTGGTGGATAAATGTTCTTTTCTTTTCTGGATTAATAATATGATGAAAGCGGTAAAGTGCGGAAAGTAAAGGAGACCAGGAATTATACTGGTTCCCCTGACAACTTGAGAGTACTCCATTCCCCTTACAACGTGTAAGAGATTTTATTATTGTTAAATCTCCTAAAACAAGCCTCTAACTAAGTTATCAAGAACAATCTTCTTGAAAACTTAACTCATAAGAAAAGAAACAATCCTTCATTTTCTTGACACTTATCTCCAAATCCTGGATGATAAATAACACACCTAATACCAAACAATCCTTGGTACTTGGGATTTTACAAAGTAATTTTGAGTGAATATGAATATTTGTAGTAGACAAGATTTTAATCAATTGATTAAAATCTTCTTCTCTTTCAATATGAAGGTTTAAGGCAAAGTAATCTCTAAGTGCTCAAGAATAATTTTGAAGAAAATGATATGAAAATTTATTTCAAAAGTATCTCTATATGAAAAATATATATGAAGATGTGAAATTCTGGTATAGTCAGAGTTCAGATGTTCTACACGAAGTCATGACATCTGATCAAACATTGTTACTAATACAACAAGACAGTTATAACAATTAAGGCCTAGTACTCATATGCACTCAGTCACAGATGTCAAGACATATACTAATATACCACCATGGAAAGAAGAACATCCAGTTTTATCCATCTAGTGCAAGGACACAATAGAAATCAAACATAGCTCTTATGTTTATTGATCCTGTCTAGTTATCAGAATGATGTCACAACATTGATTTGAACATCACCTGTCCCAGCATTACAGATGGGTGAATTGTAACAGACCAACCAGTCTATCAGTATCAGCAGTCAATGATGAATGTCATAACATTCTATTTTGCATTCAGACTGCAGGCTATGTATTAGGTCTGTTATTCCCTTCATAAACAGACTCAAAACAGACTGAGTTATACCAAACAAAATATAGTGTGCAGAAGGTAAAAACACCAGTAATTGTTAACCCAGTTCGGTACAACGTTACCTACTCTGGGGGCATACCAATCCAGGAAGAAGATCCACTATTAGCAGTATTAATTCAGAGTTAAACTCCCCCGTTTACAACTCCTCACTTAATCCCTACCCAATGCAATCTATACCTAGGCACTCCTAGATAGAAACCTCCAGTTTCCATTCCTATCACTACAATTGTCATGTAATGTTTAAACAACTTGAACATGCTTCACAGCTGCGTTCAAGAACATAATCACTCTTGCCTACAGGCTTTGAGTTACAAATAATCTCATGCTTTCAAGCACTGAGAAACACCTGGTAACCTTCTCACAGGTTGGGAGGTTTACCTCACACACACACCTCTAATTTTTACTTGTTTGAGGGTTACAAAACCTAGGTTACAAACTTCTATTTATAACCTAGCCACCCAACTGGATTTGGGCCTTCAGAAATCGCAACAAATCTTTCCTTTGCTGTTACAGAGCTGGCAGAAATCTTCTGTTACAATCAAGGTCTTCAATCTTTTATTTCCTAAAAGATCTCCATATTTGGGAACTTTATATTCACCAAATATATTACCAAATCTTCTGATTGAATCTTCAAGATCTCCACACAGGAGTTAGGATATTCACCAGATCTCCTAATTAATCACAAACCAAATCAGAATTAATTGATTCAGTTTTATACACATGTGAGATGTCACAGTCCCGATGTCGTGACATCTTATATGACATGTTGGTCCAGATGTTGAACTTCTTCAACCCAACATATTAAAACAACAGAGGTGATTACATTATTTGTTTTACAAAATTAATGCCAATCTTAAGGTACTAACAAGAGGAATGCAGAGAGATTTTGTAGATTGATTTGAAAGAGGTGAATTTGAAATGAAAATATAAAGAGTATTTATAGTATGAATGCATCCTTTCAATCATAGCATGGAAATGGTTAAAAGAGAAATCTGAGAATTGTTGATGAAAAGATGTAAGGTTTTTCCATGAAGAGTTATGATGAAATGGTGCAAGGAGTGGTGAAACAAAATTCAGATTTTCCAAAAATTTCCTAGCATCAATCGATTGACACAGATGACCAATCAATTGACATAGGCCAAAAACTGAAAAATACACTAGGATCAATCAATTTCTTTAAGGCATCAGTCGATTGGTTCAGCTTTGGAAGCGAAAAAAGTTAAAACGGAAAGTTTGATCAATCAATTGACATACAGAACCAATCGATTGATCCAGACAAAAAATTGAAATTTTTTCTAAGTTAAAATGCTTTTGAAAATATGCAATGTTTCAAACATCATTTTAAAACAAAAATCATGATAGAAAGAATTTTATAATGAGCACATAATGCATGATAAAAACTTTTGAGCACTAGGAGTATATTGTCAAGAATTTCATATACCTTTACTTGATCCAAGAAAATATTGAGCATAGTTGATATAACATTTCTTTTTCATTCTTTTGATATGGAAGGCTTGAAATGTTGTCTTCATCAAAATCTTGTAGGAAGCTTGTCTTTATAAATCCAACTCTATTCTTGTTCTCGACAATCTCCATAACACGGTCTCACTTGTCAATGCTACCAGCTTGAATAGCCTCTTGTGAATCTTTCAAAGAAGACATGAGTGCCCATGTTTTATTTATTTCATCAGCAATGGATAAGGCTTGGAACGGCGTTCCAACCTCCTTCTCAGCATCAACATAAGTGAAAGATGACAAATGGCTCACCAATAATGCCTTCTCTCCACCAACACTAGGATCAATCTAGTGTAGAGTAGACGTCACAACTCCTGTTTCATGAATCCATGGCCTTCCCAACAAGCAATTGTAGGCCAGGTGGATATCTATTACCTGGAAAGTAATCTGGAAATCACTCGGACCTATCTTCACTAAAAGGTCCACTTCATCAATGACAGTTTTACGAGAACCGTCGAACGCTTTGACACTCATGCCGTTGTATCTCATTGGGGCTCCTTGATAAAAGAGTCTTGACAGATTTGATTTCGGAAGCACGTTCAAAGATGACCCTGTATCAACCAGCACATTGGACAGAGCGTCCTCTTTGCAATTCATAGAAATATGGAGTGCCAAATTGTGATTTTTGCCTTCCTTAGGAAGCTTTTCATCACAAAAACTCATATTGTTACAAGAAGTGGTGTTGGCAATAATGTGGTCAAACTGATCAACAGTCACATCATGCTCAACATAAGTTTGTTCCAACACTTTCTGCAATGCCTCCCTATGTGCTTCAGAATTCATTAGTAGTGACAACACAGAGATCTTTGACGGAGCCTGGAGCAACTGTTTCATAACATTGAATTCACTTCTTTTTATTAACCTTAGCACCTCATCATCATTGCCAGTCTTCAATTTGTTGGATTCACCAGACTGACACATTGAAGCACTAACCGGATTCGCTACTGGAATCTCTACCTTCTTACTTATGGAAATATCTTCTACTTCTTTTTGGAACACTAGACCGAACATACGACTGTTACGGGTCACCTTCGCAATATCTGCAATATTCACCACGGAGTCTGCGATTGGTAGAGGAACCTCTTGACCATCTTCGATCATTGTGGCATTATATTGGTATAGCAAAACTTTATCATATGCATACGGGACAGGGCCCGCTAATTGTATAACCAATGGCAATACCGATCTAATAACATTATCGTTGCTGCTACTATTAAATTGGATAACCACCCGCTCAAGGGTCTTAAACACTGGTACAATAGCATTCACATCATCTCCCATATCCCTCGACTGTTGAATCTGGATTACATTCCCATCCATCAACTTCTGGATATCTCTCTTGACGACCATACACCCACTGGGGTTCACGCTACAAATTGCACAACCATCATGGTCATGTTCACAATCACTGATCAAACTCAAAGTCTGATGCATCTCCACCAAAGATCTTCGGATACGTCTCACATCAAAAACTCAGAAGTTCCCTGGACATCCGTTCATCATTTTGATAGAAGCGTTACCATGAGCAGGCAACAGATTGGCTTTTACGCTCGACGCTCTATCCTCAAAGGACACCATACCACTCTTCATAAGTTTTTTGACCTCATATTTGAATGGATAATAGTTTTCTATGTCATGGCCAGGGGCTCCCTGGTGAAAAGCACAGTGAAGGTTAGCTTTGAACCGCCATGGAAGTGGCTCAGGAATTTGCGGAGGATTTCTTGGTTGGATGAGATTTTTGAGAACCAACGATGGGTACAATTTTGCATATGTCATAGGAATAGGGTCAAAGGAGACATTCTTCCTCTCGAAGTTTTATTGATGATGATTGTTATTATTGTTGTAGTTGGTTCTTTGTTGCAGTTGTTGTTGACGTTGTTGTTATTGAATTGGAACTGATTGATTGGAATTGTTGGAAAAAACCGGAATTACTGAGGAAACTTGATGTTGATGTTGATGGGGTTGAGAACTCTTTCTAACATGAGGCCTACTCTACCTCCCTACTGATACTGAATTAGTTTCTCCTTCCTTCCTCTTGGAAAACTCTCACCATATTTCTTGCTGGATGATGCTTCTTCTTTAGACAGACGTCCTTCACGGACTCCTTCTTATAGCCTCATCCCCATGTTTACCATTTCGGTAAAATCATTGGGGCACTCGCAATCATACGTTCGTCATAAAATGAACTCAGCATCTTTAAGAAGATCTTCGTCATCTCTTTCTCTTCAAGAGGTGGACTTATCTGGGTAGCAAGCGCTCTCCATCTCTGGGCATACTCTTTGAACGTCTCCTTATCCTTCTAAGACATAGACCTCAATTGGTCTCTACCAAGCGCCATATCCATATTGTACTTGTATTGTTTGACAAAGGTCTCGCCTAAGTCACTAAAAGTACGGACACTTGCACTGTCCAAACCCATATACCATCTCAAAGCAGCTTCAGTCAAACTGTCTTAGAAATAGTGAATCGTCAATTGATCATTATTAGTCTGAGTAGACATTTTTATGGCATATATCACAAGATGGCTTAGTGGGTAAGTATTCCCTTTGTACTTTTCAAAGTCGGGGACCTTGAATTTCATCGGGATCTTAACATTAGGGACCAAGCAGAGTTCAGCAACACTCTTCCCAAACAAGTTTTTCCCTCTCAGAGTCTTCAAATCTTTACGCAGCTCAAGGAATTGATCTTTCATCTCACCCATCTTCTCATATACACCTAGGCCCTCAGACGACTCAGAATGGTAGATAGTGTCCTCAACACGAGGCAGAGTGTGAACGACTAGGGGTGGCACTGACATGAACGGGCTAGATGCCGGCATAGAAGCAAAGGTGGGCGCATACCCTTTTGGCATAAAATTGGGTGACATTCCCCAAGGGAATCCAGCTGGCATAGACTGACTGGCAGCAGCAACTAGAACAGTTGAGGCAGCAACCTCAGAAATGACAGTCCTTTGAGGAGGAGGAGTTGCGGGAGTTGGTGAAGACTGATTTTGCGCGGCAATCATATATTCCATCAGTGTTGTTAATCTGGTGATCTCGTTTTTCAGCTCTCAGTTCTCTTGCTCTAGATGCTCCACGACCCTTGGTTGATTAGCGCCATTATTGTAGCGGTGAGTCAGCTTGACTGATGCATAGAAGAAGAACTGATCAGACATCTGGCGAACAAACCTGTTATACAAATGATGCATGAAATGCAATGTTTTTTATTTGTTTTTAATTTCAAGGAACATATGAAGTCTATTTTGCAAATATATTTAAATAATAATAATAATGACAATTTGATTGACCATAAAATCTCCTTTTATTCCTAAAATTTGGAAGGACTACACTGAGTACAATTTCAGAAACCAAAATACAAAAACAAGAGAAAAAGAAACTATCATCCTAAGGATCCCTTAACAACTGTATCAGATGATCTGACTATGGGTGCATACTTGCTTCGGATGCGTCGAATCTCGGATTCAAAGGATGTCTTCATCTGAGCCTTCTCAAGAACTAGTTGATCAACAATCTTCTTCCAAGCACTAGAAGGTTGAGGCATACCAGAGGCAACTAAATCCTTTGGCTCTCTCTGTCTCTTTACTGCTCGGTCTTCAATAATCTCAATAAGTGTGTCATTGTCTTTCGACTCAAGCTGCAACTCTTCATGCTTTTGGCTCAAAGCATGGAACTGCTCTTCCCACAAGTCTCTTTCTTACTTTATCTTGGTGAGTGTGTCTTCCAACTCCTCTACATCTTGGTTAGGAAGAGTTGATGGCTCAGCCATAACCATAGACATAGGTCTTTCACATGCGTACGACATCTTCAGCTCCAAATCTCTCTTCGTCACCCAAGTAATATAAGCTTCCATAGCTATACAGTTGCATGGACTAAGCTCAGATCTTCCTTTATTATTCACATTATGCCAAGCACATTATGCCAAGCACATTATGCCAAGCACGTATCATCTTATGCTTAAAATGTTGGGGATCTTTACCCTCTTGATAGAATAAACCCTCTAGCTGAGTGTTATTAGCTTTATCTCTCAAGGGGAACCCAAGTTGATGACGAGCCAATGTTGGGTTGTAGTTTATTCCTCCTTGTGTACCAATGAGAGGCACATTAGAGAACTCACCACAACTATCAATAATGTCCACACTACTTAATACAGAATCATACCAAACAATATCGTCATTAGTGAGAGACATAAGTCTCTGAGACCACCGTAGACATTGCTTGTTCTCCAAAAAAAAGGTGTCTGAGGCAAGGGCGAAATAAACCACTTGTACAGAAGAGGAACACAACACGTAATAGTCCCACCACCTTTAGAATTCCTCAAATGCAAAGAGAAATACATGTCACCCAATAGAGTAGGAACATGATTCCCAATCAAGAAGATTCTAATGGCGTTAATATCAACAAAATCGTCAATGTTAGGGAACAAAGCCAAACCCTAGATGAGAAATACAAAGATGGTTTCAAAAGTATCCATGCTACCGTCTTGAGTAAAAACAATAGCTTTATCAATGAGGAACTCAGAAGTCAACCCAAAAATACCTTCTTTCTTCACCAAATGAGCATCAATCTTAGATTTCTTCAGATGAAGAACTTCAGCTATGACATGAGATCCAGGAATCTCCTCCAATCCACTAAATGGTACCTTGTCAGATACGGGTGTTCCCAAGAGATGGGCATACTCCTCTAACATAGGTACAAGATGATAATCGGGAAAAGTGAAGCACCGGTAGAGAGGATCATAAAATTGAACCAACACACTCAGAAGTCCTTCAACCACATCAGTAGATAACATAGATAAAAGCTTCCCATGACATTGCTTAA
Source organism: Lathyrus oleraceus (assembly GCF_024323335.1). Lineage (NCBI taxonomy): Eukaryota > Viridiplantae > Streptophyta > Magnoliopsida > Fabales > Fabaceae > Lathyrus > Lathyrus oleraceus. The sequence goes on along the minus strand of NC_066584.1, from coordinate 465,150,480 downwards.
AGTCCAAGGGATCTAATACAAAGGATGAAAACTTCCTTAGCTTGTTCAAATTAGGACATCTAAAACCTTACTTCTTAGTGTTCCTTCGTCCATATTCCATGGTCTGATATTTGCAAACAAGACCTCAGTCTCCTTGAAATTTATTTTTCTATAATGATTTTTATGATGTGCATGTATGCATGAATGCAACAATCATAAACAAGGGACCACACACAAGGCAAGCAAAAAAAAGGTCAAAGGATGGATCAAGTTATCATCAAGATCAATCATCCATTTTGGTGGATTATGGTTTTCACCTTATCAACACCTAAGTTCCATTGATATTGACAAGACATGATCAGATCAACCAAGAATCAAAGGGTTTGTTGTGAGTCACGAGCATAGAGTCAAGTCAAGAACCATCCCAAAGGAGTGTACTAAGGATAAAAACCTGTAGATCGTGTTCTAAAAAGTTCCCAGAGTTTTAATCCCATATATCGGATATTATAGGTCAGGATGACTGACTCATCAACCCATAATATTCTCAAGAGAAACTCGTCTGAGTGTAGTATCACATAACAACTGTTATCAGAACTACACCTGAATAGTCCCTGCACTACGTCCTAAATAGGCCAAGTTGGGTTAAATGTTCTACGGTCCTCGGCTTCTCGGACCCAAAATCAGAGAAAGTAATGCCTATCCACAAATAACTTATGTGACATCAGTAACTCCAAAAGGGTCTCCACTGAGTAGATGGGTCTCAAACCAACTTGTTAAGGACTACTCCACATAAGTTGATCATGACTATACCGTCCTCATATCTTAATTGCACTCAAGTTCGAATTAGAACTTATCTCACCACTCAGAGATCACCAAGTACAACAGACATATTATATCACACAAACAAAATATACAAACATCGAATATACAAATATATACACATAAAAAGAAGTAAGCTAAACCCACTGAGGACTACTCTCCAGCAGAGTCGCCACTTAATTTCTGTAGCGGTAAATTCATGACCATTGGGCTATGGATAAGCTTAACATCAATAAAACTAGAGTCGCCACCGCGCTTTTATTGTTTCCAAAGGAAAAGGGAAAGTACGAACAAAACCCAAAGATAAGAAGTTTTCAAATCAAAACTAATATAATGTCAGACATTACAGGTAAGGGGGTTGGTTACACAGAGGGAAGGTGTTAGCACCCAAAGTGTCCTAGGTACTCCTAGGGAGCCCTTTTTTTATGTGTGCATGTGTGTTTCGTATAAAAGATGTTTGAGAAAAATAGAGTGTGGAAGTGAGAAAAGAATTCATTGATTATATTTTTGTGTTTGACAAGACCTTCGGACTTGTGCCTACATACCAACATAAAAATTAGGGATCGAAACCTCGTAATTCGTGGTAAAAATTTCAAAGAACATGGTGAATTGCTTTTAACAAAATTTTAATAAAAAAAGGCACAAGGGGCCAAAATTTTGAATGGAGTTGTTAGTTCTTTTTGTCTTTTGAAGCTTTAAGTCAATATGATTAAGTTTATTTACAAATTTGATTTAAGAAAGAGTTTGAAAACTCAATGGCATAAGGACAAAGTTTATAAGTATTGAAATTTAAGAAGTGGGAGGAGATGAAGAGGCTATCCTAAGCATAAATTAAAAGTTAAGAGTTGAAAAGATCTGACCAATGGGATACAATCCAACAGACAAGAATGTCATATAGATAACTATTTTCCCTTGGACTTTGACCAAGCAATAAGAAACAGATAATAAGTAATATCCAGACATCATAAAGATCAAGGCATCAAATAAAGATAGCCACATCCAAGAAAGCAATCCAAAAGCTAGCAGTCTTCTTTGTCTTCCCATGTATCAGATGAAATATTCCTTGATCAACTCAGAGCAAAGCATCAGACACAAGATCAAAATAACAATTAAGTACACAGATAGAGTAGCAGATGAATTCAAACAATTCCCAAGGCTTGCATCAGAAGAAGACTCAGTTGAAGATAGCTCAGTCTCAAAATGTTGGCATTGGCCAAGTCCTTTTTGCACAGGGAATGTTGTCTAATTCTAAGTCCAAAAGTTCAGATCAAGATCAACAGTCCACCAGATGTTTTTTTAGTGTTTTTGTTGTTATTAAGTATTTTAAGGTCCCAAGACCACAAACAAAATCAAAACACATAAACAAATATATACAATCACAAAATATGGCTCAAATGAGCAAAGTGAAAATAACATAAACATAAACAAGTTATATGAAATGTAAATGGCAATGAATGATAATTGACTGAAATTCAAATTGCATAAAGTAAATGACTTGAATGTAAAGCAATATTAACAAGGGTTAGTCAAATGTTAGTCAAATGTTAGTCAAAAGTTAGTCAAGAGTTAGTGGTGTTTTTTTAATTAATTAAGTCATTCTTTGGAGAACACTCAACCATTCATTCACAAGTATGAATCCTTAAACCAAGACATCTTCCATGAGAAAGGCTCCAACTTGGATAATTCAACAAGTATGACACTAGCTCTCATGAAAGGAAAAAAGGTCAAGTCTCCATACAATGCCATGAAAAATGAGATACTTACAATCTCACTTACTAGAATGTTATGCCTTGAGGGTCAAATTTAGCTCTATGTTAAGCAATCATAATTGTAATTATGTAGAAGTCACAACTATATGAGGTCGGGCAATAAAAATTTAGGTGTTAATGCATGTTAGAGATTTGGTATGAAGAATCAAACTCCTAAAACATACCACACATGAAAAAGAAAGAGCAAGAGGGAGGGACCTATCTCAGTCATACTTATATTGGTTCATCTAACACAAGGTCATTGATGAACCAATTAGCCTCTAGATATTAGAGATTTCATTGGTCAAATGAGGGAATGGGAAAGAATAGGGATGAAGATGAAGAGGGAGGGGAAGATAGAAACTCAAATTAGTCATGGGAGGAATTTCATCAAATAAAAACCATTTATTCATTCTGGGAGATGAAATGTACATTCCATAAATCCCCGAAATCTAATGGTTTTGATCCAACAAGAATCAAATCAACCTTGACCAAGGCCTAAACAGAAAGTCAAACATCACAAGGCCAAAAAAATTGGCTAAACAATATTTTTAAACATTTAATCAATTAAAAATCACATTAAAAATGAATTAAATACATTTTTATTTGGACAAAACCTAAAATCCCTTCAAAACACCAAATAAATGGCCAAGGGATTTATCCTAGATCAAACAAGGTCAAAGTACCTTAGACAAAAAAATTCACTATTTTTAAAAGGTCGGAAGTATTTTTAAACAATTAAAAATATGCACAAAAACATTTAATTCATGAAAAATATCAAAATTAATCCAAAAAATAATTTTAATTCAGAATATGAAAGAGAAAAATATTTAAATATTTTTGTGAAAGTCTCATATTTTTTGGATTAAAAATGAAATTTCTATGAAGTAAACAAAATAAAGCAATTAAATGAAAAATCAGAAAATAAAAAAAATTTGGAAAAAACGAGGGCCATCAGATCTCCCTCATTAATTGAGGTGGCAGATCTGATGACCATGCGCGTGCCATCCTCGATGCACCTCAGTCAAAGCATCACATGCGTGGTAATAAAAAAGAATGGCTCAGACTAAAACATTTGAACATGATCTCATGGTCAGGAGGCGTGCCACCACACCACCGGAACTAGGGCTCCGGTCTTCTTCTCTAGTGGATCTCACTGGACTTGTCCACCATCAACCACCACCAAAATGAAAAACAAGGACATGGATTTAAAGGAAAAATGCTCGGAAGCTCAAATTTGGCCTCAATTTTCTCCTATTCCAAGTATATTAAAAGATACAGGGATTTAAATTTTGAGGATCATGAACTGAGTTGCTTCGATTTGACCTCAAAGCAACTCAATCTTGTTACCTAGATTGGTAGGACTTCAGCCAACCAAAAATCAAAGAGAATGGTGAAGAATTGAGAGAGAATCGAAGAGATAAAGTTTCTGAAAAATCACCTTCGAGGGAGCTTGAAACTTGCTTGATTTTGCTTCCACTTGGCCTTGGCTTGACTTCAGATGCTTGCAGGAGGTGAATTGAATCAAGGAAGGGCTTGGTTCTTGGAGTTGCAACTTCAAAACTGAAGTGAAATTGAAACTCGATTTTCAATTGAAAACCTTCAAGTTCATCCTCTAATGGTGAGGGTTATGGTTGCAGGATCAAAGCTTGGGCAAGGTGTCCCCAATTCTGAGCAAGAGGGGTTGTATTTATAGGCAATGCAATTGGTTTTCACACCCTTCCATCAAAATGTAAAAAATAGTAATCTTCACTTGCATGGTTGCATGGGCGTGTGATAAGCCCATCAAATGATGCCAAATGATCCAATATTATATGCTATCCAACCTAAAATGATGTCACATAGCCATGCATAAAGGAAATGAATTTTTACCATAAATCTTACCAAATGGAACCTTGTGAAAAACTCATGTGCAAATCCGTCAATCTTGGACCAAATGAGGTGATCTTGGACTTTTTGGAAAGGTGAGATGAAAGGGGACAAATTTGATGTTGAACACTTCTCCATTTGAAGCTTGGATCATGATATATTTTGAGGTGGAAGTTTGGAAAATCAAGCATATTTGAAATTTTTCTAAGTACCAAGTCAAATGTTCACTTCTTCCACCTTGAATAACTTTTGATATGTGCTTTAAATGGAAAAAGTTCCTTCATCAAAGTTGTATCTATTTCAAACCTCTTCAATTTGGTTACAAATTGGACCTTGTTTGGATTTGGCATGAATGAGTTATGCATTTTAGAAGTTGAGGAAAATCTCTTGTTCAATGGTAATGGCCCAAAAGGACCTATAATGTTTCCTCTTGGCACATGCCCTTGAAAGTTAAATTTGAAGTTATTCAAAGAATAAAAGTTGGATATGAAATACTGAAATTGATAATGAAACTTTTATGGCCTTCGTATCATAAATATTGAGAAAGTTATGGTCCTTGGAAGTTGACCTCTTAACTAGGGTTCAGACAAAATGACCTATAAAATGACTTTCCAAGCAAAAATAGCTCTTTACCTCAATATTAAAGTTGTTTGGAATTTCATATGTAGTAAATTTTCTCCTGGAATAATTTTCATATGATAAAAATTGTAGGAGATAGGGTCTAGGGAACCCCGGTTTTGACCAGTTGACTTTCTCTGGTCAACCACCATGAACCAACTTGCAAACTTGAAGTTCTCTTGATCTCTTGGACTCATGGAGGATCATATATGTATAAAATGATGTATAATGAAGTATACATTAATATATTTGATCAAATGTTGAAGAAACTTGATGAGGAAGTCACACAAGATACCCAGATGAATTAGGGCTTCCAAGGCTAACAAGCTTCAAACTCTTGATCAATTATTGATCAAAATGATAAATTAAGATCATTGGGATATATATATATATATATATAATGTATAGAATTAATGTGAACTATCTCTTGATTGATCTCCTTGTATTGAGGGTCTCAAACCCTAGTTGTGAGCTTGATGAGGTATTGGTGGATATACACACTACCTACAAAAGAAACAAAGATATATATAAACATATTTTTTGTAATTTGGTTATCAAAAAAATAAAAATAAAGTATGATACAATAAAATGTGCTTGGTGATCTCTCCTAATGCAAACCCAATGGATGAGGGGTAAGGAGGATGCCAAGGTGTGATCGCAAAGCCAATGCATATGATGAGATAACATGGGGAATCTTAGGGTTAAAATTGGGGTCTTAAAGGTTGTTTGGGTATACGTACCATTTCAACCACCGTGAGATGGCTGACCTTTCAGGATTCCCTAGTGGCCCTGACATCTTTACTGAAGCACAAGAGGATAGGATTATGGACAATGACCTTGATTATTTTTGGGGTAGCATTTCTAGAAACTCATACCCTGAGCCCAATTCCATGGACTCTAAATCTATCCACAACCCAACCATCATATATTTTCACATGATCCTGGCTTATACCTTTTTCGGGAAACAGGAGAGCATTACCTCTGTGTCCCGAGATAAGCTATTTACCATATTTTGTGTCTTTCAATCTAGGCCAGTTAATGCTGCCACTTTTATGCTTGCTAACCTAGATATAATTGCACATGCTATCCAAGGACCCATCCTGATAGGAGGCCTTGTTACTATGATTGTTGTGGCCATCGGTCTTAAAGCACCATTTTCCCATCTGGCCCCTTTAGCAGGTATCCGACCAATGAACATAGTATTTTGTTTCAACCATAGGCTTATAAGAAACATAGGGTTAGATTCGTATGAATTGCTGATTAGAAATGAGGTGGTACGCCATTTCACTTTACTTAACCATGAGAGGACCGATGTGCACAACAGAGATAACTAACTTTATAACCTAGAAGGTCATGGAGAATCACCCACTCCAACTAAGACCCCTCCTGCTTATGAATACCATTCATCACCCCTAACGCTCATTCGCATGCCTCTGCTGCTAGTGTCATTCCTCACGTCAATCATGTTGGTGCACTTAACGCCCTTAGGACTGACGTTGCTAACCTTTGAGATGGCGTCGCTACCATTCGCTTAGATTTCCATGGTTTTATGGATGTGACACACGATCAGTTCGATCATCTTTATCAGGATATTTACTATATCCACAAATTCTTACATCCTAATGTCAGATGATGTGACTGATTCTTTGTTCAAGTACTGCATCGCTCCTACTTTCCATTTGAACAGTGAGACCACTGCTCCGTTTAAGTGTGGGGGAGGATATTAATTCCCTTTTTTTTCTTGTTTAGGATTGTTTTGCTTTCTAATGTAGGACTCGTTTTAAATTTTTAGTCGAGCTACCAACATTAAACATAGCGTTGTGTGGGAGGCAACCCACAATTTCTTTCTGATTTATATGTTATTATACTTTCCAATTTTTCTTTCATGTTATGTTATGTTATTTTTCTATTATATTTTTATTATTTCTTAATTGCATTTTTATTACTCTTCAAGAAGAAAATTTTGCACCACTAACAATGATGCAGGCCAAAAATAGCCCAAAAGAGCAAGCCCAAGTGCAATAAAGGGCATGGAATTCGCCACACACCTTGTGGCATTCGCCACTGACTCTAAAGTCAGATAGCTCAAAATTATAAAGTGTGGCATTCGCCACACACCCTATGGCGGTCGCTACGAACCTTCAGAACGCGAAAATCAATCTAAAACCCATATTTTTTACTTTCCCACTTCATCCTCTTAACTTTCAAATTGCCCTCATTCATTAACCCTTTCAAAATCCTCCTTATTCCCAAAAATCCCTCATTATTTCTTCACTCTTTCACCTTCCAACCTCATTACAATATAAACCAACACCTACCATCACCAATTTCACCACTCCCACTCTTACATATTTCTCTCTTCACCATACCTTTTATACAAACTCTAACAATGGCTAAAGGAGGAAATGATGATTTCAATGGAGTAGTATTCCGTAAAGGTAGAGACGGTTGAAAGCAACAAAAGCACTACGAAGCTCTGCTGATCCGGGACATTATTCTGACAAGGTATGCATATGACTCTTGCTTACATAGTCTAGGACTGTATGATAGTGTATATTGGATGCTTGACAGGTTGAGTTTAACAAATTTTTATGCACGCAGAGATCCCACTTATGCTAATTTGACCTTTGAGTTTCTTATCTCCATAGTTTACACTACAAATAGTTGGACTTCCAGCATAATAGGCATTGTAATCAGTGCATTTTAATGCACCTTCTTCTACTATATTACTTAGGTAACTCTATAGTTTACTCTATTATTTTTACTATTTTAGTGTATTTTTATATTTAAGTTTATTTTTGATTTTATTTTATTTTCGTACTTTATTTTCAACATAAATAGTTATTTCATACCTTGTTACTATGCAGATCATAACTTGAGCTACGATGATCGGATTGACGTGTTTTAATATGCGTTGGAAAGCTAAGAGAAAGAGATACAAGTTTCATGTTGAAGTCAAAATCTGATTCTAAATGAAGGAGGGTAGAATAATTCGTTGAAATTCCAGACTTAATTAAAATAGTTAGTTTGGGCCAGTTTTTGTAATTTTCGGGCCGGATCCCATAAGGGCCCAAATTTCCCTTTTATTATATTAGGTCTTTCACTACTACATGAATCCTAATTCTGAATTTTGATGATACAATATTGCTTAGAAGATTTCATGGAGAGCTAATTCCCAAAGAGTTGATCTGTTGTATTCGAATTCCACTTTGAGGTTTTTATTAATTTCAATTTAATTTCAATTTCTTTTCCATTCTTCCTATAAACTCATTTGCTTAATTCGATTACTTTCGTTTGCTTAATTCGATTGTTTCTTATAGGTAGAGTTGATTAAATTTGATTGTTTGTATGATCCTTAACTATAATCATGTTAGCGTAGCTTTTTCGTTATCGTGTTTGATTAAGTCGCGTTTGCTTCATTCGCGTTTGCTTAAATCCGTTTTCTTAATTCGGAAATTAGGAACATACATCATATAATACCAATTTGCACTTGTTAGTGGGTATTGTAATCAAATGGGATTGAGTCCGCTAGGGAATTGAAATTATAAGAATCGATGATAAGTCGGAAATTGATACAATAGATTAGCATATTTATCAATTTTTCTTTTACCTTTAATCATCTTCGATTTAAGTTTTGAACCTTAAAAATCCCTCCTTTCTATTCGTTTGGGTATAACATTCAAGAGTCCTTGTGATACGATACTCGAGTGTCACTTCCGTTTTACTACACTTTTAAACTTGTTTTTGACTCGTGTGCGACAGCGGATCAAATTGTCGCCGTTGCCGGGGACTCTTGTAGATTTTAACCATTATTATAGTCTAACCATTATTATAGTCATAGGTGTTCTGTTTTAGCATTTTTTGCCCTAACTTTATTATGTTTTGGTCTTTTTGCGGTTTAGGAAAAAAAATATGTTTTAAAGAAAATCGTCTCAGATTAATCGATTCTTGGTCGATTAACTAGGGAAAAATCAAGGATCAAAAGTCACTATTTAGGAACTAAATAGTGGATGCCACCCTAAAAAATCGAAATTCCCTATTTTTCTATTTTTTATGATTTATTTTTTGTTTTTATAGTTTTAGAAAATTCCACAAAAATTCTCAAAATTCTTAAATGACGTTATTAGATTAATTTTTGTGTTTTTGTATTTTTCGTATTTTATTTTAATCGTTTTTTTTCGTATTTCAATTGTTTTTACTTAATAGGGACATTGTCAGTATTTTCCTATTTGTTGTTGCATTGGTGAATTAGTTGTGTTTTCTCATTGTTTGTTAATTTTTTTTTCTTTTCTATTGAGTTTAACATGGCTGACCAAAGAATTCTGAGAGAACTTGTTGCCCCTGATGTTGATTATAATGCTTTGTGTATTGAATATCCTGTTGCTGCCAAATCCTTGATTGGGAACATGTCACTTAACTCCCAACAGTTCACAACAAGGGATAATTTTGCGGTCCAAGCAAAAGATGTGAATGAGATTCAGGTTTCTTCTTCCAACAAGGCTCTAGAAGGCAGAATTGATGAACTTACCTCTTTAGTGAAACAATTGATGTTACCCCTTCCACCACCACCACCACCACCATATAACCCTACACAAGTAACCACATCTTCACCTTCTGAACCTTCACTAGACGAACTTGTTAAGCAAATGGTTGTAAACAGTCTCAAATTTCAGCAGCGAACAGATTCTAGTATTCATACTTTGCAAACACAAATTGGACAACTTGTCACTTCAATGAATGCCATGCAACACACTCAAGGATCGAACAAACTAGTTGCCCAAACAGTAGTTAATCCAAAAGGCTCTAATGTGAGTGCAATTTCCTTTAGATCCGAAAAAGTTACAGAACCAGCCCTAGAAAAAGAGAGAAATTTTGTTAGTGTAACACCTGAAAAGAAACCTGAACCTTCTATAGATGTTGAGGTTGAAAAAAAGTATGTATCATCAATCCCTTTTCCACAAAGAGTATTGAAAAATAAGAAGATTGATGAGGAAGAGCATTCTGTTTTTCAAATAGAGTTGCTTTCTGAAGTTGTTGATGAAGCTTATTCTGATTTGTTTTCAGCTGATTTTCCAACTTTATCTGGTTTTGATGATATTTACTCATGTGATGATTGTACTAACACTAACATTTGTGTTGTTTGTGCTGAGATTGATGCTGCCTTGCATGGTGATAGTGTAAATGAAGTTGTTTATGTAGTTGAAGCTCTTGACATTCTGGCTGCCCCAAACATACCATCCATTGAACAACCACATTCTTTAGAGCCTAAACCACTTCCCGAGGGTTCATATTATTCATCAAAGCTTCAACTTAAGCAGAAACATAAGAAGGGAATTAGATGGACCTTGGATGACACTCGTGATATTAGCTCATCCATATGTATGCATATGATCTCACTTAAAGATGAAATAAAAGTAGTGAGGAAACCCAGTAATCATTTGATTCTTGATGTATTGAGGAAACCCAGTAATCATTTTGTGAAGGTGTACCCTCTGATATGTCGCCCTCAGAGTGGTGTTTGGTGTTATTTCCGTCGTTGCCAGCGGAATTATCACGAGAGATGGGAGAACGGGGTTCAAATGGAGAAAGGGAAATGTTGCGATATTTTCTGGAGAACGGGGTTCAAATGGAGAAAGGGAGGTGTTGAGGCATTTCCCGGAGAGCGGGGTCCAAATGAAGAAAAGGAGACGAGGTGTTTTCTGGAGATGGGGTTCACAATGGCGATCGCGAGTTATCGTCAGGCGACTGGGGTTCAAACTGGAGAATGGGGTTCATTATTTTGGCAAACAGGAGAACGGGGTTCAAATGCAGTGATCAGGGATCATTTGTAAAAAAAATTCGGGGTTCAAGAAAATAAAAATAAAGAAAATTTTCGGGGTTCAAGAAAAAGTGAAAGAAAAAAGATGATAATAATCCCCAGCGGATGTGGTGTTCAGGCCATGGTTATCCCTGTGTTACCATTTATTTTGGTATCCAGGTCGACGTTGTTTCGGTGATCAGGCCGACTTTCTCCGTTCCAGACGGATTTTTCTTTCGAGACTGTGTTCTTCGCCGATTCTGACAGGCGTTGTTAATTATTTTCTCATCAGAGTGCAAATTGTTCGTCTGTTCTTGGTATTCAATCACTCTTCATCCTGATCATCTGAAAGCCGAGGCTATTCATATCGACAGGTTCATAGTGGATTGAATAGGGGCAGCTGTAACACCTCAAAATTTGCCCTCCTCTCTGGGGACTAGCTTAACATATGGCATATCATTTTTTAGGTCATTAGGCATTGCATATTTGCATATCATGTGGTTACATGGTGCAAATCATCCTCCTAAGTCTTGGTCAGAAGATAAGAGGTTATGATGCAAGCCTAGGGTTTTATGGACTGGATCATTGACTGTCTGAGGGTGGTGGTCCAAATTAGGGTTTTATGATTTCTCAAGGAGATTGGTATTCATCTTGGTGGAAATGATACATCATTATCATCAGGGTCTTGTTATCATCCAGGAGATTCAAGAGATTGATCAGGTACCTTGAGATTAGGGTTTTGACCACTGGTCAACCCTAATCAGTTGCATTGGGCCAATCATGGGTTGTGATGGAGATGGGGTCTACAGTGGATATGGGGATCATCATGTGATTATATTGAGCTTATGGAAGCTAGGGTTTCATCATTGAGCCATTTCATCAGGAGTTTGAGGCTCAGCTTGATCAGTGCATAGCCAAATTCATCTATCAGTTGAAAAAGTCAACTATGGTCAACTGTGCTTGATTTTATGGATTTGGAGGTGAGAGAGAGTTGGATACACTTCATTCATGTTGAAACAAGCTTCATTTGACATTCCAAACATCAAGAATGAAGAAAATAAAATCAGGACAAAAGTTGCCAAAAATGGAAAGTGACTTGTAATGGAAGTTTCCAAAAATGAAAAGTTTTTCACCACAAAATTACATGTCCAAAAAAGCTTCAAATGAAAATTTGTTCAACATGAAAGTTGTAGGTCTTGCTCTCACCTTTCCAAAAAGTCCAAGAACTTGAAATTCTCATGTATGGTTGACAAGTTATGGTCCATTCATTTTCCAAAAATGCCTATAATCAAAGTGGCATAACTTTCACATGGAATGTCCAAAATGGATGATCTTTTTATGAGCAAACCCCATTTCACATGTACTTTCATGGTGTATGATCAAAATTCATTAAAAATGGTCAAGGCAAAAAGTCAAATTTCAAGTGGATTTAAGTGCATTTTTGGTGTGAACATGTGATTTTGAGAAATACTTGGAATTTGAACATGAGACCACTTCTAACACACTCCAAATGCCAAATAGAAGTTGTGTGGACTGTTATTTCACTGTTCCATTGGTTATTTGAAGAGGTCATTTTTGGACTTTCACATAAAATGCAATTATGCTAATCACTTGGTTTTGGTAATTGAGATTAAGCATTGGATTAGTGTGGGGTATAAATTGTTAAGCATAACAGAAATTGTTAATTACTTCACATTCTCCAAGATCTGTAACCACTTTTCCCTCCATTTTCTCTCAAATTCTCCAAGAACCTCATCAACATTTTTCATCAATTCTTCACCAAATCTGCATCAATTTGCATGATTCTTCTTGATTCACTCTCCACAAGCCTTGATATACATCTGTTTTGGCAAATTCGTGGCAATAGCATCAAGATCATGGATTGTTGCAAGCTTGCACTACAATGGCAACTTGATGATTCTTGCACATGAAGCATCTCTGAGCTAGGCTGGCCTTTCCAATCGTCTTCCTATACATCAATATCCATCTGTTTTGGCGAATTACACCTTGAAGCATCCAAATCGAGCACTGCCATTAACACAAGGTGATTTTTCGAATTTCACCTTTGCTCAAATCATTATATGCGTTTTGTAGGCCTTGCAATGTAGATCTTCATGATGCTTATAGTTTTTAATTTGATTGAGTATTGGATGAGAAATCTGAGTTTGAATGTTTGGATGTGATTCTTTTTTCACTCGATCCCGTCGCTACAGTTAGAGTTAGGGCAAATCGTTTGCATATCCTTGATCTAGGTGGAGAGACGGTCATTTTGATGTATAGCATGTTGATTTTGGTTACGATTTGATGTTCATGATTTTCTGGAATTTGCTGTTGGTGAAGAACACTCATACGCGCGCTTAGATCTTCAATTCCCTGGCCTTGGTTTGAATAGTTGTTTCCCGCCGGATCTAGCCAATGAGCGCGTGCCATGGCTTCTAACTGAAGCGACGTCGTTTCGCTCTGGCACTTTAATATTACGAGAATGCCATTATTCCAATTAATTTGATTATTTCTTGTTTCTTTTTCTTATTTTATTTCATTTGTGATACCTCAACTTCAAAAATTCATAGGAGCTTCATTTTTTGTCCAAATTTTGTGAGATTTTTTTTATGATGATCCTTGTGATTTGTAGAATTTAATGGTAATTTTTATTATTTTTGTGCATGTGTAGAAAATTAATTTGCTTAGGGATTGTTTGATGTGTCACATTTGAACATGTTTTACCATATCTTTCATGAAATTATGATACTTTCAAAGAAATGAATGAATTTTTTTGTGCTTATTCTGGACACTTTGACGGTGATTTTCATGTAGAGTTTGTGATTTTTGGGTACTTGGTTGATTAGATATGAATTTTTGAATTGAGGTGTGACAATTTGTGTCACACCAAGCTAGGTCAACTTCATGATTTTATTTAAAATGCTTAGGGATGTTGATTTGAGCTGAAATTTTGTGTGAATCAACATATGTATGTTGAGATCACATGTAATTTTTTCTGGAATTTTAGATGGAATTTTCTAATTGATTGATAATTTTCTTCTCTGTTGGCTCATTTTGTGACATTGTGTGACACATGATTGTATTTTGTGTGTGAAATCCTCATAGTATATTGGATGGATGTGAAATTTGACATGTCGATTGTAGACACATTATAGGTCATTGTGGTTTTGATCCCATTCATTTCTTAATTGTTGTCACTGTTTTATGATTTTTGGAAGTTGATGCTTGTGTTGATGCCTTGTGTTGGCTTATGTGAACTTGTCTGAACTTCTTGATTTTTATTGACCAACTTCCTTTTGTCCAATTGAGCTGAAAATTGACATGCTAGGCCTTGAATGTGTCCTGTTTAAGTGTGAATTTGTGTGGAATTAATTGAATTGTTTTGGTATGCTTTTGGTTGAGATAGTTCTGTTTGGTCATTTGAAGTTGCAAATTGCACGTTTGATGTTAAATTGTGCATGAAATGATAATGGTGAATGATATGAGCATGGGACCAATTGCATTTGCTTTTGATTTGTTTGAATGTGATTGTGGATAATTTTCACTTGCTGTTTTGGATTTTTCATCTCTTTTGGACCCTAGGCTTGGCTTAGTGGTCTAGTTTCTCATGTTTGGTTTGGATTTTCAGGATGAAATGCACAATGCTTAAGGAGATTGCTTCAAGTCAATTTGAGTTGACTTATGAATTGTTTTTGACTAACATTGACTTTGTGTTGTAGGGTTTGATGCTTGAGTTTGAGCTCATGGCTTGCACTTATGTGCATTAACTTGTGTTGACTGTACAGATTGACTGTTTGACTTTTGCTGTTTACTGTTGGTTTGTCTGAGTACTGACGATACTTGATTGGTTTCAGGTACATTTAGTTGCTTACAGTTCCTTGAGAACTTGCTTGCTGTTGCTTAGTTTTTAAACCAATTGAGGTAGAATTTCTATTCTCCATGTAGTCTGGAAGACCTGGCCTGTTACTTGGCCAGGCAACTGTCTGAAGTCCTCCTTAAGAAGCGATGTTTGTGATTGTTTAACTTTGTCCCCAAGCAGGTAAAGTCCTTGATTAAGGCAATTGGCGGAACCCAAGGGATATGCAATCTATCCCCCGCTATTCTTGTTGAGTCGTCCCTCTGCTCACACCACTGTGTTGATGCAGTGGGACACAAACCCAAGATCTTGTACATTGTACAGTTGTGTCAGAGTCTTGAGTGTAGAAGGGTTCCTCCTTTCTGAACCCACACTCATTTGTCCGAAGCTCTCCCTGGACAGGGATAAGAGCTGTGAAGTCTAATCTTCACTCACCTTTCATCTGGCTTCACCCTGACTCTCAATGTCAGGGTTAAGAGCTAACACTACCCTTGTACGGATGACTTGCCTTGGCAGTCGAACCCATTGTTTGAGCCTCACTTGACTGGATATAGTGTGTGCTATCTGAAATGTGAATGTTTGCTTTGTTTATGTTTGCATGCTTGCTTTCTTCCTGGATAGGGTTAGCTTGCTGTTGTGCAAGTAGGTAGAAACCATAACATAGGGCAATGATGCATGATAACACTAGGCTCGAGTACAGCTCCCTGGTAGTGTGTCTTCCCTTTGTTTCTGGCTAGTCTTTCTCCCCCGTTGGGGGGAACTACGTCGCCCTGATCCTCATACCAGATAAGGTACGTAGACAGGAGACCGTGCGAGGTCTCTCCGGGCACTTTTTTTCCTTTTTGTGTGTGTTTGCTTGACAGTTGCTAGGCTCGAGTGCCTGACTCCTTAGCGACTTGTTGCTTGTTTCTTTCTTGCGTGTCAGGATATGGATGTAAGCCCAGCGATTGGCTGTCCGTATCCTGATTGTGTTGTTTGGTTCGGATGCCGATGTAAGTCCAGTGATTGGCGTTCGGGCTCCACGTTTGCCTTTTTTGTGTGTGTTTTCATTCGGATGCTGATGTAAGTCCAGTGGTTGGCATTCAGGCTCCATGTTTGCCTGTGTTTGTGTTTGTTTGTTTGGCGTGCGTGAGCCGAACTACAGTAGCTCTGATTCTCGTTCCAGACGAGATATGTAGGCATAGGATGCGATGTCCTAGCGAGCCCTCTTCCTCCTAACCCCACCTGTGTTGTTTTCGGTGTGTGTGTGTGGTGTTTTTAGCAACCTTTTCTTTCCTTTAGAGCGTGGATCCCGTCGAGTACGACGGACGTGAGGGGTGCTAATACCTTCCCCTTGCGTAACCGACTCCCTTACCCTTTCTCTTTGGTCGCGAGACCATGCTTTTTCCAGGTTTCTCTGAGCGTTTCCTTTCCCTATTTTGGGATAAATAACGCGCAGTGGCGGCTCTGTTTGTTTTTGTTTTAGCCCGCCGGTTGTTTTTCGCGGATGCGACAATGGGCACTACCCAAAGCTACTCCATGAGAACCCGACTTTGGAAGAAGAGACTGTAGAAGAGCTCTCTTTAAGAAAGGCTTCTTATGCAATCACTTACCTGCCTTGACTCCTCGGGTGTGTTCTTTCCTTTCTCTCACTCTTATTTTATATTTATGCTCTTTCATTGAGGACAATGTATGTTTTAAGTGTGGGGGAGGGAAACATTTATTTGTTTTGTTTTCTTTGTTTTTTCTCTATTTTAGTTTTGGTTTGCTTTCTTAAAAAAAATTGCATATTTTTTCCTTTGGTTTTTGAGTTACAATTATGAGTATTTTTCTTAGTTCTCTTGACTAAAGTCTTGTGGTGTGATGTGAAAATTTTGATGTGCATTTTCAGTATGATAGGAATGACTAAACTCTAAATTGTACATCATTTGTGGTAGATCAATTAACCTTGTGAGCTTTGAGCCTTATATGGATAACATACAAAAATCCATCTCTTTCTTTCTTGTGTGATTCACTCATGTCTGTTAGTCTCTAGAACTTGAATTGACTCTTGATGATATTGTTGTTTACTTGTGCACACTGATATGATAAAAGAAAATTTCTTTTCTTTTTTTTTCTTTAGCCAGTTAGCCAAAAAACCAACCCTGAAATAATATCATCCCTTGTTTGAAACCCCCTTGAGCCTATTATCCTTTTTTTGTTTAAAACTCATTACAAACCGAGAAGTGAAAAACAATGTTACCGCCCTATTCAAAGGATTGAAAGAGTCTTGTTTGGAGTTGTGTGGGATTGAATAATTATGCTTGCAATATTTCAGAAGTTGGTAGAAAAAGAAAAGAAAAATAGAAAAAGAAAATAGAAACGAAAAAAAAATGAATAAAAAAAATAGAAGGATGTATACATGTCAATACATACTCCTTATGAAAAAGGAAAAAAAAAGAAGAAAAAAAGAGAAAGGAGAAAAAAATATGAACGAAAACAATTAATATAGAGTTGTTGAAGTGAATAAAATATTTTGTAAATTCAACTCCCGCAGTTTCTTTCAAATCTCTTTTGTCTCTTTGAATTTTAGCCTAGTACCCCTTAGGATTTATTTCACCCTTACCTTGGCCACATTACAACCAAATAAAAGTCCTTTTGATCTTTATGTGCCTGTATTTCAATTGTAGATGTTAGAGTCTTTTCAAGTTTATCGTAGTACTAACTTTTATATTGTGCTTTGAGTGTAAACAGTTAATCTAAACACTTGCGAGTTGAGTGAATAATACCCTGTGAGGATCTTACTACTGTTGATGTACTCTTTGGTAATCTATTTTCCTATTTGCTTTGAATGTCACAAAAAGTTGCTTACTAACACGATATTCTTGAAGCTTAGACTTAGAACTTTGCTTGTACCTTGTATCTTGATAAACTTTGAAATTGCATATTTTGTTTGTTCTTGTTTTTTCTGTTTTGAGTTTTGAATTTATAATTTTGCTCGGAGTGCAAAAGTTCAAGTGTGGGGGAATTTGATCAGTGTATTTTGATGCACCTTCTTCTACTATATTACTTAGGCAACTCTATAGTTTACTCTATTATTTTTACTATTTTAGTGCATTTTTATATTTAAGTTTATTTTTTGTTTTATTTTATTTTCATACTTTATTTTCAGCATAAATAGTTCTTTCATACCTTGTTACTATGCAGATCATAACTTGAGCTACGAGGATCGGATTGACGCGTTTTAATATGTGTTGGAAAGCTAAGAGTAAGAGATACAAGTTTCATGTTGAAGTCAAAAGCTGATTCTAAATGAAGGAGGGTCGAATAATTCGTTGAAGTTCCAGACTTAATTAAAATAGTTAGTTTGGGCCAATTTTTGTAATTTTCGGGTCGGATCCCATAAGAGCCTGAATTTCCCTTTTATTATATTAGGTCTTTCACTACTACATGTATCCTAATTCTGAATTTTGATGAGACAATATTGCTTAGAAGATTTCATGGATAGCTAATTCCCAAAGAGTTGATCTGTTGTATTCGAATTCCACTTTGAGGTTTTTATTAATTTCAATTTCTTTTCAATTCTTCCTATAAACTCATTTGCTTAATTTGATTACTTTCGTTTGCTTAATTCGATTGTTTCTTATAGGTAGAGTTGATTAAATTTGATTGTTTGTATGATCCTTAACTATAATCACGTTAACGTAGCTTTTTTGTTATCGTGTTTGATTAAGTCGCGTTTGCTTAATTCGCGTCTGCTTAAATCCGTTTGCTTAATTCGGAAATTAGGAATATACATCATATAATACCAATTTGCGCTTGTCAGTGGGTATTGTAATCAAATGGGATTGAGTCCACTAGGGAATTGAAATTATAAGAATAGATGATAAGTCGGAAATCGATACAATAAATTAGCTTATTTATCAATTTTGCTTTTACCTTTAATCATCTTCGATTTAAGTTTTGAACCTTAAAAACCTCTTCTTTCTATTCGTTTGGTTATAACATTCAAGAGTCCTTGTGATACGATATTCAAGTGTCGCTTCCGTTTTACTACACTTTTAAACTTGTTTTTGACCCGTGTACGACAGCGGATCAAATTGGCGTCGTTGCCGGGGACTCTGGTAGATTTTAACCATTATTATAGTCTAACCATTATTATAGTCATATGTGTTCTATTTTAGCATTTTTTGCCCTAACTTTATTGTGTTTTGGTCTTTTTGCGGTTTAGGAAAAAAAATCTGTTATTAAGAAAATCGTCTCAGATTAATCGATTCTTGGTCGATTAACTAGTGAAAAATCAAGGATCAAAAGCCATTATTTATAGTGGATGTCGCCTTAAAAAATCGAAATTCCCTATTTTTCTATTTTTTATGATTTATTTTCTGTTTTTATAGTTTTAGAAAATTCCGCAAAATTTCTCAAAATTCTTAAATGACGTTATTAGATTAATTTTTGTGTTTTTGTATTTTTTGTATTTTATTTTAATCATTTTTTTCTTATTTCAATTGTTTTTACTTAATAGGGACATTGTCGGTATTTTCCTATTTGTTGTTGCATTGCTGAATTAGTTGTGTTTTCTCATTGTTTGTTAATTTTTTTTTCTTTTCTATTGAGTTTGACATGGCTGACCAAAGAATTCTGAGAGAACTTGTTGCCCCTGATGTTGATTATAATGCTTTGTGTATTGAATATCCTGTTGCTGCCAAATCCTTGATTGGGAACATGTCACTTAACTCCTAACAGTTCACAACAAGAGATAATTTTGTGGTCCAAGCAAAAGGTGTGAATGAGATTCATGTTTCTTCTTCCAACAAGGCTCTAGAAGGCAGAATTGATGAACTTACCTCTTTAGTGAAACAATTGATGTTACCCCTTCCACCACCACCACCACCATATAACCCTACACAAGTAACCGCATCTTCACCTTCTGAAACTTCACTAGAGGAACTTGTTAAGCAAATCGTTGTAAACAGTCTCAAATTTCAGCAGCGAACAGATTCTAGTATTCAGACTTTGCAAATACAAATTGGACAACTTGTGAGGGCAAATTGGACCTACAACTTGAATGTCGGTGTTGAGGTCGGTCTGGTGCCCATGGACATTCATAAGAATGTCGTTGTTAATGGTGACACCGATGATGAGTTTGATCAGAGAGAGAGGGGCTCCCCTGTGCACCAGCTCATGCCACACCAATCACCCCATATTCCGGCTTCACATAAACACACCACACACTTTTCTGGCCATTTTGCATCTACTTCCTCCGGAGCTACACACATCATAGTTGATGATATACTCAATAATATGCGCACTTAGAACGCCACCGACGCTGAGAGAGACAGTCTAATATATGTTATGCATCAACAACAAACATGTATGATGCAGCATATAGGCTAAACCCAAATACAACAAGCAGCAATAATGGAGCATATGGGTCAAATGCAATCCTTTCAGACAAATATGACAAAAGACGTGCGACTGATCCAGGACACCCAAGTTGCGCTTCTAGGGCGCATGGGACACCTAAGGGCAGCCTAGAACATCATGGTAGGTAACATTCAGCAAGTTCAGAGATCACAAACCGCCATGGCAGAGCAGGCACAACAGTGCCAGACCTTTCAAGATTTTATGGAGCACTGCCACCAAGAGATGCTAGAACATCTCTAGTTTTCTCAAGCAGTTGAGGATCACCGTAACAACCAATTGGATTCTTTATCTGAACTGGTGGCTAGCATGGAGGTCCAGATGCGGGGACAACATGGTCAAGTTGGATACAGACGAGGTGGGCACGGTCAAGATGGACAAGGCGGTTGGAGGAAAGGCCAAGGACAAGGCCAATGCCAAGGCATATATTGATTTCATCGTCCAGGTTATTCGTTCCTTTTTCTCACTTTCATCTAAACATTGAGGATAATGTTTGGTTTAAGTGTGGGAGGGGAACTTTATCGCTTTCATTTTTACTGCTTTCTAGTTAGATTTACTATTTTTAGTTTATTTCATGTTTTAAGATTTTATATGTTTTTACTTTTTAGTACTGTTAGTAGAGTTATAGCATGTGTTGTCGGGTTTTTATGCGTGGTTTTCTGTTGCTTATTGATTCCCCACTTTCTTGAGCCATACCCACAAGTTTTGACTTAGACTAACAATTCATATTTTGAAAGTTTTAGGGTATAGACAATACTTAGGATAGATTGTAGAAACTTGGGAAAACTTTACAAGATCGGTATCGTTTTAACACAGTGAATCTCCCGAATATGGATATGAATTTGAGTACTTGTCATGTCGTAGCCTTAAACTCTCATCCTTTAATTTTCCTTAAGTAGTTCATTCAGCAATCAGAACCATCTCAAACAAACACTACGCAAGAAATCGATGCAAATAAGTGTATGATCCTAAGCTTAAAAGAGAATAGAAATATCATATTAATAAGGATGTTTCTTCTAAGTTAGGTGACCCTCACCCGGTCATTTAACCCAATGGTACAACCCTCTTTTGCTAAT